>NC_091470.1:270291361-270594391 GCF_036971445.1 Narcine bancroftii
CGGCCTCTGATTCCCCGCCTCTGATTCCCCGCCTCTGATTCCCTGCCTCTGATTCCCCATCTCCGATTCCCTGCCTCTGATTCCCAACCTCTGATTCCCCACCTCTGATTCCCCATATCTGATTCCCCGCCTCTGTTTCCCCGCCTCTGATTCCCCGCCTCTGATTCCCAACTCTGATTCCCCGCCTCTGATTCCCCAGCTCTGATTCCCTGTGTTTGATTCCCTGCCTCTGATTCCCTGCCCTGATTCCCCATCTCTGTTTCACCGCCTTTGATTCACCACCTCTGATTCCACATATCTGATTCCCCGCCTCTGTTTCCCCGACTCTGATTCCCTTCCTCTGATTCCCAACCTCTGATTCCACACCTCTGATTCCCCATATCTGATTCCCCGCCTCTATTTCCCCATATCTGAATCCCCGCCTCTGATTCCCCAACTCTGATTCCCCGCCTCTGATTCCCCAGCTCTGATTCCCCGACTCTGATTCCCGGCGTCCGATTCCCTGCCTCTGATTCCCCGCCTCTGATTCCCCATCTCTGATTCCCCGCCTCTGATTCCCCGTGTCTGATTCCCTGCCTCTGATTCCCCGCCTCTGATTCCCCGCCTCTGATTCCCTGACACTGAATCCCTGCCCCTGATTCCCCACCTCTGATTCCCCATATCTGATTCCCCGCCTCTGTTTCCCCGCCTCTGATTCCCCGCCTCTGTTTCCCCATATCTGATTCCCTGCCTCTGATTCCCCAACTCTGATTCCCCGCCTCTGATTCCCCAGCTCTGAATCCCCGCCTCTGATTCCCCGTGTCTGATTTCCTGCCTCTGATTCCCCGCCTTGATTCCCCATCTCTGATTCACAACCTCTGATTCCCCACCTCTGATTCCCTATATTTGATTCCCCGCCTCTGTTTCCCCGCCTCTGATTCCCCGCCTCTGATTCCCCATATCTGATTCCCCGCCTCTGATTGCCCACCTCTGATTCCCCGCCTCTGATTCGCCAGCTCTGATTCCCCGCCTCTGATTCCCCGCATCTGATTCCCTGCCTCTGATTCCCCGCCTCTGATTCCCCATCTCTGATTCAGCGCCTTTGATTCGCCACCTCTGATTCCCCATATCTGATTCCCCACCTCTGTTTCCCGGCCTCTGATTCCCCGCCTCTTATTCTCCATATCTCATTCCCCGCCTCTGAATCCCCATCTCTGATTCCCGGACTTTGATGCCCCACCTCTGATTCCCGGCCTCTTATTCCCAGCATCTGATTCCCGGCCTCTGATTCCCGGCCTCTGATTCCCCGCTTCTGATTCTGATTCCCTGCCTCTGATTCCCCATCTCTTATTCCTCATATCTGATTCCCCGCCTCTGTTTCCCCGCCTCTGATTCCCCGCCTCTGTTTCCCTATATCTAATTCCCCACCTCTGATGCCCCAACTCTGATTCCCCGCCTCTGATTCCCCAGCTCTGATTCCCCGCCTCTGATTCCAAGCATCCGATTCCCCATATCTGATTCCCCGCCTCTGTTTCCCCGCCTCTGATTCCCCGCCTCTGTTTCCCCATATCTGATTCCCCGCCTCTGATTCCCAACTATGATTCCCCGCCTCTGATTCCCTAGCTCTGATTCCCTGCGTCTGATTCCCTGCGTTCTATTTCCTGCCTCTGATTCCCCACCTGTGATTCCCCATCACTGATTCACCACCTCTGATTCCCCACCTCTGATTCCCCATATCTAATTCCCCGCCTCTGTTTGCCCGCCTCTGATTCCCCGCCTCTGTTTCCCCATATCTGATTCCCCGTCTCTGAATCCCCAACTCTGATTCCCTGCCTCTGATTCCCCAGCTCTGATTCCCCGCCTTTGATTCCCCCCGTCTGATTCCCAGCCTCTGAATCCCCGTGTCTGATTTCCTGCCTCTGATTCCCCGCCTCTGATTCCCCATCTCTCATTCCTCTGATTCCCCACATCTGATTCCCCATCTCTGATTCCGCACATCCGATTCCCTGCCTCTGATTCCCCAACTCTGATTCCCCACCTCTGATTCCCCAGCTCTGATTCCCCGCCTCAGATTCCCCGCGTCTGATTCCCTGCCTCTGATTCCCCATCTCTGATTCCCCACCTCTGATTCCCCGTGTCTGATTCCCTGCCTCTGATTCCCCGCCTCTGAATCCCAGCCTCTGATTCCCCATATCTGATTCCCCGCCTCTGATTCCCTGCCTCTGATTCCCCAGCTCTGATTCCCCGCCTTTGATTCCCCCCATCTGATTCCCTGCCTCTGAATCCCCGTGTCTGATTTCCTGCCTCTGATTCCCCGCCTCTGATTCCCCATCTCTGATTCACCGCCTCTGATTCCCCATCTCAGATTCCCCACCTCTGATTCCCCGTGTCTGATTCCCTGCCTCTGATTCCCCGCCTCTGAATCCCAGCCTCTGATTCCCCATATCTGATTCCCCGCCTCTGATTCCCTGCCTCTGATTCCCCAGCTCTGATACCCCACCTTTGATTCCCCCGTCTGATTCCCAGCCTCTGAATCCCCGTGTCTGATTTCCTGCCTCTGATTCCCCGCCTCTGATTCCCCATCTCTGATTCACCGCCTCTGATTCCCCATCTCTTATTCCCCACCTCTGATTCCCCATATCTGATTCCCTGCCTCTGTTTCCCCGCCTCTGATTCCCCACCTCTGTTTCCCCATATCTGATTCCCCGCCTCTGATTCCCCAACTCTAATACCCCGCCTCTGATTCCCCAGCTCTGATTCCCCGCCTCTGATTCCCCGCATCTGATTCCCTGCCTCTGATTCCCCGCCTCTGATTCCAGGCCTCTGATTCCCAGCATCTGATTCCGGCCTCTGATTCCCGGCCTCTGATTCCCTGCTTCTGATTCTGATTCCCTGCCTCTGATTCCCCATCTCTGATTCCGCACATCTGATTCCCAAACTCGGATTCCCCACCTCTGATTCCCCATATCTGATTCCCCGCCTCTGTTTCCCCGCCTCTGATTCCCCGCCTCTGATTCCCAACTCTGATTCCCCGCCTCTGATTCCCCAGCTCTGATTCCCCGTGTTTGATTCCCTGCCTCTGATTCCCTGCCCTGATTCCCCATCTCTGTTTCACCGCCTTTGATTCACCACCTCTGATTCCCCATATCTGATTCCCCGACTCTGATTCCCTGCCTCTGATTCCCAACCTCTGATTCCACACCTCTGATTCCCCATATCTGATTCCCCGCCTCTATTTCCCCATATCTGATTCCCCGCCTCTGATTCCCCAACTCTGATTCCCCGCCTCTGATTCCCCAGCTCTGATTCCCCGACTCTGATTCCCGGAGTCCGATTCCCTGCCTCTGATACCCCGCCTCTGATTCCCCAGCTCCTATTCCCCGCCTCTGATTCCCCGCATCCGATTCCCCATATCTGATTCCCCGCCTCTGTTTCCCCGCCTTTGATTCCCCGCCTCTGTTTCCCCATATCTGATTCCCCGTCTCTGATTCCCAACTATGATTCCCCGCCTCTGATTCCCCAGCTCTGATTCCCCGCCTCTGATTCCCCGCGTTCTATTCCCTGCCTCTGATTCCCCGCCTGTGATTCCCCATCTCTGATTCACCACCTCTGATTCCCCACCTCTGATTCCCCATATCTAATTCCCCGCCTCTGTTTGCCCGCCTCTGATTCCCCGCCTCTGTTTCCCCATATCTGATTCCCCGTGTCTGATTCCCTGCCTCTGATTCCCCGCCTCTGTTTCCCCGCCTCTGATTCCCTGCCACTGATTCCCTGCCCCTGATACCCCACTTCTGATTCCCCATATCTGATTCCCTGCCTCTGTTTCCCCGCCTCTGATTCCCCGCCTCTGATTCCCCATATCTGATTCCTCGCCTCTGATTCCCCAACTCTGATTCCCCGCCTCTGATTCCCCAGCTCTGAATCCCCGCCTCCGATTCCCCGCGTCTGTTTCCCCGCCTCTGATTCCCCGCCTCTGTTTCCCCATATCTAAGTCCCCGACTCTGATTCCCCAACTCTGATTCCCCACCTCTGATTCCCCAGCTCTGATTCCCCGCCTCTGATTCCCCACATCTGATTCCCTGCATCTGATTCCCAGCCTCTGATTCCCTGCCTCTGATTCCCAACCTCTGATTCCCCACCTCTGATTCCCCATATCTGATTCCCCGCCTCTGTTTCCCCGCCTCTGATTCCCCGCCTCTGTTTCCCCATATCTTATTCCCGGCCTCTGATACTCCGCCTCTGATTCCCCGCCTCTGATTCCCTGCCTCTGATTCCCCATCTCCGATTCCGCACATCGGATTCCCTGCCTCTGATTCACCGCCTCTGATTCCCCACCTCTGATTCCCTGCTTCTGATTCCCAACCTCTGATTCCCCACCTCTGATTCCCCATATCTGATTCCCCGCCTCTGTTTCCCCGCCTCTGATTCCCCGCCTCTGATTCCCCAACTCTGAATCCCCGCCTCTGAGTCCGCACATCTGATTCCCTGCCTCTGATTCCCCACTTCTGATTCCCCATATCTGATTCCCCGCCTCTGTTTCCCCGCCTCTGATTCCCCGCCTCTGTTTCCCTATATCTAATTCCCCACCTCTGATGCCCCAACTCTGATTCCCCGCCTCTGATTCCCCAGCTCTGATTCCCCGCCTCTGATTCCCTGCATCCGATTCTCCATATCTGATTCCCCGCCTCTGTTTCCCCGCCTCTGATTCCCCGCCTCTGTTTCCCCATATCTGATTCCAGCCTCTGATTCCCAACTCTGAATCCCCGCCTCTGAGTCCGCACATCTGATTCCCTGCCTCTGATTCCCCACTTCTGATTCCCCATATCTGATTCCCCGCCTCTGTTTCCCCGCCTCTGATTCCCCGCCTCTGTTTCCCTATATCTAATTCCCCACCTCTGATGCCCCAACTCTGATTCCCCGCCTCTGATTCCCCAGCTCTGATTCCCCGCCTCTGATTCCCTGCATCCGATTCCCCATATCTGATTCCCCGCCTCTGTTTCCCCGCCTCTGATTCCCCGCCTCTGTTTCCCCATATCTGATTCCAGCCTCTGATTCCCAACTATGATTCCCCGCCTCTGATTCCCCAGCTCTGATTCCCTGCCTCTGATTCCCCGCGTTCTATTCCCTGCCTCTGATTCCCCGCCTGTGATTCCCCATCACTGATTCACCACCTCTGATTCCCTACCTCTGATTCCCCATATCTAATTCCCCGCCTCTGTATGCCCCCCTCTGATTCCCCGCCTCTGTTTCCCCATATCTGATTCCCCGCCTCTGAATCCCCAACTCTGATTCCCTGCCTCAGATTCCCCAGCTCTGATTCCCCGCCTTTGATTCCCCCCGTCTGATTCCCAGCCTCTGAATCCCCATGTCTGATTTCCTGCCTCTGATTCCCCGCCTCTGATTCCCCATCTCTGATTCACCACCTCTGATTCCCCACCTCTGATTCCCCATCTCTGATTCCGCACATCCAATTCCCTGCCTCTGATTCCCCAACTCTGATTCCCCACCTCTGATTCCCCAGCTCTGATTCCCCGCCTCAGATTCCCCGCGTCTGATTCCCTGCCTCTGATTCCCCGCCTCTGATTCCCTGCCTCTGATTCCCCATATCTGATTCCCCGCCTCTGATTCCCCAACTCTGATTCCCCGCTTCTGATTCCCCAGCTCTGAATCCCCGCCTCTGATTCCCCGTGTCTGATTCCCTGCCTCTGATTCCCCGCCTCTGATTCCCCATCTGTGATTCACAACCTATGATGCCCCACCTCTGATTCCCCATATCTGATTCCCCGCCTCTGTTTCCCCGCCTCTGATTCCCCGCCTCTGATTCCCCATATCTGATTCCCCGCCTCTGATTGCCCACCTCTGATTCCCCGCGTCTGATACCCTGCCTCTGATTCCCCGCCTCTGATTCCCCATCTCTGATTCACCACCTCTGATTCCCGGCCTCTGATTCCCCATCTCTGATTCCGCACATCTGATTCCCCGCCTCTGATTGCCCACCTCTGATTCCCCGCGTCTGATACCCTGCCTCTGATTCCCCGCCTCTGATTCCCCATCTCTGATTCACCACCTCTGATTCCCGGCCTCTGATTCCCCATATCTGATTCCCTGCCTCTGATTCCCCAACTCTGATTCCCCGCCTCTGATTCCACAGCTCTGAATCCCCGCCTATGATTCCCCGCGTCTGATTCCCTGCCTCTGATTCCCCGCCTCTGATTCCCCATCTCTGATTCACCGCCTTTGATTCGCCACCTCTGATTCCCCATATCTGATTCCCCGCCTCTGTTTCCCCGCCTCTGATTCCCCGCCTCTGATTCTCCATATCTCATTCCCCGCCTCTGAATCCCCATCTCTGATTCCCGGACTCTGATTCCCCTCCTCTGATTCCCGGCCTCTTATTCCCAGCATCTGATTCCCGGCCTCTGATTCCCGGCCTCTGATTCCCCGCTTCTGATTCCCTGCCTCTGATTCCCCATCTCTGAGTCCGCACATCTGATTCCCTGCCTCTGATTCCCCACTTCTGATTCCCCATATCTGATTCCCCGCCTCTGTTTCCCCGCCTCTGATTCCCCGCCTCTGTTTCCCTATATCTAATTCCCCACCTCTGATGCCCCAACTCTGATTCCCCGCCTCTGATTCCCCAGCTCTGATTCCCCGCCTCTGATTCCCTGCATCCGATTCCCCATATCTGATTCCCCGCCTCTGTTTCCCCGCCTCTGATTCCCCGCCTCTGTTTCCCCATATCTGATTCCAGCCTCTGATTCCCAACTATGATTCCCCGCCTCTGATTCCCCAGCTCTGATTCCCTGCCTCTGATTCCCCGCGTTCTATTCCCTGCCTCTGATTCCCCGCCTGTGATTCCCCATCACTGATTCACCACCTCTGATTCCCTACCTCTGATTCCCCATATCTAATTCCCCGCCTCTGTATGCCCGCCTCTGATTCCCCGCCTCTGTTTCCCCATATCTGATTCCCCGCCTCTGAATCCCCAACTCTGATTCCCTGCCTCAGATTCCCCAGCTCTGATTCCCCGCCTTTGATTCCCCCCGTCTGATTCCCAGCCTCTGAATCCCCTTGTCTGATTTCCTGCCTCTGATTCCCCGCCTCTGATTCCCCATCTCTGATTCACCACCTCTGATTCCCCACCTCTGATTCCCCATCTCTGATTCCGCACATCCAATTCCCTGCCTCTGATTCCCCAACTCTGATTCCCCACCTCTGATTCCCCAGCTCTGATTCCCCGCCTCAGATTCCCCGCGTCTGATTCCCTGCCTCTGATTCCCCGCCTCTGATTCCCTGCCTCTGATTCCCCATATCTGATTCCCCGCCTCTGATTCCCCAACTCTGATTCCCCGCTTCTGATTCCCCAGCTCTGAATCCCCGCCTCTGATTCCCCGTGTCTGATTCCCTGCCTCTGATTCCCCGCCTCTGATTCCCCATCTGTGATTCACAACCTATGATGCCCCACCTCTGATTCCCCATATCTGATTCCCCGCCTCTGTTTCCCCGCCTCTGATTCCCCGCCTCTGATTCCCCATATCTGATTCCCCGCCTCTGATTGCCCACCTCTGATTCCCCGCGTCTGATACCCTGCCTCTGATTCCCCGCCTCTGATTCCCCATCTCTGATTCACCACCTCTGATTCCCGGCCTCTGATTCCCCATCTCTGATTCCGCACATCCGATTCCCTGCCTATGATTCCCCACCTCTGATTCCCCGCCTCTGATTCCCCATATCTGATTCCCTGCCTCTGTTTCCCCGCCTCTGATTCCCTACCTCTGTTTCCCCATATCTGATTCCCCGCCTCTGATTCCCCAACTCTAATACCCCGCCTCTGATTCCCCAGCTCTGATTCCCCGCCTCTGATTCCCCGCATCTGATTCCCTGCCTCTGATTCCCCGCCTCTGATTCCAGGCCTCTGATTCCCATCATCTGATTCCGGCCTCTGATTCCCGGCCTCTGATTCCCTGCTTCTGATTCTGATTCCCTGCCTCTGATTCCCCATCTCTGATTCCGCACATCTGATTCCCTGCCTCTGATTCCCCACCTCTGATTCCCCATATCTGATTCCCCGCCTCTGTTTCCCCGCCTCTGATTCCCCGCCTCTGTTTCCCAATATCTAAGTCCCCACCTCTGATTCCCCAAATCTGATTCCCCACCTCTGATTCCCCAGCTCTGATTCCCCGCCTCTGATTCCCCGCATCTGATTCCCTGCATCTGATTCCAAGCCTCTGATTCCCTGCCTCTGATTCCCAACCTCTGATTCCCCACCTCTGATTCCCCATATCTGATTCCCCGCCTCTGTTTCCCCGCCTCGGATTCCCCGCCTCAGTTTCCCCATATCTGATTCCCGGCCTCTGATTCCCCGCCTCTGATTCCCCGCCTCTGATTCCCTGCCTCTGATTCCCCATCTCCGATTCCCTGCCTCTGATTCCCAACCTCTGATTCCCCACCTCTGATTCCCCATATCTGATTCCCCGCCTCTGTTTCCCCGCCTCTGATTCCCCGCCTCTGATTCCCAACTCTGATTCCCCGCCTCTGATTCCCCAGCTCTGATTCCCTGTGTTTGATTCCCTGCCTCTGATTCCCTGCCCTGATTCCCCATCTCTGTTTCACCGCCTTTGATTCACCACCTCTGATTCCACATATCTGATTCCCCGCCTCTGTTTCCCCGACTCTGATTCCCTTCCTCTGATTCCCAACCTCTGATTCCACACCTCTGATTCCCCATATCTGATTCCCCGCCTCTATTTCCCCATATCTGAATCCCCGCCTCTGATTCCCCAACTCTGATTCCCCGCCTCTGATTCCCCAGCTCTGATTCCCCGACTCTGATTCCCGGCGTCCGATTCCCTGCCTCTGATTCCCCGCCTCTGATTCCCCATCTCTGATTCCCCGCCTCTGATTCCCCGTGTCTGATTCCCTGCCTCTGATTCCCCGCCTCTGATTCCCCGCCTCTGATTCCCTGACACTGAATCCCTGCCCCTGATTCCCCACCTCTGATTCCCCATATCTGATTCCCCGCCTCTGTTTCCCCGCCTCTGATTCCCCGCCTCTGTTTCCCCATATCTGATTCCCTGCCTCTGATTCCCCAACTCTGATTCCCCGCCTCTGATTCCCCAGCTCTGAATCCCCGCCTCTGATTCCCCGTGTCTGATTTCCTGCCTCTGATTCCCCGCCTTGATTCCCCATCTCTGATTCACAACCTCTGATTCCCCACCTCTGATTCCCTATATTTGATTCCCCGCCTCTGTTTCCCCGCCTCTGATTCCCCGCCTCTGATTCCCCATATCTGATTCCCCGCCTCTGATTGCCCACCTCTGATTCCCCGCCTCTGATTCGCCAGCTCTGATTCCCCGCCTCTGATTCCCCGCATCTGATTCCCTGCCTCTGATTCCCCGCCTCTGATTCCCCATCTCTGATTCAGCGCCTTTGATTCGCCACCTCTGATTCCCCATATCTGATTCCCCACCTCTGTTTCCCGGCCTCTGATTCCCCGCCTCTTATTCTCCATATCTCATTCCCCGCCTCTGAATACCCATCTCTGATTCCCGGACTTTGATGCCCCACCTCTGATTCCCGGCCTCTTATTCCCAGCATCTGATTCCCGGCCTCTGATTCCCGGCCTCTGATTCCCCGCTTCTGATTCTGATTCCCTGCCTCTGATTCCCCATCTCTGATTCCTCATATCTGATTCCCCGCCTCTGTTTCCCCGCCTCTGATTCCCCGCCTCTGTTTCCCTATATCTAATTCCCCACCTCTGATGCCCCAACTCTGATTCCCCGCCTCTGATTCCCCAGCTCTGATTCCCCGCCTCTGATTCCAAGCATCCGATTCCCCATATCTGATTCCCCGCCTCTGTTTCCCCGCCTCTGATTCCCCGCCTCTGTTTCCCCATATCTGATTCCCCGCCTCTGATTCCCAACTATGATTCCCCGCCTCTGATTCCCTAGCTCTGATTCCCTGCGTCTGATTCCCTGCGTTCTATTTCCTGCCTCTGATTCCCCACCTGTGATTCCCCATCACTGATTCACCACCTCTGATTCCCCACCTCTGATTCCCCATATCTAATTCCCCGCCTCTGTTTGCCCGCCTCTGATTCCCCGCCTCTGTTTCCCCATATCTGATTCCCCGTCTCTGAATCCCCAACTCTGATTCCCTGCCTCTGATTCCCCAGCTCTGATTCCCCGCCTTTGATTCCCCCCGTCTGATTCCCAGCCTCTGAATCCCCGTGTCTGATTTCCTGCCTCTGATTCCCCGCCTCTGATTCCCCATCTCTCATTCCTCTGATTCCCCACATCTGATTCCCCATCTCTGATTCCGCACATCCGATTCCCTGCCTCTGATTCCCCAACTCTGATTCCCCACCTCTGATTCCCCAGCTCTGATTCCCCGCCTCAGATTCCCCGCGTCTGATTCCCTGCCTCTGATTCCCCATCTCTGATTCCCCACCTCTGATTCCCCGTGTCTGATTCCCTGCCTCTGATTCCCCGCCTCTGAATCCCAGCCTCTGATTCCCCATATCTGATTCCCCGCCTCTGATTCCCTGCCTCTGATTCCCCAGCTCTGATTCCCCGCCTTTGATTCCCCCCATCTGATTCCCTGCCTCTGAATCCCCGTGTCTGATTTCCTGCCTCTGATTCCCCGCCTCTGATTCCCCATCTCTGATTCACCGCCTCTGATTCCCCATCTCAGATTCCCCACCTCTGATTCCCCGTGTCTGATTCCCTGCCTCTGATTCCCCGCCTCTGAATCCCAGCCTCTGATTCCCTGCCTCTGATTCCCCAGCTCTGATTCCCCACCTTTGATTCCCCCGTCTGATTCCCAGCCTCTGAATCCCCGTGTCTGATTTCCTGCCTCTGATTCCCCGCCTCTGATTCCCCATCTCTGATTCACCGCCTCTGATTCCCCATCTCTTATTCCCCACCTCTGATTCCCCATATCTGATTCCCTGCCTCTGTTTCCCCGCCTCTGATTCCCCACCTCTGTTTCCCCATATCTGATTCCCCGCCTCTGATTCCCCAACTCTAATACCCCGCCTCTGATTCCCCAGCTCTGATTCCCCGCCTCTGATTCCCCGCATCTGATTCCCTGCCTCTGATTCCCCGCCTCTGATTCCAGGCCTCTGATTCCCAGCATCTGATTCCGGCCTCTGATTCCCGGCCTCTGATTCCCTGCTTCTGATTCTGATTCCCTGCCTCTGATTCCCCATCTCTGATTCCGCACATCTGATTCCCAAACTCGGATTCCCCACCTCTGATTCCCCATATCTGATTCCCCGCCTCTGTTTCCCCGCCTCTGATTCCCCGCCTCTGATTCCCAACTCTGATTCCCCGCCTCTGATTCCCCAGCTCTGATTCCCCGTGTTTGATTCCCTGCCTCTGATTCCCTGCCCTGATTCCCCATCTCTGTTTCACCGCCTTTGATTCACCACCTCTGATTCCCCATATCTGATTCCCCGACTCTGATTCCCTGCCTCTGATTCCCAACCTCTGATTCCACACCTCTGATTCCCCATATCTGATTCCCCGCCTCTATTTCCCCATATCTGATTCCCCGCCTCTGATTCCCCAACTCTGATTCCCCGCCTCTGATTCCCCAGCTCTGATTCCCCGACTCTGATTCCCGGAGTCCGATTCCCTGCCTCTGATACCCCGCCTCTGATTCCCCAGCTCCTATTCCCCGCCTCTGATTCCCCGCATCCGATTCCCCATATCTGATTCCCCGCCTCTGTTTCCCCGCCTTTGATTCCCCGCCTCTGTTTCCCCATATCTGATTCCCCGTCTCTGATTCCCAACTATGATTCCCCGCCTCTGATTCCCCAGCTCTGATTCCCCGCCTCTGATTCCCCGCGTTCTATTCCCTGCCTCTGATTCCCCGCCTGTGATTCCCCATCTCTGATTCACCACCTCTGATTCCCCACCTCTGATTCCCCATATCTAATTCCCCGCCTCTGTTTGCCCGCCTCTGATTCCCCGCCTCTGTTTCCCCATATCTGATTCCCCGTGTCTGATTCCCTGCCTCTGATTCCCCGCCTCTGTTTCCCCGCCTCTGATTCCCTGCCACTGATTCCCTGCCCCTGATACCCCACTTCTGATTCCCCATATCTGATTCCCTGCCTCTGTTTCCCCGCCTCTGATTCCCCGCCTCTGATTCCCCATATCTGATTCCTCGCCTCTGATTCCCCAACTCTGATTCCCCGCCTCTGATTCCCCAGCTCTGAATCCCCGCCTCCGATTCCCCGCGTCTGTTTCCCCGCCTCTGATTCCCCGCCTCTGTTTCCCCATATCTAAGTCCCCGACTCTGATTCCCCAACTCTGATTCCCCACCTCTGATTCCCCAGCTCTGATTCCCCGCCTCTGATTCCCCACATCTGATTCCCTGCATCTGATTCCCAGCCTCTGATTCCCTGCCTCTGATTCCCAACCTCTGATTCCCCACCTCTGATTCCCCATATCTGATTCCCCGCCTCTGTTTCCCCGCCTCTGATTCCCCGCCTCTGTTTCCCCATATCTTATTCCCGGCCTCTGATACTCCGCCTCTGATTCCCCGCCTCTGATTCCCTGCCTCTGATTCCCCATCTCCGATTCCGCACATCGGATTCCCTGCCTCTGATTCACCGCCTCTGATTCCCCACCTCTGATTCCCTGCTTCTGATTCCCAACCTCTGATTCCCCACCTCTGATTCCCCATATCTGATTCCCCGCCTCTGTTTCCCCGCCTCTGATTCCCCGCCTCTGATTCCCCAACTCTGAATCCCCGCCTCTGAGTCCGCACATCTGATTCCCTGCCTCTGATTCCCCACTTCTGATTCCCCATATCTGATTCCCCGCCTCTGTTTCCCCGCCTCTGATTCCCCGCCTCTGTTTCCCTATATCTAATTCCCCACCTCTGATGCCCCAACTCTGATTCCCCGCCTCTGATTCCCCAGCTCTGATTCCCCGCCTCTGATTCCCTGCATCCGATTCTCCATATCTGATTCCCCGCCTCTGTTTCCCCGCCTCTGATTCCCCGCCTCTGTTTCCCCATATCTGATTCCAGCCTCTGATTCCCAACTCTGAATCCCCGCCTCTGAGTCCGCACATCTGATTCCCTGCCTCTGATTCCCCACTTCTGATTCCCCATATCTGATTCCCCGCCTCTGTTTCCCCGCCTCTGATTCCCCGCCTCTGTTTCCCTATATCTAATTCCCCACCTCTGATGCCCCAACTCTGATTCCCCGCCTCTGATTCCCCAGCTCTGATTCCCCGCCTCTGATTCCCTGCATCCGATTCCCCATATCTGATTCCCCGCCTCTGTTTCCCCGCCTCTGATTCCCCGCCTCTGTTTCCCCATATCTGATTCCAGCCTCTGATTCCCAACTATGATTCCCCGCCTCTGATTCCCCAGCTCTGATTCCCTGCCTCTGATTCCCCGCGTTCTATTCCCTGCCTCTGATTCCCCGCCTGTGATTCCCCATCACTGATTCACCACCTCTGATTCCCTACCTCTGATTCCCCATATCTAATTCCCCGCCTCTGTATGCCCCCCTCTGATTCCCCGCCTCTGTTTCCCCATATCTGATTCCCCGCCTCTGAATCCCCAACTCTGATTCCCTGCCTCAGATTCCCCAGCTCTGATTCCCCGCCTTTGATTCCCCCCGTCTGATTCCCAGCCTCTGAATCCCCATGTCTGATTTCCTGCCTCTGATTCCCCGCCTCTGATTCCCCATCTCTGATTCACCACCTCTGATTCCCCACCTCTGATTCCCCATCTCTGATTCCGCACATCCAATTCCCTGCCTCTGATTCCCCAACTCTGATTCCCCACCTCTGATTCCCCAGCTCTGATTCCCCGCCTCAGATTCCCCGCGTCTGATTCCCTGCCTCTGATTCCCCGCCTCTGATTCCCTGCCTCTGATTCCCCATATCTGATTCCCCGCCTCTGATTCCCCAACTCTGATTCCCCGCTTCTGATTCCCCAGCTCTGAATCCCCGCCTCTGATTCCCCGTGTCTGATTCCCTGCCTCTGATTCCCCGCCTCTGATTCCCCATCTGTGATTCACAACCTATGATGCCCCACCTCTGATTCCCCATATCTGATTCCCCGCCTCTGTTTCCCCGCCTCTGATTCCCCGCCTCTGATTCCCCATATCTGATTCCCCGCCTCTGATTGCCCACCTCTGATTCCCCGCGTCTGATACCCTGCCTCTGATTCCCCGCCTCTGATTCCCCATCTCTGATTCACCACCTCTGATTCCCGGCCTCTGATTCCCCATCTCTGATTCCGCACATCTGATTCCCCGCCTCTGATTGCCCACCTCTGATTCCCCGCGTCTGATACCCTGCCTCTGATTCCCCGCCTCTGATTCCCCATCTCTGATTCACCACCTCTGATTCCCGGCCTCTGATTCCCCATATCTGATTCCCTGCCTCTGATTCCCCAACTCTGATTCCCCGCCTCTGATTCCACAGCTCTGAATCCCCGCCTATGATTCCCCGCGTCTGATTCCCTGCCTCTGATTCCCCGCCTCTGATTCCCCATCTCTGATTCACCGCCTTTGATTCGCCACCTCTGATTCCCCATATCTGATTCCCCGCCTCTGTTTCCCCGCCTCTGATTCCCCGCCTCTGATTCTCCATATCTCATTCCCCGCCTCTGAATCCCCATCTCTGATTCCCGGACTCTGATTCCCCTCCTCTGATTCCCGGCCTCTTATTCCCAGCATCTGATTCCCGGCCTCTGATTCCCGGCCTCTGATTCCCCGCTTCTGATTCCCTGCCTCTGATTCCCCATCTCTGAGTCCGCACATCTGATTCCCTGCCTCTGATTCCCCACTTCTGATTCCCCATATCTGATTCCCCGCCTCTGTTTCCCCGCCTCTGATTCCCCGCCTCTGTTTCCCTATATCTAATTCCCCACCTCTGATGCCCCAACTCTGATTCCCCGCCTCTGATTCCCCAGCTCTGATTCCCCGCCTCTGATTCCCTGCATCCGATTCCCCATATCTGATTCCCCGCCTCTGTTTCCCCGCCTCTGATTCCCCGCCTCTGTTTCCCCATATCTGATTCCAGCCTCTGATTCCCAACTATGATTCCCCGCCTCTGATTCCCCAGCTCTGATTCCCTGCCTCTGATTCCCCGCGTTCTATTCCCTGCCTCTGATTCCCCGCCTGTGATTCCCCATCACTGATTCACCACCTCTGATTCCCTACCTCTGATTCCCCATATCTAATTCCCCGCCTCTGTATGCCCGCCTCTGATTCCCCGCCTCTGTTTCCCCATATCTGATTCCCCGCCTCTGAATCCCCAACTCTGATTCCCTGCCTCAGATTCCCCAGCTCTGATTCCCCGCCTTTGATTCCCCCCGTCTGATTCCCAGCCTCTGAATCCCCTTGTCTGATTTCCTGCCTCTGATTCCCCGCCTCTGATTCCCCATCTCTGATTCACCACCTCTGATTCCCCACCTCTGATTCCCCATCTCTGATTCCGCACATCCAATTCCCTGCCTCTGATTCCCCAACTCTGATTCCCCACCTCTGATTCCCCAGCTCTGATTCCCCGCCTCAGATTCCCCGCGTCTGATTCCCTGCCTCTGATTCCCCGCCTCTGATTCCCTGCCTCTGATTCCCCATATCTGATTCCCCGCCTCTGATTCCCCAACTCTGATTCCCCGCTTCTGATTCCCCAGCTCTGAATCCCCGCCTCTGATTCCCCGTGTCTGATTCCCTGCCTCTGATTCCCCGCCTCTGATTCCCCATCTGTGATTCACAACCTATGATGCCCCACCTCTGATTCCCCATATCTGATTCCCCGCCTCTGTTTCCCCGCCTCTGATTCCCCGCCTCTGATTCCCCATATCTGATTCCCCGCCTCTGATTGCCCACCTCTGATTCCCCGCGTCTGATACCCTGCCTCTGATTCCCCGCCTCTGATTCCCCATCTCTGATTCACCACCTCTGATTCCCGGCCTCTGATTCCCCATCTCTGATTCCGCACATCCGATTCCCTGCCTATGATTCCCCACCTCTGATTCCCCGCCTCTGATTCCCCATATCTGATTCCCTGCCTCTGTTTCCCCGCCTCTGATTCCCTACCTCTGTTTCCCCATATCTGATTCCCCGCCTCTGATTCCCCAACTCTAATACCCCGCCTCTGATTCCCCAGCTCTGATTCCCCGCCTCTGATTCCCCGCATCTGATTCCCTGCCTCTGATTCCCCGCCTCTGATTCCAGGCCTCTGATTCCCATCATCTGATTCCGGCCTCTGATTCCCGGCCTCTGATTCCCTGCTTCTGATTCTGATTCCCTGCCTCTGATTCCCCATCTCTGATTCCGCACATCTGATTCCCTGCCTCTGATTCCCCACCTCTGATTCCCCATATCTGATTCCCCGCCTCTGTTTCCCCGCCTCTGATTCCCCGCCTCTGTTTCCCAATATCTAAGTCCCCACCTCTGATTCCCCAAATCTGATTCCCCACCTCTGATTCCCCAGCTCTGATTCCCCGCCTCTGATTCCCCGCATCTGATTCCCTGCATCTGATTCCAAGCCTCTGATTCCCTGCCTCTGATTCCCAACCTCTGATTCCCCACCTCTGATTCCCCATATCTGATTCCCCGCCTCTGTTTCCCCGCCTCGGATTCCCCGCCTCAGTTTCCCCATATCTGATTCCCGGCCTCTGATTCCCCGCCTCTGATTCCCCGCCTCTGATTCCCTGCCTCTGATTCCCCATCTCCGATTCCCTGCCTCTGATTCCCAACCTCTGATTCCCCACCTCTGATTCCCCATATCTGATTCCCCGCCTCTGTTTCCCCGCCTCTGATTCCCCGCCTCTGATTCCCAACTCTGATTCCCCGCCTCTGATTCCCCAGCTCTGATTCCCTGTGTTTGATTCCCTGCCTCTGATTCCCTGCCCTGATTCCCCATCTCTGTTTCACCGCCTTTGATTCACCACCTCTGATTCCACATATCTGATTCCCCGCCTCTGTTTCCCCGACTCTGATTCCCTTCCTCTGATTCCCAACCTCTGATTCCACACCTCTGATTCCCCATATCTGATTCCCCGCCTCTATTTCCCCATATCTGAATCCCCGCCTCTGATTCCCCAACTCTGATTCCCCGCCTCTGATTCCCCAGCTCTGATTCCCCGACTCTGATTCCCGGCGTCCGATTCCCTGCCTCTGATTCCCCGCCTCTGATTCCCCATCTCTGATTCCCCGCCTCTGATTCCCCGTGTCTGATTCCCTGCCTCTGATTCCCCGCCTCTGATTCCCCGCCTCTGATTCCCTGACACTGAATCCCTGCCCCTGATTCCCCACCTCTGATTCCCCATATCTGATTCCCCGCCTCTGTTTCCCCGCCTCTGATTCCCCGCCTCTGTTTCCCCATATCTGATTCCCTGCCTCTGATTCCCCAACTCTGATTCCCCGCCTCTGATTCCCCAGCTCTGAATCCCCGCCTCTGATTCCCCGTGTCTGATTTCCTGCCTCTGATTCCCCGCCTTGATTCCCCATCTCTGATTCACAACCTCTGATTCCCCACCTCTGATTCCCTATATTTGATTCCCCGCCTCTGTTTCCCCGCCTCTGATTCCCCGCCTCTGATTCCCCATATCTGATTCCCCGCCTCTGATTGCCCACCTCTGATTCCCCGCCTCTGATTCGCCAGCTCTGATTCCCCGCCTCTGATTCCCCGCATCTGATTCCCTGCCTCTGATTCCCCGCCTCTGATTCCCCATCTCTGATTCAGCGCCTTTGATTCGCCACCTCTGATTCCCCATATCTGATTCCCCACCTCTGTTTCCCGGCCTCTGATTCCCCGCCTCTTATTCTCCATATCTCATTCCCCGCCTCTGAATACCCATCTCTGATTCCCGGACTTTGATGCCCCACCTCTGATTCCCGGCCTCTTATTCCCAGCATCTGATTCCCGGCCTCTGATTCCCGGCCTCTGATTCCCCGCTTCTGATTCTGATTCCCTGCCTCTGATTCCCCATCTCTGATTCCTCATATCTGATTCCCCGCCTCTGTTTCCCCGCCTCTGATTCCCCGCCTCTGTTTCCCTATATCTAATTCCCCACCTCTGATGCCCCAACTCTGATTCCCCGCCTCTGATTCCCCAGCTCTGATTCCCAGCCTCTGATTCCAAGCATCCGATTCCCCATATCTGATTCCCCGCCTCTGTTTCCCCGCCTCTGATACCCCGCCTCTGTTTCCCCATATCTGATTCCCCGCCTCTGATTCCCAACTATGATTCCCCGCCTCTGATTCCCTAGCTCTGATTCCCTGCGTCTGATTCCCTGCGTTCTATTTCCTGCCTCTGATTCCCCACCTGTGATTCCCCATCACTGATTCACCACCTCTGATTCCCCACCTCTGATTCCCCATATCTAATTCCCCGCCTCTGTTTGCCCGCCTCTGATTCCCCGCCTCTGTTTCCCCATATCTGATTCCCCGTCTCTGAATCCCCAACTCTGATTCCCTGCCTCTGATTCCCCAGCTCTGATTCCCCGCCTTTGATTCCCCCCGTCTGATTCCCAGCCTCTGAATCCCCGTGTCTGATTTCCTGCCTCTGATTCCCCGCCTCTGATTCCCCATCTCTCATTCCTCTGATTCCCCACATCTGATTCCCCATCTCTGATTCCGCACATCCGATTCCCTGCCTCTGATTCCCCAACTCTGATTCCCCACCTCTGATTCCCCAGCTCTGATTCCCCGCCTCAGATTCCCCGCGTCTGATTCCCTGCCTCTGATTCCCCATCTCTGATTCCCCACCTCTGATTCCCCGTGTCTGATTCCCTGCCTCTGATTCCCCGCCTCTGAATCCCAGCCTCTGATTCCCCATATCTGATTCCCCGCCTCTGATTCCCTGCCTCTGATTCCCCAGCTCTGATTCCCCGCCTTTGATTCCCCCCATCTGATTCCCTGCCTCTGAATCCCCGTGTCTGATTTCCTGCCTCTGATTCCCCGCCTCTGATTCCCCATCTCTGATTCACCGCCTCTGATTCCCCATCTCAGATTCCCCACCTCTGATTCCCCGTGTCTGATTCCCTGCCTCTGATTCCCCGCCTCTGAATCCCAGCCTCTGATTCCCCATATCTGATTCCCCGCCTCTGATTCCCTGCCTCTGATTCCCCAGCTCTGATTCCCCACCTTTGATTCCCCCGTCTGATTCCCAGCCTCTGAATCCCCGTGTCTGATTTCCTGCCTCTGATTCCCCGCCTCTGATTCCCCATCTCTGATTCACCGCCTCTGATTCCCCATCTCTTATTCCCCACCTCTGATTCCCCATATCTGATTCCCTGCCTCTGTTTCCCCGCCTCTGATTCCCCACCTCTGTTTCCCCATATCTGATTCCCCGCCTCTGATTCCCCAACTCTAATACCCCGCCTCTGATTCCCCAGCTCTGATTCCCCGCCTCTGATTCCCCGCATCTGATTCCCTGCCTCTGATTCCCCGCCTCTGATTCCAGGCCTCTGATTCCCAGCATCTGATTCCGGCCTCTGATTCCCGGCCTCTGATTCCCTGCTTCTGATTCTGATTCCCTGCCTCTGATTCCCCATCTCTGATTCCGCACATCTGATTCCCAAACTCGGATTCCCCACCTCTGATTCCCCATATCTGATTCCCCGCCTCTGTTTCCCCGCCTCTGATTCCCCGCCTCTGATTCCCAACTCTGATTCCCCGCCTCTGATTCCCCAGCTCTGATTCCCCGTGTTTGATTCCCTGCCTCTGATTCCCTGCCCTGATTCCCCATCTCTGTTTCACCGCCTTTGATTCACCACCTCTGATTCCCCATATCTGATTCCCCGACTCTGATTCCCTGCCTCTGATTCCCAACCTCTGATTCCACACCTCTGATTCCCCATATCTGATTCCCCGCCTCTATTTCCCCATATCTGATTCCCCGCCTCTGATTCCCCAACTCTGATTCCCCGCCTCTGATTCCCCAGCTCTGATTCCCCGACTCTGATTCCCGGAGTCCGATTCCCTGCCTCTGATACCCCGCCTCTGATTCCCCAGCTCCTATTCCCCGCCTCTGATTCCCCGCATCCGATTCCCCATATCTGATTCCCCGCCTCTGTTTCCCCGCCTTTGATTCCCCGCCTCTGTTTCCCCATATCTGATTCCCCGTCTCTGATTCCCAACTATGATTCCCCGCCTCTGATTCCCCAGCTCTGATTCCCCGCCTCTGATTCCCCGCGTTCTATTCCCTGCCTCTGATTCCCCGCCTGTGATTCCCCATCTCTGATTCACCACCTCTGATTCCCCACCTCTGATTCCCCATATCTAATTCCCCGCCTCTGTTTGCCCGCCTCTGATTCCCCGCCTCTGTTTCCCCATATCTGATTCCCCGTGTCTGATTCCCTGCCTCTGATTCCCCGCCTCTGTTTCCCCGCCTCTGATTCCCTGCCACTGATTCCCTGCCCCTGATACCCCACTTCTGATTCCCCATATCTGATTCCCTGCCTCTGTTTCCCCGCCTCTGATTCCCCGCCTCTGATTCCCCATATCTGATTCCCCGCCTCTGATTCCCCAACTCTGATTCCCCGCCTCTGATTCCCCAGCTCTGAATCCCCGCCTCCGATTCCCCGCGTCTGTTTCCCCGCCTCTGATTCCCCGCCTCTGTTTCCCCATATCTAAGTCCCCGACTCTGATTCCCCAACTCTGATTCCCCACCTCTGATTCCCCAGCTCTGATTCCCCGCCTCTGATTCCCCACATCTGATTCCCTGCATCTGATTCCCAGCCTCTGATTCCCTGCCTCTGATTCCCAACCTCTGATTCCCCACCTCTGATTCCCCATATCTGATTCCCCGCCTCTGTTTCCCCGCCTCTGATTCCCCGCCTCTGTTTCCCCATATCTGATTCCCGGCCTCTGATACTCCGCCTCTGATTCCCCGCCTCTGATTCCCTGCCTCTGATTCCCCATCTCCGATTCCGCACATCGGATTCCCTGCCTCTGATTCACCGCCTCTGATTCCCCACCTCTGATTCCCTGCTTCTGATTCCCAACCTCTGATTCCCCACCTCTGATTCCCCATATATGATTCCCCGCCTCTGTTTCCCCGCCTCTGATTCCCCGCCTCTGATTCCCCAACTCTGAATCCCCGCCTCTGAGTCCGCACATCTGATTCCCTGCCTCTGATTCCCCACTTCTGATTCCCCATATCTGATTCCCCGCCTCTGTTTCCCCGCCTCTGATTCCCCGCCTCTGTTTCCCTATATCTAATTCCCCACCTCTGATGCCCCAACTCTGATTCCCCGCCTCTGATTCCCCAGCTCTGATTCCCCGCCTCTGATTCCCTGCATCCGATTCTCCATATCTGATTCCCCGCCTCTGTTTCCCCGCCTCTGATTCCCCGCCTCTGTTTCCCCATATCTGATTCCAGCCTCTGATTCCCAACTCTGAATCCCCGCCTCTGAGTCCGCACATCTGATTCCCTGCCTCTGATTCCCCACTTCTGATTCCCCATATCTGATTCCCCGCCTCTGTTTCCCCGCCTCTGATTCCCCGCCTCTGTTTCCCTATATCTAATTCCCCACCTCTGATGCCCCAACTCTGATTCCCCGCCTCTGATTCCCCAGCTCTGATTCCCCGCCTCTGATTCCCTGCATCCGATTCCCCATATCTGATTCCCCGCCTCTGTTTCCCCGCCTCTGATTCCCCGCCTCTGTTTCCCCATATCTGATTCCAGCCTCTGATTCCCAACTATGATTCCCCGCCTCTGATTCCCCAGCTCTGATTCCCTGCCTCTGATTCCCCGCGTTCTATTCCCTGCCTCTGATTCCCCGCCTGTGATTCCCCATCACTGATTCACCACCTCTGATTCCCTACCTCTGATTCCCCATATCTAATTCCCCGCCTCTGTATGCCCGCCTCTGATTCCCCATCTCTGATTCCGCACATCCAATTCCCTGCCTCTGATTCCCCAACTCTGATTCCCCACCTCTGATTCCCCAGCTCTGATTCCCCGCCTCAGATTCCCCGCGTCTGATTCCCTGCCTCTGATTCCCCGCCTCTGATTCCCTGCCTCTGATTCCCCATATCTGATTCCCCGCCTCTGATTCCCCAACTCTGATTCCCCGCTTCTGATTCCCCAGCTCTGAATCCCCGCCTCTGATTCCCCGTGTCTGATTCCCTGCCTCTGATTCCCCGCCTCTGATTCCCCATCTGTGATTCACAACCTATGATGCCCCACCTCTGATTCCCCATATCTGAATCCCCGCCTCTGTTTCCCCGCCTCTGATTCCCCGCCTCTGATTCCCCATATCTGATTCCCCGCCTCTGATTGCCCACCTCTGATTCCCCGCGTCTGATACCCTGCCTCTGATTCCCCGCCTCTGATTCCCCATCTCTGATTCACCACCTCTGATTCCCGGCCTCTGATTCCCCATCTCTGATTCCGCACATCCGATTCCCTGCCTATGATTCCCCACCTCTGATTCCCCGCCTCTGATTCCCCATATCTGATTCCCTGCCTCTGTTTCCCCGCCTCTGATTCCCTACCTCTGTTTCCCCATATATGATTCCCCGCCTCTGATTCCCCAACTCTAATACCCCGCCTCTGATTCCCCAGCTCTGATTCCCCGCCTCTGATTCCCCGCATCTGATTCCCTGCCTCTGATTCCCCGCCTCTGATTCCAGGCCTCTGATTCCCATCATCTGATTCCGGCCTCTGATTCCCGGCCTCTGATTCCCTGCTTCTGATTCTGATTCCCTGCCTCTGATTCCCCATCTCTGATTCCGCACATCTGATTCCCTGCCTCTGATTCCCCACCTCTGATTCCCCATATCTGATTCCCCGCCTCTGTTTCCCCGCCTCTGATTCCCCGCCTCTGTTTCCCAATATCTAAGTCCCCACCTCTGATTCCCCAAATCTGATTCCCCACCTCTGATTCCCCAGCTCTGATTCCCCGCCTCTGATTCCCCGCATCTGATTCCCTGCATCTGATTCCAAGCCTCTGATTCCCTGCCTCTGATTCCCAACCTCTGATTCCCCACCTCTGATTCCCCATATCTGATTCCCCGCCTCTGTTTCCCCGCCTCGGATTCCCCGCCTCAGTTTCCCCTTATCTGATTCCCGGCCTCTGATTCCCCGCCTCTGATTCCCCGACTCTGATTCCCTGCCTCTGATTCCCCATCTCCGATTCCCTGCCTCTGATTCCCAACCTCTGATTCCCCACCTCTGATTCCCCATATCTGATTCCCCGCCTCTGTTTCCCCGCCTCTGATTCCCCGCCTCTGATTCCCAACTCTGATTCCCCGCCTCTGATTCCCCAGCTCTGATTCCCTGTGTTTGATTCCCTGCCTCTGATTCCCTGCCCTGATTCCCCATCTCTGTTTCACCGCCTTTGATTCGCCACCTCTGATTCCACATATCTGATTCCCCGCCTCTGTTTCCCCGACTCTGATTCCCTTCCTCTGATTCCCAACCTCTGATTCCACACCTCTGATTCCCCATATCTGATTCCCCGCCTCTATTTCCCCATATCTGAATCCCCGCCTCTGATTCCCCAACTCTGATTCCCCGCCTCTGATTCCCCAGCTCTGATTCCCCGACTCTGATTCCCGGCGTCCGATTCCCTGCCTCTGATTCCCCGCCTCTGATTCCCCATCTCTGATTCCCCGCCTCTGATTCCCCGTGTCTGATTCCCTGCCTCTGATTCCCCGCCTCTGATTCCCCGCCTCTGATTCCCTGACACTGAATCCCTGCCCCTGATTCCCCACCTCTGATTCCCCATATCTGATTCCCCGCCTCTGTTTCCCCGCCTCTGATTCCCCGCCTCTGTTTCCCCATATCTGATTCCCTGCCTCTGATTCCCCAACTCTGATTCCCCGCCTCTGATTCCCCAGCTCTGAATCCCCGCCTCTGATTCCCCGTGTCTGATTTCCTGCCTCTGATTCCCCGCCTTGATTCCCCATCTCTGATTCACAACCTCTGATTCCCCACCTCTGATTCCCTATATTTGATTCCCCGCCTCTGTTTCCCCGCCTCTGATTCCCCGCCTCTGATTCCCCATATCTGATTCCCCGCCTCTGATTGCCCACCTCTGATTCCCCACCTCTGATTCGCCAGCTCTGATTCCCCGCCTCTGATTCCCCGCATCTGATTCCCTGCCTCTGATTCCCCGCCTCTGATTCCCCATCTCTGATTCAGCGCCTTTGATACGCCACCTCTGATTCCCCATATCTGATTCCCCACCTCTGTTTCCCGGCCTCTGATTCCCCGCCTCTTATTCTCCATATCTCATTCCCCGCCTCTGAATCCCCATCTCTGATTCCCGGACTTTGATGCCCCACCTCTGATTCCCGGCCTCTTATTCCCAGTATCTGATACCCGGCCTCTGATTCCCGGCCTCTGATTCCCCGCTTCTGATTCTGATTCCCTGCCTCTGATTCCCCATCTCTGATTCCTCATATCTGATTCCCCGCCTCTGTTTCCCCGCCTCTGATTCCCCGCCTCTGTTTCCCTATATCTAATTCCCCACCTCTGATGCCCCAACTCTGATTCCCCGCCTCTGATTCCCCAGCTCTGATTCCCCGCCTCTGATTCCAAGCATCCGATTCCCCATATCTGATTCCCCGCCTCTGTTTCCCCGCCTCTGATTCCCCGCCTCTGTTTCCCCATATCTGATTCCCCGCCTCTGATTCCCAACTATGATTCCCCGCCTCTGATTCCCTAGCTCTGATTCCCTGCGTCTGATTCCCTGCGTTCTATTTCCTGCCTCTGATTCCCCACCTGTGATTCCCCATCACTGATTCACCACCTCTGATTCCCCACCTCTGATTCCCCATATCTAATTCCCCGCCTCTGTTTGCCCGCCTCTGATTCCCCGCCTCTGTTTCCCCATATCTGATTCCCCGTCTCTGAATCCCCAACTCTGATTCCCTGCCTCTGATTCCCCAGCTCTGATTCCCCGCCTTTGATTCCCCCCGTCTGATTCCCAGCCTCTGAATCCCCGTGTCTGATTTCCTGCCTCTGATTCCCCGCCTCTGATTCCCCATCTCTCATTCCTCTGATTCCCCACATCTGATTCCCCATCTCTGATTCCGCACATCCGATTCCCTGCCTCTGATTCCCCAACTCTGAATCCCCACCTCTGATTCCCCAGCTCTGATTCCCCGCCTCAGATTCCCCGCGTCTGATTCCCTGCCTCTGATTCCCCATCTCTGATTCCCCACCTCTGATTCCCCGTGTCTGATTCCCTGCCTCTGATTCCCCGCCTCTGAATCCCAGCCTCTGATTCCCCATATCTGATTCCCCGCCTCTGATTCCCTGCCTCTGATTCCCCAGCTCTGATTCCCCGCCTTTGATTCCCCCCATCTGATTCCCAGCCTCTGAATCCCCGTGTCTGATTTCCTGCCTCTGATTCCCCGCCTCTGATTCCCCATCTCTGATTCACCGCCTCTGATTCCCCATCTCAGATTCCCCACCTCTGATTCCCCGTGTCTGATTCCCTGCCTCTGATTCCCCGCCTCTGAATCCCAGCCTCTGATTCCCCATATCTGATTCCCCGCCTCTGATTCCCTGCCTCTGATTCCCCAGCTCTGATTCCCCACCTTTGATTCCCCCGTCTGATTCCCAGCCTCTGAATCCCCGTGTCTGATTTCCTGCCTCTGATTCCCCGCCTCTGATTCCCCATCTCTGATTCACCGCCTCTGATTCCCCATCTCTTATTCCTCACCTCTGATTCCCCATATCTGATTCCCTGCCTCTGTTTACCCGCCTCTGATTCCCCACCTCTGTTTCCCCATATCTGATTCCCCGCCTCTGATTCCCCAACTCTAATACCCCGCCTCTGATTCCCCAGCTCTGATTCCCCTCCTCTGATTCCCCGCATCTGATTCCCTGCCTCTGATTCCCCGCCTCTGATTCCAGGCCTCTGATTCCCAGCATCTGATTCCGGCCTCTGATTCCCGGCCTCTGATTCCCTGCTTCTGATTCTGATTCCCTGCCTCTGATTCCCCATCTCTGATTCCGCACATCTGATTCCCAAACTCGGATTCCCCACCTCTGATTCCCCATATCTGATTCCCCGCCTCTGTTTCCCCGCCTCTGATTCCCCGCCTCTGATTCCCAACTCTGATTCCCCGCCTCTGATTCCCCAGCTCTGATTCCCCGTGTTTGATTCCCTGCCTCTGATTCCCTGCCCTGATTCCCCATCTCTGTTTCACCGCCTTTGATTCACCACCTCTGATTCCCCATATCTGATTCCCCGACTCTGATTCCCTGCCTCTGATTCCCAACCTCTGATTCCACACCTCTGATTCCCCATATCTGATTCCCCGCCTCTATTTCCCCATATCTGATTCCCCGCCTCTGATTCCCCAACTCTGATTCCCCGCCTCTGATTCCCCAGCTCTGATTCCCCGACTCTGATTCCCGGAGTCCGATTCCCTGCCTCTGATACCCCGCCTCTGATTCCCCAGCTCCTATTCCCCGCCTCTGATTCCCCGCATCCGATTCCCCATATCTGATTCCCCGCCTCTGTTTCCCCGCCTTTGATTCCCCGCCTCTGTCTCCCCATATCTGATTCCCCGTCTCTGATTCCCAACTATGATTCCCCGCCTCTGATTCCCCAGCTCTGATTCCCCGCCTCTGATTCCCCGCGTTCTATTCCCTGCCTCTGATTCCCCGCCTGTGATTCCCCATCTCTGATTCACCACCTCTGATTCCCCACCTCTGATTCCCCATATCTAATTCCCCGCCTCTGTTTGGCCGCCTCTGATTCCCCGCCTCTGTTTCCCCATATCTGATTCCCCGTGTCTGATTCCCTGCCTCTGATTCCCCGCCTCTGTTTCCCCGCCTCTGATTCCCTGCCACTGATTCCCTGCCCCTGATACCCCACTTCTGATTCCCCATATCTGATTCCCTGCCTCTGTTTCCCCGCCTCTGATTCCCCGCCTCTGATTCCCCATATCTGATTCCCCGCCTCTGATTCCCCAACTCTGATTCCCAGCCTCTGATTCCCCAGCTCTGAATCCCCGCCTCCGATTCCCCGCGTCTGTTTCCCCGCCTCTGATTCCCCGCCTCTGTTTCCCCATATCTAAGTCCCCGACTCTGATTCCCCAACTCTGATTCCCCACCTCTGATTCCCCAGCTCTGATTCCCCGCCTCTGATTCCCCACATCTGATTCCCTGCATCTGATTCCCAGCCTCTGATTCCCTGCCTCTGATTCCCAACCTCTGATTCCCCACCTCTGATTCCCCATATCTGATTCCCCGCCTCTGTTTCCCCGCCTCTGATTCCCCGCCTCTGTTTCCCCATATCTGATTCCCGGCCTCTGATACTCCGCCTCTGATTCCCCGCCTCTGATTCCCTGCCTCTGATTCCCCATCTCCGATTCCGCACATCGGATTCCCTGCCTCTAATTCCCCGCCTCTGATTCCCCGCCTCTGATTCCCTGCTTCTGATTCCCAACCTCTGATTCCCCACCTCTGATTCGCAATATCTGATTCCCCACCTCTGTTTCCACGCCTCTGATTCCCCGCCTCTGATTCCCCAACTCTGAATCCCCGCCTCTGATTCCCCAGCTCTGATTCCCCGCCTCTGATTCCCCGCATCTGATTCCCTGCCTCTGATTCCCCGCCTCTGATTCCCCATATCTGATTCCCCGCCTCTGATTGTCCACCTCTGATTCCCAGCCTCTGATTCGCCAGCTCTGATTCCCCGCCTCTGATTCCCCGCATCTGATTCCCTGCCTCTGATTCCCCGCCTCTGATTCCCCATCTCTGATTCACCGCCTTTGATTTGCCACCTCTGATTCCCCATATCTGATTCCCCACCTCTGATTCCCGGCCTCTTATTCCCAGCATCTGATTCCCGGCCTCTGATTCCCGGCCTCTGATTCCCCGCTTCTGATTCTGATTCCCTGCCTCTTATTCCCCATCTCTGATTCCGCACATCTGATTCCCTGCCTCTGATTCCCCACCTCTGATTCCCCATATATGATTCCCCGCCTCTGTTTCCCCGCCTCTGATTCCCGGCCTCTTATTCCCAGCATCTGATTCCCGGCCTCTGATTCCCGGCCTCTGATTCCCCGCTTCTGATTCCGATTCCCTGCCTCTTATTCCCCATCTCTGATTCCGCACATCTGATTCCCTGCCTCTGATTCCCCACCTCTGATTCCCCATATCTGATTCCCCGCCTCTGTTTCCCCGCCTCTGATTCCCCGCCTCTGTTTCCCTATATCTAATTCCCCACCTCTGATGCCCCAACTCTGATTCCCCGCCTCTGATTCCCCAGCTCTGATTCCCCGTCTCTGATTCCCTGCATCCGATTCCCCATATCTGATTCCCCGCCTCTGTTTCACCGCCTCTGATTCCCCACCTCTGTTTCCCCATATCTGATTCCCGCCTCTGATTCCCAACTATGAATCCCCTCCTCTGATTCCCCAGCTCTGATTCCCTGCCTCTGATTCCCAGCGTTCTATTCCCTGCCTCTGATTCCCCGCCTGTGATTCCCCATCACTGATTCACCACCTCTGATTCCCTACCTCTGATTCCCCATATCTAATTCCCCGCCTCTGTTTGCCCGCCTCTGATTCCCCGCCTCTGTTTCCCCATATCTGATTCCCCGCCTCTGAATCCCCAACTCTGATTCCCTGCCTCAGATTCCCCAGCTCTGATTCCCCGCCTTTGATTCCCCCCGTCTGATTCCCAGCCTCTGAATCCCCGTGTCTGATTTCCTGCCTCTGATTCCCCGCCTCTGATTCCCCATCTCTGATTCACCTCCTCTGATTCCCCACCTCTGATTCCCCCTCTCTGATTCCGCACATCCAATTCCCTGCCTCTGATTCCCCAACTCTGATTCCCCACCTCTGATTCCCCAGCTCTGATTCCCCGCCTCAGATTCCCCGCGTCTGATTCCCTGCCTCTGATTCCCCGCCTCTGATTCCCTGCCTCTGATTCCCCATATCTGATTCCCCGCCTCTGATTCCCCAACTCTGATTCCCCGCTTCTGATTCCCCAGCTCTGAATCCCCGCCTCTGATTCCCCGCGTCTGATTCCCTGCCTCTGATTCCCCGCCTCTGATTCCCCATCTGTGATTCACAACTTCTGATGCCCCACCTCTGATTCCCCATATCTGATTCCCTGCCTCTGTTTCCCCGCCTCTGATTCCCCACCTCTGTTTCCCCATATCTGATTCCCCACCTCTGATTCCCCAACTCTAATACCCCGCCTCTGATTCCCCAGCTCTGATTCCCCACCTCTGATTCCCCGCATCTGATTCCCTGCCACTGATTCCCCGCCTCTGATTCCAGGCCTCTGATTCCCAGCATCTGATTCCGGCCTCTGATTCCCGGCCTCTGATTCCCTGCTTCTGATTCTGATTCCCTGCCTCTGATTCCCCATCTCTGATTCCGCACATCTGATTCCCTGCCTCTGATTCCCCACCTCTGATTCCCCATATCTGATTCCCCGCCTCTGTTTCCCCGCCTCTGATTCCCCGCCTCTGTTTCCCAATATTTAAGTCCCCACCTCTGATTCCCCAAATCTGATTCCCCACCTCTGATTCCCCAGCTCTGATTCCCCGCCTCTGATTCCCCGCATCTGATACCCTGCATCTGATTCCAAGCCTCTGATTCCCTGTGATTCCCAACCTCTGATTCCCCACCTCTGATTCCCCATATCTGATTCCCCGCCTCTGTTTCCCCGCCTCGGATTCCCCGCCTCTGTTTCCCCACATCTGATTCCCGGCCTCTGATTCCCCGCCTCTGATTCCCCATATCTGATTCCCTGCCTCTGATTCCCCAACTCTGATTCCCCGCCTCTGATTCCACAGCTCTGAATCCCCGCCTATGATTCCCCGCGTCTGATTCCCTGCCTCTGATTCCCCGCCTCTGATTCCCCATCTCTGATTCACCGCCTTTGATTCGCCACCTCTGATTCCCCATATCTGATTCCCCGCCTCTGTTTCCCCGCCTCTGATTCCCCGCCTCTGATTCTCCATATCTCATTCCCCGCCTCTGAATCCCCATCTCTGATTCCCGGACTCTGATTCCCCTCCTCTGATTCCCGGCCTCTTATTCCCAGCATCTGATTCCCGGCCTCTGATTCCCGGCCTCTGATTCCCCGCTTCTGATTCCCTGCCTCTGATTCCCCATCTCTGAGTCCGCACATCTGATTCCCTGCCTCTGATTCCCCACTTCTGATTCCCCATATCTGATTCCCCGCCTCTGTTTCCCCGCCTCTGATTCCCCGCCTCTGTTTCCCTATATCTAATTCCCCACCTCTGATGCCCCAACTCTGATTCCCCGCCTCTGATTCCCCAGCTCTGATTCCCCGCCTCTGATTCCCTGCATCCGATTCCCCATATCTGATTCCCCGCCTCTGTTTCCCCGCCTCTGATTCCCCGCCTCTGTTTCCCCATATCTGATTCCAGCCTCTGATTCCCAACTATGATTCCCCGCCTCTGATTCCCCAGCTCTGATTCCCTGCCTCTGATTCCCCGCGTTCTATTCCCTGCCTCTGATTCCCCGCCTGTGATTCCCCATCACTGATTCACCACCTCTGATTCCCTACCTCTGATTCCCCATATCTAATTCCCCGCCTCTGTATGCCCGCCTCTGATTCCCCGCCTCTGTTTCCCCATATCTGATTCCCCGCCTCTGAATCCCCAACTCTGATTCCCTGCCTCAGATTCCCCAGCTCTGATTCCCCGCCTTTGATTCCCCCCGTCTGATTCCCAGCCTCTGAATCCCCTTGTCTGATTTCCTGCCTCTGATTCCCCGCCTCTGATTCCCCATCTCTGATTCACCACCTCTGATTCCCCACCTCTGATTCCCCATCTCTGATTCCGCACATCCAATTCCCTGCCTCTGATTCCCCAACTCTGATTCCCCACCTCTGATTCCCCAGCTCTGATTCCCCGCCTCAGATTCCCCGCGTCTGATTCCCTGCCTCTGATTCCACGCCTCTGATTCCCTGCCTCTGATTCCCCATATCTGATTCCCCGCCTCTGATTCCCCAACTCTGATTCCCCGCTTCTGATTCCCCAGCTCTGAATCCCCGCCTCTGATTCCCCGTGTCTGATTCCCTGCCTCTGATTCCCCGCCTCTGATTCCCCATCTGTGATTCACAACCTATGATGCCCCACCTCTGATTCCCCATATCTGATTCCCCGCCTCTGTTTCCCCGCCTCTGATTCCCCGCCTCTGATTCCCCATATCTGATTCCCCGCCTCTGATTGCCCACCTCTGATTCCCCGCGTCTGATACCCTGCCTCTGATTCCCCGCCTCTGATTCCCCATCTCTGATTCACCACCTCTGATTCCCGGCCTCTGATTCCCCATCTCTGATTCCGCACATCCGATTCCCTGCCTATGATTCCCCACCTCTGATTCCCCGCCTCTGATTCCCCATATCTGATTCCCTGCCTCTGTTTCCCCGCCTCTGATTCCCTACCTCTGTTTCCCCATATCTGATTCCCCGCCTCTGATTCCCCAACTCTAATACCCCGCCTCTGATTCCCCAGCTCTGATTCCCCGCCTCTGATTCCCCGCATCTGATTCCCTGCCTCTGATTCCCCGACTCTGATTCCAGGCCTCTGATTCCCATCATCTGATTCCGGCCTCTGATTCCCGGCCTCTGATTCCCTGCTTCTGATTCTGATTCCCTGCCTCTGATTCTCCATCTCTGATTCCGCACATCTGATTCCCTGCCTCTGATTCCCCACCTCTGATTCCCCATATCTGATTCCCCGCCTCTGTTTCCCCGCCTCTGATTCCCCGCCTCTGTTTCCCAATATCTAAGTCCCCACCTCTGATTCCCCAAATCTGATTCCCCACCTCTGATTCCCCAGCTCTGATTCCCCGCCTCTGATTCCCCGCATCTGATTCCCTGCATCTGATTCCAAGCCTCTGATTCCCTGCCTCTGATTCCCAACCTCTGATTCCCCACCTCTGATTCCCCATATCTGATTCCCCGCCTCTGTTTCCCCGCCTCGGATTCCCCGCCTCAGTTTCCCCATATCTGATTCCTGGCCTCTGATTCCCCGCCTCTGATTCCCCGCCTCTGATTCCCTGCCTCTGATTCCCCATCTCCGATTCCCTGCCTCTGATTCCCAACCTCTGATTCCCCACCTCTGATTCCCCATATCTGATTCCCCGCCTCTGTTTCCCCGACTCTGATTCCCCGCCTCTGATTCCCAACTCTGATTCCCCGCCTCTGATTCCCCAGCTCTGATTCCCTGTGTTTGATTCCCTGCCTCTGATTCCCTGCCCTGATTCCCCATCTCTGTTTCACCGCCTTTGATTCGCCACCTCTGATTCCACATATCTGATTCCCCGCCTCTGTTTCCCCGACTCTGATTCCCTTCCTCTGATTCCCAACCTCTGATTCCACACCTCTGATTCCCCATATCTGATTCCCCGCCTCTATTTCCCCATATCTGAATCCCCGCCTCTGATTCCCCAACTCTGATTCCCCGCCTCTGATTCCCCAGCTCTGATTCCCCGACTCTGATTCCCGGCGTCCGATTCCCTGCCTCTGATTCCCCGCCTCTGATTCCCCATCTCTGATTCCCCGCCTCTGATTCCCCGTGTCTGATTCCCTGCCTCTGATTCCCCGCCTCTGATTCCCCGCCTCTGATTCCCTGACACTGAATCCCTGCCCCTGATTCCCCACCTCTGATTCCCCATATCTGATTCCCCGCCTCTGTTTCCCCGCCTCTGATTCCCCGCCTCTGTTTCCCCATATCTGATTCCCTGCCTCTGATTCCCCAACTCTGATTCCCCGCCTCTGATTCCCCAGCTCTGAATCCCCGCCTCTGATTCCCCGTGTCTGATTTCCTGCCTCTGATTCCCCGCCTTGATTCCCCATCTCTGATTCACAACCTCTGATTCCCCACCTCTGATTCCCTATATTTGATTCCCCGCCTCTGTTTCCCCGCCTCTGATTCCCCGCCTCTGATTCCCCATATCTGATTCCCCGCCTCTGATTGCCCACCTCTGATTCCCCGCCTCTGATTCGCCAGCTCTGATTCCCCGCCTCTGATTCCCCGCATCTGATTCCCTGCCTCTGATTCCCCGCCTCTGATTCCCCATCTCTGATTCAGCGCCTTTGATTCGCCACCTCTGATTCCCCATATCTGATTCCCCACCTCTGTTTCCCGGCCTCTGATTCCCCGCCTCTTATTCTCCATATCTCATTCCCCGCCTCTGAATCCCCATCTCTGATTCCCGGACTTTGATGCCCCACCTCTGATTCCCGGCCTCTTATTCCCAGCATCTGATTCCCGGCCTCTGATTCCCGGCCTCTGATTCCCCGCTTCTGATTCTGATTCCCTGCCTCTGATTCCCCATCTCTGATTCCTCATATCTGATTCCCCGCCTCTGTTTCCCCGCCTCTGATTCCCCGCCTCTGTTTCCCTATATCTAATTCCCCACCTCTGCTGCCCCAACTCTGATTCCCCGCCTCTGATTCCCCAGCTCTGATTCCCCGCCTCTGATTCCAAGCATCCGATTCCCCATATCTGATTCCCCGCCTCTGTTTCCCCGCCTCTGATTCCCCGCCTCTGTTTCCCCATATCTGATTCCCCGCCTCTGATTCCCAACTATGATTCCCCGCCTCTGATTCCCTAGCTCTGATTCCCTGCGTCTGATTCCCTGCGTTCTATTTCCTGCCTCTGATTCCCCACCTGTGATTCCCCATCACTGATTCACCACCTCTGATTCCCCACCTCTGATTCCCCATATCTAATTCCCCGCCTCTGTTTGCCCGCCTCTGATTCCCCGCCTCTGTTTCCCCATATCTGATTCCCCGTCTCTGAATCCCCAATTCTGATTCCCTGCCTCTGATTCCCCAGCTCTGATTCCCCGCCTTTGATTCCCCCCGTCTGATTCCCAGCCTCTGAATCCCCGTGTCTGATTTCCTGCCTCTGATTCCCCGCCTCTGATTCCCCATCTCTCATTCCTCTGATTCCCCACATCTGATTCCCCATCTCTGATTCCGCACATCCGATTCCCTGCCTCTGATTCCCCAACTCTGATTCCCCACCTCTGATTCCCCAGCTCTGATTCCCCGCCTCAGATTCCCCGCGTCTGATTCCCTGCCTCTGATTCCCCATCTCTGATTCCCCACCTCTGATTCCCCGTGTCTGATTCCCTGCCTCTGATTCCCCGCCTCTGAATCCCAGCCTCTGATTCCCCATATCTGATTCCCCGCCTCTGATTCCCTGCCTCTGATTCCCCAGCTCTGATTCCCCGCCTTTGATTCCCCCCATCTGATTCCCAGCCTCTGAATCCCCGTGTCTGATTTCCTGCCTCTGATTCCCCGCCTCTGATTCCCCATCTCTGATTCACCGCCTCTGATTCCCCATCTCAGATTCCCCACCTCTGATTCGCCGTGTCTGATTCCCTGCCTCTGATTCCCCGCCTCTGAATCCCAGCCTCTGATTCCCCATATCTGATTCCCCGCCTCTGATTCCCTGCCTCTGATTCCCCAGCTCTGATTCCCCACCTTTGATTCCCCCGTCTGATTCCCAGCCTCTGAATCCCCGTGTCTGATTTCCTGCCTCTGATTCCCCGCCTCTGATTCCCCATCTCTGATTCACCGCCTCTGATTCCCCATCTCTTATTCCCCACCTCTGATTCCCCATATCTGATTCCCTGCCTCTGTTTCCCCGCCTCTGATTCCACACCTCTGTTTCCCCATATCTGATTCCCCGCCTCTGATTCCCCAACTCTAATACCCCGCCTCTGATTCCCCAGCTCTGATTCCCCGCCTCTGATTCCCCGCATCTGATTCCCTGCCTCTGATTCCCCGCCTCTGATTCCAGGCCTCTGATTCCCAGCATCTGATTCCGGCCTCTGATTCCCGGCCTCTGATTCCCTGCTTCTGATTCTGATTCCCTGCCTCTGATTCCCCATCTCTGATTCCGCACATCTGATTCCCAAACTCGGATTCCCCACCTCTGATTCCCCATATCTGATTCCCCGCCTCTGTTTCCCCGCCTCTGATTCCCCGCCTCTGATTCCCAACTCTGATTCCCCGCCTCTGATTCCCCAGCTCTGATTCCCCGTGTTTGATTCCCTGCCTCTGATTCCCTGCCCTGATTCCCCATCTCTGTTTCACCGCCTTTGATTCACCACCTCTGATTCCCCATATCTGATTCCCCGACTCTGATTCCCTGCCTCTGATTCCCAACCTCTGATTCCACACCTCTGATTCCCCATATCTGATTCCCCGCCTCTATTTCCCCATATCTGATTCCCCGCCTCTGATTCCCCAACTCTGATTCCCCGCCTCTGATTCCCCAGCTCTGATTCCCCGACTCTGATTCCCGGAGTCCGATTCCCTGCCTCTGATACCCCGCCTCTGATTCCCCAGCTCCTATTCCCCGCCTCTGATTCCCCGCATCCGATTCCCCATATCTGATTCCCCGCCTCTGTTTCCCCGCCTTTGATTCCCCGCCTCTGTTTCCCCATATCTGATTCCCCGTCTCTGATTCCCAACTATGATTCCCCGCCTCTGATTCCCCAGCTCTGATTCCCCGCCTCTGATTCCCCGCGTTCTATTCCCTGCCTCTGATTCCCCGCCTGTGATTCCCCATCTCTGATTCACCACCTCTGATTCCCCACCTCTGATTCCCCATATCTAATTCCCCGCCTCTGTTTGCCCGCCTCTGATTCCCCGCCTCTGTTTCCCCATATCTGATTCCCCGTGTCTGATTCCCTGCCTCTGATTCCCCGCCTCTGTTTCCCCGCCTCTGATTCCCTGCCACTGATTCCCTGCCCCTGATACCCCACTTCTGATTCCCCATATCTGATTCCCTGCCTCTGTTTCCCCGCCTCTGATTCCCCGCCTCTGATTCCCCATATCTGATTCCCCGCCTCTGATTCCCCAACTCTGATTCCCCGCCTCTGATTCCCCAGCTCTGAATCCCCGCCTCCGATTCCCCGCGTCTGTTTCCCCGCCTCTGATTCCCCGCCTCTGTTTCCCCATATCTAAGTCCCCGACTCTGATTCCCCAACTCTGATTCCCCACCTCTGATTCCCCAGCTCTGATTCCCCGCCTCTGATTCCCCACATCTGATTCCCTGCATCTGATTCCCAGCCTCTGATTCCCTGCCTCTGATTCCCAACCTCTGATTCCCCACCTCTGATTCCCCATATCTGATTCCCCGCCTCTGTTTCCCCGCCTCTGATTCCCCGCCTCTGTTTCCCCATATCTGATTCCCGGCCTCTGATACTCCGCCTCTGATTCCCCGCCTCTGATTCCCTGCCTCTGATTCCCCATCTCCGATTCCGCACATCGGATTCCCTGCCTCTGATTCCCCGCCTCTGATTCCCCGCCTCTGATTCCCTGCTTCTGATTCCCAACCTCTGATTCCCCACCTCTGATTCCCCATATCTGATTCCCCGCCTCTGTTTCCCCGCCTCTGATTCCCCGCCTCTGATTCCCCAACTCTGAATCCCCGCCTCTGATTCCCCAGCTCTGATTCCCCGCCTCTGATTCCCCGCATCTGATTCCCTGCCTCTGATTCCCCGCCTCTGATTCCAGGCCTCTGATTCCCAGCATCTGATTCCGGCCTCTGATTCCTGGCCTCTGATTCCCTGCTTCTGATTCTGATTCCCTGCCTCTGATTCCCCATCTCTGATTCCGCACATCTGATTCCTTGCCTCTGATTCCCCACCTCTGATTCCCCATATCTGATTCCCCGCCTGGGTTTCCCCGCCTCTGATTCCCCGCCTCTGTTTCCCAATATCTAAGTCCCCGCCTCTGATTCCCCAAATCTGATTCCCCACCTCTGAATCCCCATCTCTGATTCCCCGACTTTGATGCCCCACCTCTGATTCCCGGCCTCTTATTCCCAGCATCTGATTCCCGGCCTCTGATTCCCGGACTCTGATTCCCCGCTTCTGATTCTGATTCCCTGCCTCTGATTCCCCATCTCTGATTCCTCATATCTGATTCCCCGCCTCTGTTTCCCCGCCTCTGATTCCCCGCCTCTGTTTCCCTATATCTAATTCCCCACCTCTGATGCCCCAACTCTGATTCCCCGCCTCTGATTTCCCAGCTCTGATTCCCCGCCTCTGATTCCAAGCATCCGATTCCCCATATCTGATTCCCCGCCTCTGTTTCCCCGCCTCTGATTCCCCGCCTCTGTTTCCCCATATCTGATTCCCCGCCTCTGATTCCCAACTATGATTCACCGCCTCTGATTCCCTAGCTCTGATTCCCTGCGTCTGATTCCCTGCATTCTATTTCCTGCCTCTGATTCCCCACCTGTGATTCCCCATCACTGATTCACCACCTCTGATTCCCCACCTCTGATTCCCCATATCTAATTCCCCGCCTCTGTTTGCCCGCCTCTGATTCCCCGCCTCTGTTTCCCCATATCTGATTCCCCGTTTCTGAATCCCCAACTCTGATTCCCTGCCTCTGATTCCCCAGCTCTGATTCCCCGCCTTTGATTCCCCCCGTCTGATTCCCAGCCTCTGAATCCCCGTGTCTGATTTCCTGCCTCTGATTCCCCGCCTCTGATTCCCCATCTCTCATTCCTCTGATTCCCCACATCTGATTCCCCATCTCTGATTCCGCACATCCGATTCCCTGCCTCTGATTCCCCAACTCTGATTCCCCACCTCTGATTCCCCAGCTCTGATTCCCCGCCTCAGATTCCCCGCGTCTGATTCCCTGCCTCTGATTCCCCGCCTCTGATTCCCCATCTCTGATTCCCCACCTCTGATTCCCCGTGTCTGATTCCCTGCCTCTGATTCCCCGCCTCTGAATCCCAGCCTCTGATTCCCCATATCTGATTCCCCGCCTCTGATTCCCTGCCTCTGATTCCCCAGCTCTGATTCCCCGCCTTTGATTCCCCCCATCTGATTCCCAGCCTCTGAATCCCCGTGTCTGATTTCCTGCCTCTGATTCCCCGCCTCTGATTCCCCATCTCTGATTCACCGCCTCTGATTCCCCATCTCAGATTCCCCACCTCTGATTCCCCGTGTCTGATTCCCTGCCTCTGATTCCCCGCCTCTGAATCCCAGCCTCTGATTCCCCATATCTGATTCCCCGCCTCTGATTCCCTGCCTCTGATTCCCCAGCTCTGATTCCCCACCTTTGATTCCCCCGTCTGATTCCCAGCCTCTGAATCCCCGTGTCTGATTTCCTGCCTCTGATTCCCCGCCTCTGATTCCCCATCTCTGATTCACCGCCTCTGATTCCCCATCTCTTATTCCCCACCTCTGATTCCCCATATCTGATTCCCTGCCTCTGTTTCCCCGCCTCTGATTCCCCACCTCTGTTTCACCATATCTGATTCCCCGCCTCTGATTCCCCAACTCTAATACCCCGCCTCTGATTCCCCAGCTCTGATTCCCCGCCTCTGATTCCCCGCATCTGATTCCCTGCCTCTGATTCCCCGCCTCTGATTCCAGGCCTCTGATTCCCAGCATCTGATTCCGGCCTCTGATTCCCGGCCTCTGATTCCCTGCTTCTGATTCTGATTCCCTGCCTCTGATTCCCCATCTCTGATTCCGCACATCTGATTCCCAAACTCGGATTCCCCACCTCTGATTCCCCATATCTGATTCCCCGCCTCTGTTTCCCCGCCTCTGATTCCCCGCCTCTGATTCCCAACTCTGATTCCCTGCCTCTGATTCCCCAGCTCTGATTCCCCGTGTTTGATTCCCTGCCTCTGATTCCCTGCCCTGATTCCCCATCTCTGTTTCACCACCTTTGATTCGCCACCTCTGATTCCCCATATCTGATTCCCCGACTCTGATTCCCTGCCTCTGATTCCCAACCTCTGATTCCACACCTCTGATTCCCCATATCTGATTCCCCGCCTCTATTTCCCCATATCTGATTCCCCGCCTCTGATTCCCCAACTCTGATTCCCCGCCTCTGATTCCCCAGCTCTGATTCCCCGACTCTGATTCCCGGAGTCCGATTCCCTGCCTCTGATACCCCGCCTCTGATTCCCCAGCTCCTATTCCCCGCCTCTGATTCCCCGCATCCGATTCCCCATATCTGATTCCCCGCCTCTGTTTCCCCGCCTTTGATTCCCCGCCTCTGTTTCCCCATATCTGATTCCCCGTCTCTGATTCCCAACTATGATTCCCCGCCTCTGATTCCCCATATCTGATTCCCTGCCTCTGTTTCCCCGCCTCTGATTCCCTACCTCTGTTTCCCCATATCTGATTCCCCGCCTCTGATTCCCCAACTCTAATACCCCGCCTCTGATTCCCCAGCTCTGATTCCCCGCCTCTGATTCCCCGCATCTGATTCCCTGCCTCTGATCCCCCGCCTCTGATTCCAGGCCTCTGATTCCCATCATCTGATTCCGGCCTCTGATTCCCGGCCTCTGATTCCCTGCTTCTGATTCTGATTCCCTGCCTCTGATTCCCCATCTCTGATTCCGCACATCTGATTCCCTGCCTCTGATTCCCCACCTGTGATTCCCCATATCTGATTCCCCGCCTCTGTTTCCCCGCCTCTGATTCCCCGCCTCAGTTTCCCAATATCTAAGTCCCCACCTCTGATTCCCCAAATCTGATTCCCCACCTCTGATTCCCCAGCTCTGATTCCCCGCCTCTGATTCCCCGCATCTGATTCCCTGCATCTGATTCCAAGCCTCTGATTCCCTGCCTCTGATTCCCAACCTCTGATTCCCCACCTCTGATTCCCCATATCTGATTCCCCGCCTCTGTTTCCCCGCCTCGGATTCCCCGCCTCAGTTTCCCCATATCTGATTCCCGGCCTCTGATTCCCCGCCTCTGATTCCCCGCCTCTGATTCCCTGCCTCTGATTCCCCATCTCCGATTCCCTGCCTCTGATTCCCAACCTCTGATTCCCCACCTCTGATTCCCCATATCTGATTCCCTGCCTCTGTTTCCCCGCCTCTGATTCCCTACCTCTGTTTCCCCATATCTGATTCCCCGCCTCTGATTCCCCAACTCTAATACCCCGCCTCTGATTCCCCAGCTCTGATTCCCCGCCTCTGATTCCCCGCATCTGATTCCCTGCCTCTGATTCCCCGCCTCTGATTCCAGGCCTCTGATTCCCATCATCTGATTCCGGCCTCTGTTTCCCCGCCTCTGATTCCCCGCCTCTGATTCCCAACTCTGATTCCCCGCCTCTGATTCCCCAGCTCTGATTCCCTGTGTTTGATTCCCTGCCTCTGATTCCCTGCCCTGATTCCCCATCTCTGTTTCACCGCCTTTGATTCGCCACCTCTGATTCCACATATCTGATTCCCCGCCTCTGTTTCCCCGACTCTGATTCCCTTCCTCTGATTCCCAACCTCTGATTCCACACCTCTGATTCCCCATATCTGATTCCCCGCCTCTATTTCCCCATAGCTGAATCCCCGCCTCTGATTCCCCAACTCTGATTCCCCGCCTCTGATTCCCCAGCTCTGATTCTCCGACTCTGATTCCCGGCGTCCGATTCCCTGCCTCTGATTCCCCGCCTCTGATTCCCCATCTCTGATTCCCCGCCTCTGATTCCCCGTGTCTGATTCCCTGCCTCTGATTCCCCGCCTCTGATTCCCCGCCTCTGATTCCCTGACACTGAATCCCTGCCCCTGATTCCCCACCTCTGATTCCCCATATCTGATTCCCCGCCTCTGTTTCCCCGCCTCTGATTCCCCGCCTCTGTTTCCCCATATCTGATTCCCTGCCTCTGATTCCCCAACTCTGATTCCCCGCCTCTGATTCCCCAGCTCTGAATCCCCGCCTCTGATTCCCCGTGTCTGATTCCCTGCCTCTGATTCCCCGCCTTGATTCCCCATCTCTGATTCACAACCTCTGATTCCCCACCTCTGATTCCCTATATTTGATTCCCCGCCTCTGTTTCCCCGCCTCTGATTCCCCGCCTCTGATTCCCCATATCTGATTCCCTTCCTCTGATTGCCCACCTCTGATTCCCCGCCTCTGATTCGCCAGCTCTGATTCCCCGCCTCTGATTCCCCGCATCTGTTTCCCTGCCTCTGATTCCCCGCCTCTGATTCCCCATCTCTGATTCAGCGCCTTTGATTCGCCACCTCTGATTCCCCATATCTGATTCCCCACCTCTGTTTCCCGGCCTCTGATTCCCCGCCTCTGATTCTCCATATCTCATTCCCCGCCTCTGAATCCCCATCTCTGATTCCCCGACTTTGATGCCCCACCTCTGATTCCCGGCCTCTTATTCCCAGCATCTGATTCCCGGCCTCTGATTCCCGGACTCTGATTCCCCGCTTCTGATTCTGATTCCCTGCCTCTGATTCCCCATCTCTGATTCCTCATATCTGATTCCCCGCCTCTGTTTCCCCGCCTCTGATTCCCCGCCTCTGTTTCCCTATATCTAATTCCCCACCTCTGATGCCCCAACTCTGATTCCCCGCCTCTGATTTCCCAGCTCTGATTCCCCGCCTCTGATTCCAAGCATCCGATTCCCCATATCTGATTCCCCGCCTCTGTTTCCCCGCCTCTGATTCCCCGCCTCTGTTTCCCCATATCTGATTCCCCGCCTCTGATTCTCCATATCTCATTCCCCGCCTCTGAATCCCCATCTCTGATTCCCCGACTTTGATGCCCCACCTCTGATTCCCGGCCTCTTATTCCCAGCATCTGATTCCCGGCCTCTGATTCCCGGACTCTGATTCCCCGCTTCTGATTCTGATTCCCTGCCTCTGATTCCCCATCTCTGATTCCTCATATCTGATTCCCCGCCTCTGTTTCCCCGCCTCTGATTCCCCGCCTCTGTTTCCCTATATCTAATTCCCCACCTCTGATGCCCCAACTCTGATTCCCCGCCTCTGATTTCCCAGCTCTGATTCCCCGCCTCTGATTCCAAGCATCCGATTCCCCATATCTGATTCCCCGCCTCTGTTTCCCCGCCTCTGATTCCCCGCCTCTGTTTCCCCATATCTGATTCCCCGCCTCTGATTCCCAACTATGATTCCCCGCCTCTGATTCCCTAGCTCTGATTCCCTGCGTCTGATTCCCTGCATTCTATTTCCTGCCTCTGATTCCCCACCTGTGATTCCCCATCACTGATTCACCACCTCTGATTCCCCACCTCTGATTCCCCATATCTAATTCCCCGCCTCTGTTTGCCCACCTCTGATTCCCCGCCTCTGTTTCCCCATATCTGATTCCCCGTTTCTGAATCCCCAACTCTGATTCCCTGCCTCTGATTCCCCAGCTCTGATTCCCCGCCTTTGATTCCCCCCGTCTGATTCCCAGCCTCTGAATCCCCGTGTCTGATTTCCTGCCTCTGATTCCCCGCCTCTGATTCCCCATCTCTCATTCCTCTGATTCCCCACATCTGATTCCCCATCTCTGATTCCGCACATCCGATTCCCTGCCTCTGATTCCCCAACTCTGATTCCCCACCTCTGATTCCCCAGCTCTGATTCCCCGCCTCAGATTCCCCGCGTCTGATTCCCTGCCTCTGATTCCCCGCCTCTGATTCCCCATCTCTGATTCCCCACCTCTGATTCCCCGTGTCTGATTCCCTGCCTCTGATTCCCCGCCTCTGAATCCCAGCCTCTGATTCCCCATATCTGATTCCCCGCCTCTGATTCCCTGCCTCTGATTCCCCAGCTCTGATTCCCCGCCTTTGATTCCCCCCATCTGATTCCCAGCCTCTGAATCCCCGTGTCTGATTTCCTGCCTCTGATTCCCCGCCTCTGATTCCCCATCTCTGATTCACCGCCTCTGATTCCCCATCTCAGATTCCCCACCTCTGATTCCCCGTGTCTGATTCCCTGCCTCTGATTCCCCGCCTCTGAATCCCAGCCTCTGATTCCCCATATCTGATTCCCCGCCTCTGATTCCCTGCCTCTGATTCCCCAGCTCTGATTCCCCACCTTTGATTCCCCCGTCTGATTCCCAGCCTCTGAATCCCCGTGTCTGATTTCCTGCCTCTGATTCCCCGCCTCTGATTCCCCATCTCTGATTCACCGCCTCTGATTCCCCATCTCTTATTCCCCACCTCTGATTCCCCATATCTGATTCCCTGCCTCTGTTTCCCCGCCTCTGATTCCCCACCTCTGTTTCACCATATCTGATTCCCCGCCTCTGATTCCCCAACTCTAATACCCCGCCTCTGATTCCCCAGCTCTGATTCCCCGCCTCTGATTCCCCGCATCTGATTCCCTGCCTCTGATTCCCCGCCTCTGATTCCAGGCCTCTGATTCCCAGCATCTGATTCCGGCCTCTGATTCCCGGCCTCTGATTCCCTGCTTCTGATTCTGATTCCCTGCCTCTGATTCCCCATCTCTGATTCCGCACATCTGATTCCCAAACTCGGATTCCCCACCTCTGATTCCCCATATCTGATTCCCCGCCTCTGTTTCCCCGCCTCTGATTCCCCGCCTCTGATTCCCAACTCTGATTCCCCGCCTCTGATTCCCCAGCTCTGATTCCCCGTGTTTGATTCCCTGCCTCTGATTCCCTGCCCTGATTCCCCATCTCTGTTTCACAACCTTTGATTCGCCACCTCTGATTCCCCATATCTGATTCCCCGACTCTGATTCCCTGCCTCTGATTCCCAACCTCTGATTCCACACCTCTGATTCCCCATATCTGATTCCCCGCCTCTATTTCCCCATATCTGATTCCCCGCCTCTGATTCCCCAACTCTGATTCCCCGCCTCTGATTCCCCAGCTCTGATTCCCCGACTCTGATTCCCGGAGTCCGATTCCCTGCCTCTGATACCCCGCCTCTGATTCCCCAGCTCCTATTCCCCGCCTCTGATTCCCCGCATCCGATTCCCCATATCTGATTCCCCGCCTCTGTTTCCCCGCCTTTGATTCCCCGCCTCTGTTTCCCCATATCTGATTCCCCGTCTCTGATTCCCAACTATGATTCCCCGCCTCTGATTCCCCAGCTCTGATTCCCCGCCTCTGATTCCCCGCGTTCTATTCCCTGCCTCTGATTCCCCGCCTGTGATTCCCCATCTCTGATTCACCACCTCTGATTCCCCACCTCTGATTCCCCATATCTAATTCCCCGCCTCTGTTTGCCCGCCTCTGATTCCCCGCCTCTGTTTCCCCATATCTGATTCCCCGTGTCTGATTCCCTGCCTCTGATTCCCCGCCTCTGTTTCCCCGCCTCTGATTCCCTGCCACTGATTCCCTGCCCCTGATACCCCACTTCTGATTCCCCATATCTGATTCCCTGCCTCTGTTTCCCCGCCTCTGATTCCCCGCCTCTGATTCCCCATATCTGATTCCCCGCCTCTGATTCCCCAACTCTGATTCCCCGCCTCTGATTCCCCAGCTCTGAATCCCCGCCTCCGATTCCCCGCGTCTGTTTCCCCGCCTCTGATTCCCCGCCTCTGTTTCCCCATATCTAAGTCCCCGACTCTGATTCCCCAACTCTGATTCCCCACCTCTGATTCCCCAGCTCTGATTCCCCGCCTCTGATTCCCCGCATCTGATTCCCTGCATCTGATTCCCAGCCTCTGATTCCCTGCCTCTGATTCCCAACCTCTGAATCCCCACCTCTGATTCCCCATATCTGATTCCCCGCCTCTGTTTCCCCGCCTCTGATTCCCCGCCTCTGTTTCCCCATATCTGATTCCCGGCCTCTGATACTCCGCCTCTGATTCCCCGCCTCTGATTCCCTGCCTCTGATTCCCCATCTCCGATTCCGCACATCGGATTCCCTGCCTCTGATTCCCCGCCTCTGATTCCCCGCCTCTGATTCCCTGCTTCTGATTCCCAACCTCTGATTCCCCACCTCTGATTCCCCATATCTGATTCCCCGCCTCTGTTTCCCCGCCTCTGATTCCCCGCCTCTGATTCCCCAACTCTGAATCCCCGCCTCTGATTCCCCAGCTCTGATTCCCCGCCTCTGATTCCCCGCATCTGATTCCCTGCCTCTGATTCCCCGCCTCTGATTCCAGGCCTCTGATTCCCAGCATCTGATTCCGGCCTCTGATTCCCGGCCTCTGATTCCCTGCTTCTGATTCTGATTCCCTGCCTCTGATTCCCCATCTCTGATTCCGCACATCTGATTCCTTGCCTCTGATTCCCCACCTCTGATTCCCCATATCTGATTCGCCGCCTGGGTTTCCCCGCCTCTGATTCCCCGCCTCTGTTTCCCAATATCTAAGTCCCCGCCTCTGATTCCCCAAATCTGATTCCCCACCTCTGATTCCCCAGCTCTGATTCCCCGCCTCTGATTCCCCGCATCTGATTCCCTGCATCTGATTCCAAGCCTCTGATTCCCTGCCTCTGATTCCCTACCTCTGATTCCCCACTTCTGATTCCCCATATCTGATTCCCCGCCTCTGTTTCCCCGCCTCGGATTCCCCGCCTCTGTTTCCCCATATCTGATTCCCGGCCTCTGATTCCCCGCCTCTGATTCCCCGCCTCTGATTCCCTGCCTCTGATTCCCCATCTCCGATTCCGCACATCTGATTCCCTTCCTCTGATTCCCCGCCTCTGATTTTCCGCCTCTGATTCCCTGCCTCTGATTCCCAACTTCGGATTCCCCGCCTCTGATTCCCCATATCTGATTCCCCGCCTCTGTTTCCCCGCCTCTGATTCCCCGCCTCTGATTCCCAACTCTGATTCCCCGCCTCTGATTCCCCAGCTCTGATTCCCCGTGTTTGATTCCCTGCCTCTGATTCCCTGCCCTGATTCCCCATCTCTGTTTCACCGCCTTTGATTCCCCACCTCTGATTCCCCAGCTCTGATTCCCCGCCTCAGATTCCCCGCGTCTGATTCCCTGCCTCTGATTCCCCGCCTCTGATTCCCTGCCTCTGATTCCCCATATCTGATTCCCCGCCTCTGATTCCCCAACTCTGATTCCCCGCTTCTGATTCCCCAGCTCTGAATCCCCGCCTCTGATTCCCCGCGTCTGATTCCCTGCCTCTGATTCCCCGCCTCTGATTCCCCATCTGTGATTCACAACCTCTGATGCCCCACCTCTGATTCCCCATATCTGATTCCCCGCCTCTGTTTCCCCGCCTCTGATTCCCCGCCTCTGATTCCCCATATCTGATTCCCCGCCTCTGATTGCCCACCTCTGATTCCCCGCGTCTGATACCCTGCCTCTGATTCCCCGCCTCTGATTCCCCATCTCTGATTCACCACCTCTGATTCCCGGCCTCTGATTCCCCATCTCTGAGTCCGCACATCCGATTCCCTGCCTATGATTCCCCACCTCTGATTCCCCGCCTCTGATTCCCCATATCTGATTCCCTGCCTCTGTTTCCCCGCCTCTGATTCCCTACCTCTGTTTCCCCATATCTGATTCCCCGCCTCTGATTCCCCAACTCTAATACCCCGCCTCTGATTCCCCAGCTCTGATTCCCCGCCTCTGATTCCCCGCATCTGATTCCCTGCCTCTGATCCCCCGCCTCTGATTCCAGGCCTCTGATTCCCATCATCTGATTCCGGCCTCTGATTCCCGGCCTCTGATTCCCTGCTTCTGATTCTGATTCCCTGCCTCTGATTCCCCATCTCTGATTCCGCACATCTGATTCCCTGCCTCTGATTCCCCACCTCTGATTCCCCATATCTGATTCCCCGCCTCTGTTTCCCCGCCTCTGATTCCCCGTCACTGTTTCCCAATATCTAAGTCCCCACCTCTGATTCCCCAAATCTGATTCCCCACCTCTGATTCCCCAGCTCTGATTCCCCGCCTCTGATTCCCCGCATCTGATTCCCTGCATCTGATTCCAAGCCTCTGATTCCCTGCCTCTGATTCCCAACCTCTGATTCCCCACCTCTGATTCCCCATATCTGATTCCCCGCCTCTGTTTCCCCGCCTCGGATTCCCCGCCTCAGTTTCCCCATATCTGATTCCCGGCCTCTGATTCCCCGCCTCTGATTCCCCGCCTCTGATTCCCTGCCTCTGATTCCCCATCTCCGATTCCCTGCCTCTGATTCCCAACCTCTGATTCCCCACCTCTGATTCCCCATATCAGATTCCCCGCCTCTGTTTCGCCGCCTCTGATTCCCCGCCTCTGATTCCCAACTCTGATTCCCCGCCTCTGATTCCCCAGCTCTGATTCCCCGTGTTTGATTCCCTGCCTCTGATTCCCTGCCCTGATTACCCATCTCTGTTTCACCGCCTTTGATTCGCCACCTCTGATTCCACATATCTGATTCCCCGCCTCTGTTTCCCCGACTCTGATTCCCTTCCTCTGATTCCCAACCTCTGATTCCACACCTCTGATTCCCCATATCTGATTCCCCGCCTCTATTTCCCCATATCTGAATCCCCGCCTCTGATTCCCCAACTCTAATTCCCCGCCTCTGATTCCCCGCATCTGATTCCCTGCCTCTGATTCCCCGCCTCTGATTCCAGGCCTCTGATTCCCAGCATCTGATTCCGGCCTCTGATTCCCGGCCTCTGATTCCCTGCTTCTGATTCTGATTCCCTGCCTCTGATTCCCCATCTCTGATTCCGCACATCTGATTCCTTGCCTCTGATTCCCCACCTCTGATTCCCCATATCTGATTCGCCGCCTGGGTTTCCCCGCCTCTGATTCCCCGCCTCTGTTTCCCAATATCTAAGTCCCCGCCTCTGATTCCCCAAATCTGATTCCCCACCTCTGATTCCCCAGCTCTGATTCCCCGCCTCTGATTCCCCGCATCTGATTCCCTGCATCTGATTCCAAGCCTCTGATTCCCTGCCTCTGATTCCCTACCTCTGATTCCCCACTTCTGATTCCCCATATCTGATTCCCCGCCTCTGTTTCCCCGCCTCGGATTCCCCGCCTCTGTTTCCCCATATCTGATTCCCGGCCTCTGATTCCCCGCCTCTGATTCCCCGCCTCTGATTCCCTGCCTCTGATTCCCCATCTCCGATTCCGCACATCTGATTCCCTTCCTCTGATTCCCCGCCTCTGATTTTCCGCCTCTGATTCCCTGCCTCTGATTCCCAACTTCGGATTCCCCGCCTCTGATTCCCCATATCTGATTCCCCGCCTCTGTTTCCCCGCCTCTGATTCCCCGCCTCTGATTCCCAACTCTGATTCCCCGCCTCTGATTCCCCAGCTCTGATTCCCCGTGTTTGATTCCCTGCCTCTGATTCCCTGCCCTGATTCCCCATCTCTGTTTCACCGCCTTTGATTCCCCACCTCTGATTCCCCAGCTCTGATTCCCCGCCTCAGATTCCCCGCGTCTGATTCCCTGCCTCTGATTCCCCGCCTCTGATTCCCTGCCTCTGATTCCCCATATCTGATTCCCCGCCTCTGATTCCCCAACTCTGATTCCCCGCTTCTGATTCCCCAGCTCTGAATCCCCGCCTCTGATTCCCCGCGTCTGATTCCGTGCCTCTGATTCCCCGCCTCTGATTCCCCATCTGTGATTCACAACCTCTGATGCCCCACCTCTGATTCCCCATATCTGATTCCCCGCCTCTGTTTCCCCGCCTCTGATTCCCCGCCTCTGATTCCCCATATCTGATTCCCCGCCTCTGATTGCCCACCTCTGATTCCCCGCGTCTGATACCCTGCCTCTGATTCCCCGCCTCTGATTCCCCATCTCTGATTCACCACCTCTGATTCCCGGCCTCTGATTCCCCATCTCTGATTCCGCACATCCGATTCCCTGCCTATGATTCCCCACCTCTGATTCCCCGCCTCTGATTCCCCATATCTGATTCCCTGCCTCTGTTTCCCCGCCTCTGATTCCCTACCTCTGTTTCCCCATATCTGATTCCCCGCCTCTGATTCCCCAACTCTAATACCCCGCCTCTGATTCCCCAGCTCTGATTCCCCGCCTCTGATTCCCCGCATCTGATTCCCTGCCTCTGATCCCCCGCCTCTGATTCCAGGCCTCTGATTCCCATCATCTGATTCCGGCCTCTGATTCCCGGCCTCTGATTCCCTGCTTCTGATTCTGATTCCCTGCCTCTGATTCCCCATCTCTGATTCCGCACATCTGATTCCCTGCCTCTGATTCCCCACCTCTGATTCCCCATATCTGATTCCCCGCCTCTGTTTCCCCGCCTCTGATTCCCCGTCACTGTTTCCCAATATCTAAGTCCCCACCTCTGATTCCCCAAATCTGATTCCCCACCTCTGATTCCCCAGCTCTGATTCCCCGCCTCTGATTCCCCGCATCTGATTCCCTGCATCTGATTCCAAGCCTCTGATTCCCTGCCTCTGATTCCCAACCTCTGATTCCCCACCTCTGATTCCCCATATCTGATTCCCCGCCTCTGTTTCCCCGCCTCGGATTCCCCGCCTCAGTTTCCCCATATCTGATTCCCGGCCTCTGATTCCCCGCCTCTGATTCCCCGCCTCTGATTCCCTGCCTCTGATTCCCCATCTCCGATTCCCTGCCTCTGATTCCCAACCTCTGATTCCCCACCTCTGATTCCCCATATCAGATTCCCCGCCTCTGTTTCGCCGCCTCTGATTCCCCGCCTCTGATTCCCAACTCTGATTCCCCGCCTCTGATTCCCCAGCTCTGATTCCCCGTGTTTGATTCCCTGCCTCTGATTCCCTGCCCTGATTACCCATCTCTGTTTCACCGCCTTTGATTCGCCACCTCTGATTCCACATATCTGATTCCCCGCCTCTGTTTCCCCGACTCTGATTCCCTTCCTCTGATTCCCAACCTCTGATTCCACACCTCTGATTCCCCATATCTGATTCCCCGCCTCTATTTCCCCATATCTGAATCCCCGCCTCTGATTCCCCAACTCTAATTCCCCGCCTCTGATTCCCCAGCTCTGATTCCCCGACTCTGATTCCCGGCGTCCGATTCCCTGCCTCTGATTCCCCGCCTCTGATTCCCCATCTCTGATTCCCCGCCTCTGATTCCCCGTGTCTGATTCCCTGCCTCTGATTCCCCGCCTCTGATTCCCCGCCTCTGATTCCCTGACACTGAATCCCTGCCCCTGATTCCCCACCTCTGATTCCCCATATCTGATTCCCCGCCTCTGTTTCCCCGCCTCAGATTCCCCGCCTCTGATTCCCCATATCTGATTCCCTGCCTCTGATTCCCCAACTCTGATTCCCCGCCTCTGATTCCCCAGCTCTGAATCCCCGCCTCTGATTCCCCGTGTCTGATTCCCTGCCTCTGATTCCCCGCCTTGATTCCCCATCTCTGATTCACAACCTCTGATTCCCCACCTCTGATTCCCTATATTTGATTCCCCGCCTCTGTTTCCCCGCCTCTGATTCCCCGCCTCTGATTCCCCATATCTGATTCCCCGCCTCTGATTGCCCACCTCTGATTCCCCGCCTCTGATTCGCCAGCTCTGATTCCCCGCCTCTGATTCCCCGCATCTGATTCCCTGCCTCTGATTCCCCGCCTCTGATTCCCCATCTCTGATTCACCGCCTCTGATTCGCCACCTCTGATTCCCCATATCTGATTCCCCACCTCTGTTTCCCGGCCTCTGATTCCCCGCCTCTGATTCTCCATATCTCATTCCCCGCCTCTGAATCCCCATCTCTGATTCCCGGACTCTGATTCCCCACCTCTGATTCCCGGCCTCTTATTCCCAGCATCTGATTCCCGGCCTCTGATTCCCGGCCTCTGATTCCCCGCTTCTGATTCTGATTCCCTGCCTCTGATTCCCCATCTCTGATTCAGCACATCTGAATCCCTGCCTCTGATTCCCCACCTCTGATTCCTCATATCTGATTCCCCGCCTCTGTTTCCCCGCCTCTGATTCCCCGCCTCTGTTTCCCTATATCTAATTCCCCACCTCTGATTCCCCATATCTGATTCCCCGCCTCTGATTCCCCAACTCTGATTCCCCGCTTCTGATTCCCCAGCTCTGAATCCCCGCCTCTGATTCCCCGCGTCTGATTCCCTGCCTCTGATTCCCCGCCTCTGATTCCCCATCTGTGATTCACAACCTCTGATGCCCCACCTCTGATTCCCCATATCTGATTCCCCGCCTCTGTTTCCCCGCCTCTGATTCCCCGCTTCTGATTCCCCATATCTGATTCCCCGCCTCTGATTGCCCACCTCTGATTCCCCGCGTCTGATACCCTGCCTCTGATTCCCCGCCTCTGATTCCCCATCTCTGATTCACCACCTCTGATTCCCGGCCTCTGATTCCCCATCTCTGATTCCGCACATCCGATTCCCTGCCTATGATTCCCCACCTCTGATTCCCCGCCTCTGATTCCCCATATCTGATTCCCTGCCTCTGTTTCCCCGCCTCTGATTCCCTACCTCTGTTTCCCCATATCTGATTCCCCGCCTCTGATTCCCCAACTCTAATACCCCGCCTCTGATTCCCCAGCTCTGATTCCCCGCCTCTGATTCCCCGCATCTGATTCCCTGCCTCTGATCCCCCGCCTCTGATTCCAGGCCTCTGATTCCCATCATCTGATTCCGGCCTCTGATTCCCGGCCTCTGATTCCCTGCTTCTGATTCTGATTCCCTGCCTCTGATTCCCCATCTCTGATTCCGCACATCTGATTCCCTGCCTCTGATTCCCCACCTCTGATTCCCCATATCTGATTCCCCGCCTCTGTTTCCCCGCCTCTGATTCCCCGCCTCTGTTTCCCAATATCTAAGTCCCCACCTCTGATTCCCCAAATCTGATTCCCCACCTCTGATTCCCCAGCTCTGATTCCCCGCCTCTGATTCCCCGCATCTGATTCCCTGCATCTGATTCCAAGCCTCTGATTCCCTGCCTCTGATTCCCAACCTCTGATTCCCCACCTCTGATTCCCCATATCTGATTCCCCGCCTCTGTTTCCCCGCCTCGGATTCCCCGCCTCAGTTCCCCATATCTGATTCCCGGCCTCTGATTCCCCGCCTCTGATTCCCCGCCTCTGATTCCCTGCCTCTGATTCCCCATCTCCGATTCCCTGCCTCTGATTCCCAACCTCTGATTCCCCACCTCTGATTCCCCATATCAGATTCCCCGCCTCTGTTTCGCCGCCTTTGATTCCCCGCCTCTGATTCCCAACTCTGATTCCCCGCCTCTGATTCCCCAGCTCTGATTCCCCGTGTTTGATTCCCTGCCTCTGATTCCCTGCCCTGATTACCCATCTCTGTTTCACCGCCTTTGATTCGCCACCTCTGATTCCACATATCTGATTCCCCGCCTCTGTTTCCCCGACTCTGATTCCCTTCCTCTGATTCCCAACCTCTGATTCCACACCTCTGATTCCCCATATCTGATTCCCCGCCTCTATTTCCCCATATCTGAATCCCCGCCTCTGATTCCCCAACTCTAATTCCCCGCCTCTGATTCCCCAGCTCTGATTCCCCGACTCTGATTCCCGGCGTCCGATTCCCTGCCTCTGATTCCCCGCCTCTGATTCCCCATCTCTGATTCCCCGCCTCTGATTCCCCGTGTCTGATTCCCTGCCTCTGATTCCCCGCCTCTGATTCCCCGCCTCTGATTCCCTGACACTGAATCCCTGCCCCTGATTCCCCACCTCTGATTCCCCATATCTGATTCCCCGCCTCTGTTTCCCCGCCTCTGATTCCCCGCCTCTGATTCCCCATATCTGATTCCCTGCCTCTGATTCCCCAACTCTGATTCCCCGCCTCTGATTCCCCAGCTCTGAATCCCTGCCTCTGATTCCCCACCTCTGATTCCTCATATCTGATTCCCCGCCTCTGTTTCCCCGCCTCTGATTCCCCGCCTCTGTTTCCCTATATCTAATTCCCCACCTCTGATTCCCCATATCTGATTCCCCGCCTCTGATTCCCCAACTCTGATTCCCCGCTTCTGATTCCCCAGCTCTGAATCCCCGCCTCTGATTCCCCGCGTCTGATTCCCTGCCTCTGATTCCCCGCCTCTGATTCCCCATCTGTGATTCACAACCTCTGATGCCCCACCTCTGATTCCCCATACCTGATTCCCCGCCTCTGTTTCCCCGCCTCTGATTCCCCGCCTCTGATTCCCCATATCTGATTCCCCGCCTCTGATTGCCCACCTCTGATTCCCCGCGTCTGATACCCTGCCTCTGATTCCCCGCCTCTGATTCCCCATCTCTGATTCACCACCTCTGATTCCCGGCCTCTGATTCCCCATCTCTGATTCCGCACATCCGATTCCCTGCCTATGATTCCCCACCTCTGATTCCCTGCCTCTGATTCCCCATATCTGATTCCCTGCCTCTGTTTCCCCGCCTCTGATTCCCTACCTCTGTTTCCCCATATCTGATTCCCCGCCTCTGATTCCCCAACTCTAATACCCCGCCTCTGATTCCCCAGCTCTGATTCCCCGCCTCTTATTCCCCGCATCTGATTCCCTGCCTCTGATCCCCCGCCTCTGATTCCAGGCCTCTGATTCCCATCATCTGATTCCGGCCTCTGATTCCCGGCCTCTGATTCCCTGCTTCTGATTCTGATTCCCTGCCTCTGATTCCCTATCTCTGATTCCGCACATCTGATTCCCTGCCTCTGATTCCCCACCTCTGATTCCCCATATCTGATTCCCCGCCTCTGTTTCCCCGCCTCTGATTCCCCGCCTCTGTTTCCCAATATCTAAGTCCCCACCTCTGATTCCCCAAATCTGATTCCCCACCTCTGATTCCCCACCTCTGATTCCCCAAATCTGATTCCCCACCTCTGATTCCCCAGCTCTGATTCCCCGCCTCTGATTCCCCGCATCTGATTCCCTGCATCTGATTCCAAGCCTCTGATTCCCTGCCTCTGATTCCCAACCTCTGATTCCCCACCTCTGATTCCCCATATCTGATTCCCCGCCTCTGTTTCCCCGCCTCGGATTCCCCGCCTCAGTTTCCCCATATCTGATTCCCGGCCTCTGTTTCCCCGCCTCGGATTCCCCGCCTCAGTTTCCCCATATCTGATTACCGGCCTCTGATTCCCCGCCTCTGATTCCCCGCCTCTGATTCCCTGCCTCTGATTCCCCATCTCCGATTCCCTGCCTCTGATTCCCAACCTCTGATTCCCCACCTCTGATTCCCCATATCAGATTCCCCGCCTCTGTTTCGCCGCCTCTGATTCCCCGCCTCTTATTCCCAACTCTGATTCCCCGCCTCTGATTCCCCAGCTCTGATTCCCCGTGTTTGATTCCCTGCCTCTGATTCCCTGCCCTGATTACCCATTCTGTTTCACCGCCTTTGATTCGCCACCTCTGATTCCACATATCTGATTCCCCGCCTCTGTTTCCCCGACTCTGATTCCCTTCCTCTGATTCCCAACCTCTGATTCCACACCTCTGATTCCCCATATCTGATTCCCCGCCTCTATTTCCCCATATCTGAATCCCCGCCTCTGATTCCCCAACTCCAATTCCCCGCCTCTGATTCCCCAGCTCTGATTCCCCGACTCTGATTCCCGGCGTCCGATTCCCTGCCTCTGATTCCCCGCCTCTGATTCCCCATCTCTGATTCCCCGCCTCTGATTCCCCGTGTCTGATTCCCTGCCTCTGATTCCCCGCCTCTGATTCCCCGCCTCTGATTCCCTGACACTGAATCCCTGCCCCTGATTCCCCACCTCTGATTCCCCATATCTGATTCCCCGCCTCTGTTTCCCCGCCTCTGATTCCCCGCCTCTGATTCCCCATATCTGATTCCCTGCCTCTGATTCCCCAACTCTGATTCCCCGCCTCTGATTCCCCAGCTCTGAATCCCCGCCTCTGATTCCCCGTGTCTGATTCCCTGCCTCTGATTCCCCGCCTTGATTCCCCATCTCTGATTCACAACCTCTGATTCCCCACCTCTGATTCCCTATATTTGATTCCCCGCCTCTGTTTCCCCGCCTCTGATTCCCCGCCTCTGATTCCCCATATCTGATTCCCCGCCTCTGATTGCCCACCTCTGATTCCCCGCCTCTGATTCGCCAGCTCTGATTCCCCGCCTCTGATTCCCTGCATCTGATTCCCTGCCTCTGATTCCCCGCCTCTGATTCCCCATCTCTGATTCACCGCCTCTGATTCGCCACCTCTGATTCCCCATATCTGATTCCCCACCTCTGTTTCCCGGCCTCTGATTCCCCGCCTCTGATTCTCCATATCTCATTCCCCGCCTCTGAATCCCCATCTCTGATTCCCGGACTCTGATTCCCCACCTCTGATTCCCGGCCTCTTATTCGCAGCATCTGATTCCCGGCCTCTGATTCCCGGCCTCTGATTCCCCGCTTCTGATTCTGATTCCCTGCCTCTGATTCCCCATCTCTGATTCAGCACATCTGAATCCCTGCCTCTGATTCCCCACCTCTGATTCCTCATATCTGATTCCCCGCCTCTGTTTCCCCGCCTCTGATTCCCCGCCTCTGTTTCCCTATATCTAATTCCCCACCTCTGATTCCCCAACTCTGATTCCCCGCCTCTGATTCTCCAGCTCTGATTCCCCGCCTCTGATTCCAAGCATCCGATTCCCCATATCTGATTCCCCGCCTCTGTTTCCCCGCCTCTGATTCCCCGCCTCTGATTCCCCATATCTGATTCCCCGCCTCTGATTCCCAACTATGATTCCCCGCCTCTGATTCCCCAGCTCTGATTCCCTGCGTCTGATTCCCTGCGTTCTATTCCCTGCCTCTGATTCCCCACCTGTGATTCCCCATCACTGATTCACCACCTCTGATTCCACACCTCTGATTCCCCATATCTAATTCCCCGCCTCTGTTTGCCCGCCTCTGATTCCCCGCCTCTGTTTCCCCATATCTGATTCCCCGTCTCTGAATCCCCAACTCTGATTCCCTGCCTCTGATTCCCCAGCTCTGATTCCCCGCCTTTGATTCCCCCCGTCTGATTCCCAGCCTCTGAATCCCCGTGTCTGATTTCCTGCCTCTGATTCCCCGCCTCTGATTCCCCATCTCTGATTCCTCTGATTCCCCACATCTGATTCCCCATCTCTGATTCCGCACATCCGATTCCCTGCCTCTGATTCCCCAACTCTGATTCCCCACCTCTGATTCCCCAGCTCTGATTCCCCGCCTCAGATTCCCCGCGTCTGATTCCCTGCCTCTGATTCCCCGCCTCTGATTCCCCATCTCTGATTCCCCACCTTTGATTCCCCGTGTCTGATTCCCTGCCTCTGATTCCCCGCCTCTGAATCCCAGCCTCTGATTCCCGATATCTGATTCCCCGCCTCTGATTCCCCGCCTCTGATTCCCCAGCTCTGATTCCCCGCCTTTGATTCCCCCCATCTCTGATTTCCCACCTCTGATTCCCCGTGTCTGATTCCCTGCCTCTGATTCCCCGCCTCTGAATCCCAGCCTCTGATTCCCCATATCTGATTCCCCGCCTCTGATTCCCTGCCTCTGATTCCCCAGCTCTGATTCCCCGCCTTTGATTCCCCCCGTCTGATTCCCAACCTCTGAATCCCCGTGTCTGATTTCCTGCCTCTGATTCCCCGCCTCTGATTCCCCATCTCTGATTCACCGCCTCTGATTCCCCATCTCTGATTCCCCACCTCTGATTCCCCATATCTGATTCCCTGCCTCTGTTTCCCCGCCTCTGATTCCCCACCTCTGTTTCCCCATATCTGATTCCCCGCCTCTGATTCCCCAACTCTAATACCCCGCCTCTGATTCCCCAGCTCTGATTCCCCGCCTCTGATTCACCGCATCTGATTCCCTGCCTCTGATTCCCCGCCTCTGATTCCAGGCCTCTGATTCCCAGCATCTGATTCCGGCCTCTGATTCCCGGCCTCTGATTCCCTGCTTCTGATTCTGATTCCCTGCATCTGATTCCCCATCTCTGATTCCGCACATCTGATTCCCAACCTCTGATTCCCCACATCTGATTCCCCATATCTGATTCCCCGCCTCTGTTTCCCCGTATCTGATTCCCGCCTCTGATTCCCAACTATGAATCCCCTCCTCTGATTCCCCAGCTCTGATTCCCTGCCTCTGATTCCCCGCGTTCTATTCCCTGCCTCTGATTCCCCGCCTGTGATTCCCCATCACTGATTCACCACCTCTGATTCCCTACCTCTGATTACCCATATCTAATTCCCCGCCTCTGTTTGCCCGCCTCTGATTCCCCGCCTCTGTTTCCCCATATCTGATTCCCCGCCTCTGAATCCCCAACTCTGATTCCCTGTCTCAGATTCCCCAGCTCTGATTCCCCGCCTTTGATTCCCCCCATCTGATTCCCAGCCTCTGAATCCCCGTGTCTGATTTCCTGCCTCTGATTCCCCGCCTCTGATTCCCCATCTCTGATTCACCTCCTCTGATTCCCCACCTCTGATTCCCCCGCTCTGATTCCGCACATCCAATTCCCTGCCTCTGATTCCCCAACTCTGATTCCCCACCTCTGATTCCCCAGCTATGATTCCCCGCCTCAGATTCCCCACGTCTGATTCCCTGCCTCTGATTCCCCGCCTCTGATTCCCCGCATCTGATTCCCTGCCTCTGATTCCCCGCCTCTGATTCCAGGCCTCTGATTCCCAGCATCTGATTCCGGCCTCTGATTCCCGGCCTCTGATTCCCTGCTTCTGATTCTGATTCCCTGCCTCTGATTCCCAATCTCTGATTCCGCACATCTGATTCCCTGCCTCTGATTCCCCACCTCTGATTCCCCATATCTGATTCCCCGCCTCTGTTTCCCCGCCTCTGATTCCCCGCCTCTGTTTCCCAATATCTAAGTCCCCACCTCTGATTCCCCAAATCTGATTCCCCACCTCTGATTCCCCAGCTCTGATTCCCCCCTCTGATTCACCGCATCTGATACCCTGCATCTGATTCCAAGCCTCTGATTCCCTGCCTCTGATTCCCAACCTCTGATTCCCCACCTCTGATTCCCCATATCTGATTCCCCGCCTCTGTATCCCCGCCTCGGATTCCCCGCCTCTGTTTCCCCACATCTGATTCCCGGCCTCTGATTCCCCGCCTCTGATTCCCCATATCTGATTCCCTGCCTCTGATTCCCCAACTCTGATTCCCCGCCTCTGATTCCCCATCTCTGAATCCCCGCCTCTGATTCCCCGCGTCTGATTCCCTGCCTCTGATTCCCCGCCTTGATTCCCCATCTCTGATTCACAACCTCTGATTCCCCACCTCTGATTCCCTATATTTGATTCCCCGCCTCTGTTTCCCCGCCTCTGATTCCCCGCCTCTGATTCCCCATATCTGATTCCCCGCCTCTGATTGCCCACCTCTGATTCCCGGCCTCTGATTCGCCAGCTCGGATCCCCGCCTCTGATTCCCCGCATCTGATTCCCTGCCTCTGATTCCCCGCCTCTGATTCCCCATCTCTGATTCACCGCCTTTGATTCGCCACCTCTGATTCCCCATATCTGATTCCCCGCCTCTGTTTCCCCGCCTCTGATTCCCCGCCTCTGATTCTCCATATCTCATTCCCCGCCTCTGAATCCCCATCTCTGATTCCCGGACTCTGATTCCCCTCCTCTGATTCCCGGCCTCTTATTCCCAGCATCTGATTCCCGGCCTCTGATTCCCCGCCTCTGATTCCCCAGCTCTGATTCCCTGTGTTTGATTCCCTGCCTCTGATTCCCTGCCCTGATTCCCCATCTCTGTTTCACCGCCTTTGATTCGCCACCTCTGATTCCACATATCTGATTCCCCGCCTCTGTTTCCCCGACTCTGATTCCCTTCCTCTGATTCCCAACCTCTGATTCCACACCTCTGATTCCCCATATCTGATTCCCCGCCTCTATTTCCCCATATCTGAATCCCCGCCTCTGATTCCCCAACTCTGATTCCCCGCCTCTGATTCCCCAGCTCTGATTCTCCGACTCTGATTCCCGGCGTCCGATTCCCTGCCTCTGATTCCCCGCCTCTGATTCCCCATCTCTGATTCCCCGCCTCTGATTCCCCGTGTCTGATTCCCTGCCTCTGATTCCCCGCCTCTGATTCCCCGCCTCTGATTCCCTGACACTGAATCCCTGCCCCTGATTCCCCACCTCTGATTCCCCATATCTGATTCCCCGCCTCTGTTTCCCCGCCTCTGATTCCCCGCCTCTGTTTCCCCATATCTGATTCCCTGCCTCTGATTCCCCAACTCTGATTCCCCGCCTCTGATTCCCCAGCTCTGAATCCCCGCCTCTGATTCCCCGTGTCTGATTCCCTCCCTCTGATTCCCCGCCTTGATTCCCCATCTCTGATTCACAACCTCTGATTCCCCACCTCTGATTCCCTATATTTGATTCCCCGCCTCTGTTTCCCCGCCTCTGATTCCCCGCCTCTGATTCCCCATATCTGATTCCCCGCCTCTGATTGCCCACCTCTGATTCCCCGCCTCTGATTCGCCAGCTCTGATTCCCCGCCTCTGATTCCCCGCATCTGATTCCCTGCCTCTGATTCCCCGCCTCTGATTCCCCATCTCTGATTCAGCGCCTTTGATTCGCCACCTCTGATTCCCCATATCTGATTCCCCACCTCTGTTTCCCGGCCTCTGATTCCCCGCCTCTGATTCTCCATATCTCATTCCCCGCCTCTGAATCCCCATCTCTGATTCCCCGACTTTGATGCCCCACCTCTGATTCCCGGCCTCTTATTCCCAGCATCTGATTCCCGGCCTCTGATTCCCGGACTCTGATTCCCCGCTTCTGATTCTGATTCCCTGCCTCTGATTCCCCATCTCTGATTCCTCATATCTGATTCCCTGCCTCTGTTTCCCCGCCTCTGATTCCCCGCCTCTGTTTCCCTATATCTAATTCCCCACCTCTGATGCCCCAACTCTGATTCCCCGCCTCTGATTTCCCAGCTCTGATTCCCCGCCTCTGATTCCAAGCATCCGATTCCCCATATCTGATTCCCCGCCTCTGTTTCCCCGCCTCTGATTCCCCGCCTCTGTTTCCCCATATCTGATTCCCCGCCTCTGATTCCCAACTATGATTCCCCGCCTCTGATTCCCTAGCTCTGATTCCCTGCATCTGATTCCCTGCGTTCTATTTCCTGCCTCTGATTCCCCACCTGTGATTCCCCATCACTGATTCACCACCTCTGATTCCCCACCTCTGATTCCCCATATCTAATTCCCCGCCTCTGTTTGCCCGCCTCTGATTCCCCGCCTCTGTTTCCCCATATCTGATTCCCCGTCTCTGAATCCCCAACTCTGATTCCCTGCCTCTGATTCCCCAGCTCTGATTCCCCGCCTTTGATTCCCCCCGTCTGATTCCCAGCCTCTGAATCCCCGTGTCTGATTTCCTGCCTCTGATTCCCCGCCTCTGATTCCCCATCTCTCATTCCTCTGATTCCCCACATCTGATTCCCCATCTCTGATTCCGCACATCCGATTCCCTGCCTCTGATTCCCCAACTCTGATTCCCCACCTCTGATTCCCCAGCTCTGATTCCCCGCCTCAGATTCCCCGCGTCTGATTCCCTGCCTCTGATTCCCCGCCTCTGATTCCCCATCTCTGATTCCCCACCTCTGATTCCCCGTGTCTGATTCCCTGCCTCTGATTCCCCGCCTCTGAATCCCAGCCTCTGATTCCCCATATCTGATTCCCCGCCTCTGATTCCCTGCCTCTGATTCCCCAGCTCTGATTCCCCGCCTTTGATTCCCCCCATCTGATTCCCAGCCTCTGAATCCCCGTGTCTGATTTCCTGCCTCTGATTCCCCGCCTCTGATTCCCCATCTCTGATTCACCGCCTCTGATTCCCCATCTCAGATTCCCCACCTCTGATTCCCCGTGTCTGATTCCCTGCCTCTGATTCCCCGCCTCTGAATCCCAGCCTCTGATTCCCCATATCTGATTCCCCGCCTCTGATTCCCTGCCTCTGATTCCCCAGCTCTGATTCCCCACCTTTGATTCCCCCGTCTGATTCCCAGCCTCTGAATCCCCGTGTCTGATTTCCTGCCTCTGATTCCCCGCCTCTGATTCCCCATCTCTGATTCACCGCCTCTGATTCCCCATCTCTTATTCCCCACCTCTGATTCCCCATATCTGATTCCCTGCCTCTGTTTCCCCGCCTCTGATTCCCCACCTCTGTTTCACCATATCTGATTCCCCGCCTCTGATTCCCCAACTCTAATACCCCGCATCTGATTCCCCAGCTCTGATTCCCCGCCTCTGATTCCCCGCATCTGATTCCCTGCCTCTGATTCCCCGCCTCTGATTCCAGGCCTCTGATTCCCAGCATCTGATTCCGGCCTCTGATTCCCGGCCTCTGATTCCCTGCTTCTGATTCTGATTCCCTGCCTCTGATTCCCCATCTCTGATTCCGCACATCTGATTCCCAAACTCGGATTCCCCACATCTGATTCCCCATATCTGATTCCCCGCCGCTGTTTCCCCGCCTCTGATTCCCCGCCTCTGATTCCCAACTCTGATTCCCCGCCTCTGATTCCCCAGCTCTGATTCCCCGTGTTTGATTCCCTGCCTCTGATTCCCTGCCCTGATTCCCCATCTCTGTTTCACCGCCTTTGATTCGCCACCTCTGATTCCCCATATCTGATTCCCCGACTCTGATTCCCTGCCTCTGATTCCCAACCTCTGATTCCACACCTCTGATTCCCCATATCTGATTCCCCGCCTCTATTTCCCCATATCTGATTCCCCGCCTCTGATTCCCCAACTCTGATTCCCCGCCTCTGATTCCCCAGCTCTGATTCCCCGACTCTGATTCCCGGAGTCCGATTCCCTGCCTCTGATACCCCGCCTCTGATTCCCCAGCTCCTATTCCCCGCCTCTGATTCCCCGCATCCGATTCCCCATATCTGATTCCCCGCCTCTGTTTCCCCGCCTTTGATTCCCCGCCTCTGTTTCCCCATATCTGATTCCCCGTCTCTGATTCCCAACTATGATTCCCCGCCTCTGATTCCCCAGCTCTGATTCCCCGCCTCTGATTCCCCGCGTTCTATTCCCTGCCTCTGATTCCCCGCCTGTGATTCCCCATCTCTGATTCACCACCTCTGATTCCCCACCTCTGATTCCCCATATCTAATTCCCCGCCTCTGTTTGCCCGCCTCTGATTCCCCGCCTCTGTTTCCCCATATCTGATTCCCCGTGTCTGATTCCCTGCCTCTGATTCCCCGCCTCTGTTTCCCCGCCTCTGATTCCCTGCCACTGATTCCCTGCCCCTGATACCCCACTTCTGATTCCCCATATCTGATTCCCTGCCTCTGTTTCCCCGCCTCTGATTCCCCGCCTCTGATTCCCCATATCTGATTCCCCGCCTCTGATTCCCCAACTCTGATTCCCCGCCTCTGATTCCCCAGCTCTGAATCCCCGCCTCCGATTCCACGCGTCTGTTTCCCCGCCTCTGATTCCCCGCCTCTGTTTCCCCATATCTAAGTCCCCGACTCTGATTCCCCAACTCTGATTCCCCACCTCTGATTCCCCAGCTCTGATTCCCCGCCTCTGATTCCCCGCATCTGATTCCCTGCATCTGATTCCCAGCCTCTGATTCCCTGCCTCTGATTCCCAACCTCTGAATCCCCACCTCTGATTCCCCATATCTGATTCCCCGCCTCTGTTTCCCCGCCTCTGATTCCCCGCCTCTGTTTCCCCATATCTGATTCCCGGCCTCTGATACTCCGCCTCTGATTCCCCGCCTCTGATTCCCTGCCTCTGATTCCCCATCTCCGATTCCGCACATCGGATTCCCTGCCTCTGATTCCCCGCCTCTGATTCCCCGCCTCTGATTCCCTGCTTCTGATTCCCAACCTCTGATTCCCCACCTCTGATTCCCCATATCTGATTCCCCGCCTCTGTTTCCCCGCCTCTGATTCCCCGCCTCTGATTCCCCAACTCTGAATCCCCGCCTCTGATTCCCCAGCTCTGATTCCCCGCCTCTGATTCCCCGCATCTGATTCCCTGCCTCTGATTCCCCGCCTCTGATTCCAGGCCTCTGATTCCCAGCATCTGATTCCGGCCTCTGATTCCCGGCCTCTGATTCCCTGCTTCTGATTCTGATTCCCTGCCTCTGATTCCCCATCTCTGATTCCGCACATCTGATTCCTTGCCTCTGATTCCCCACCTCTGATTCCCCATATCTGATTCGCCGCCTGGGTTTCCCCGCCTCTGATTCCCCGCCTCTGTTTCCCAATATCTAAGTCCCCGCCTCTGATTCCCCAAATCTGATTCCCCACCTCTGATTCCCCAGCTCTGATTCCCCGCCTCTGATTCCCCGCATCTGATTCCCTGCATCTGATTCCAAGCCTCTGATTCCCTGCCTCTGATTCCCTACCTCTGATTCCCCACTTCTGATTCCCCATATCTGATTCCCCGCCTCTGTTTCCCCGCCTCGGATTCCCCGCCTCTGTTTCCCCATATCTGATTCCCGGCCTCTGATTCCCCGCCTCTGATTCCCCGCCTCTGATTCCCTGCCTCTGATTCCCCATCTCCGATTCCGCACATCTGATTCCCTTCCTCTGATTCCCCGCCTCTGATTTTCCGCCTCTGATTCCCTGCCTCTGATTCCCAACTTCGGATTCCCCGCCTCTGATTCCCCATATCTGATTCCCCGCCTCTGTTTCCCCGCCTCTGATTCCCCGCCTCTGATTCCCAACTCTGATTCCCCGCCTCTGATTCCCCAGCTCTGATTCCCCGTGTTTGATTCCCTGCCTCTGATTCCCTGCCCTGATTCCCCATCTCTGTTTCACCGCCTTTGATTCCCCACCTCTGATTCCCCAGCTCTGATTCCCCGCCTCAGATTCCCCGCGTCTGATTCCCTGCCTCTGATTCCCCGCCTCTGATTCCCTGCCTCTGATTCCCCATATCTGATTCCCCGCCTCTGATTCCCCAACTCTGATTCCCCGCTTCTGATTCCCCAGCTCTGAATCCCCGCCTCTGATTCCCCGCGTCTGATTCCCTGCCTCTGATTCCCCGCCTCTGATTCCCCATCTGTGATTCACAACCTCTGATGCCCCACCTCTGATTCCCCATATCTGATTCCCCGCCTCTGTTTCCCCGCCTCTGATTCCCCGCCTCTGATTCCCCATATCTGCTTCCCCGCCTCTGATTGCCCACCTCTGATTCCCCGCGTCTGATACCCTGCCTCTGATTCCCCGCCTCTGATTCCCCATCTCTGATTCACCACCTCTGATTCCCGGCCTCTGATTCCCCATCTCTGATTCCGCACATCCGATTCCCTGCCTATGATTCCCCACCTCTGATTCCCCGCCTCTGATTCCCCATATCTGATTCCCTGCCTCTGTTTCCCCGCCTCTGATTCCCTACCTCTGTTTCCCCATATCTGATTCCCCGCCTCTGATTCCCCAACTCTAATACCCCGCCTCTGATTCCCCAGCTCTGATTCCCCGCCTCTGATTCCCCGCATCTGATTCCCTGCCTCTGATCCCCCGCCTCTGATTCCAGGCCTCTGATTCCCATCATCTGATTCCGGCCTCTGATTCCCGGCCTCTGATTCCCTGCTTCTGATTCTGATTCCCTGCCTCTGATTCCCCATCTCTGATTCCGCACATCTGATTCCCTGCCTCTGATTCCCCACCTCTGATTCCCCATATCTGATTCCCCGCCTCTGTTTCCCCGCCTCTGATTCCCCGTCACTGTTTCCCAATATCTAAGTCCCCACCTCTGATTCCCCAAATCTGATTCCCCACCTCTGATTCCCCAGCTCTGATTCCCCGCCTCTGATTCCCCGCATCTGATTCCCTGCATCTGATTCCAAGCCTCTGATTCCCTGCCTCTGATTCCCAACCTCTGATTCCCCACCTCTGATTCCCCATATCTGATTCCCCGCCTCTGTTTCCCCGCCTCGGATTCCCCGCCTCAGTTTCCCCATATCTGATTCCCGGCCTCTGATTCCCCGCCTCTGATTCCCCGCCTCTGATTCCCTGCCTCTGATTCCCCATCTCCGATTCCCTGCCTCTGATTCCCAACCTCTGATTCCCCACCTCTGATTCCCCATATCAGATTCCCCGCCTCTGTTTCGCCGCCTCTGATTCCCCGCCTCTGATTCCCAACTCTGATTCCCCGCCTCTGATTCCCCAGCTCTGATTCCCCGTGTTTGATTCCCTGCCTCTGATTCCCTGCCCTGATTACCCATCTCTGTTTCACCGCCTTTGATTCGCCACCTCTGATTCCACATATCTGATTCCCCGCCTCTGTTTCCCCGACTCTGATTCCCTTCCTCTGATTCCCAACCTCTGATTCCACACCTCTGATTCCCCATATCTGATTCCCCGCCTCTATTTCCCCATATCTGAATCCCCGCCTCTGATTCCCCAACTCTAATTCCCCGCCTCTGATTCCCCAGCTCTGATTCCCCGACTCTGATTCCCGGCGTCCGATTCCCTGCCTCTGATTCCCCGCCTCTGATTCCCCATCTCTGATTCCCCGCCTCTGATTCCCCGTGTCTGATTCCCTGCCTCTGATTCCCCGCCTCTGATTCCCCGCCTCTGATTCCCTGACACTGAATCCCTGCCCCTGATTCCCCACCTCTGATTCCCCATATCTGATTCCCCGCCTCTGTTTCCCCGCCTCTGATTCCCCGCCTCTGATTCCCCATATCTGATTCCCTGCCTCTGATTCCCCAACTCTGATTCCCCGCCTCTGATTCCCCAGCTCTGAATCCCCGCCTCTGATTCCCCATGTCTGATTCCCTGCCTCTGATTCCCCGCCTTGATTCCCCATCTCTGATTCACAACCTCTGATTCCCCACCTCTGATTCCCTATATTTGATTCCCCGCCTCTGTTTCCCCGCCTCTGATTCCCCGCCTCTGATTCCCCATATCTGATTCCCCGCCTCTGATTGCCCACCTCTGATTCCCCGCCTCTGATTCGCCAGCTCTGATTCCCCGCCTCTGATTCCCCGCATCTGATTCCCTGCCTCTGATTCCCCGCCTCTGATTCCCCATCTCTGATTCACCGCCTCTGATTCGCCACCTCTGATTCCCCATATCTGATTCCCCACCTCTGTTTCCCGGCCTCTGATTCCCCGCCTCTGATTCTCCATATCTCATTCCCCGCCTCTGAATCCCCATCTCTGATTCCCGGACTCTGATTCCCCACCTCTGATTCCCGGCCTCTTATTCCCAGCATCTGATTCCCGGCCTCTGATTCCCGGCCTCTGATTCCCCGCTTCTGATTCTGATTCCCTGCCTCTGATTCCCCATCTCTGATTCAGCACATCTGAATCCCTGCCTCTGATTCCCCACCTCTGATTCCACATATCTGATTCCCCGCCTCTGTTTCCCCGCCTCTGATTCCCCGCCTCTGTTTCCCTATATCTAATTCCCCACCTCTGATTCCCCATATCTGATTCCCCGCCTCTGATTCCCCAACTCTGATTCCCCGCTTCTGATTCCCCAGCTCTGAATCCACGCCTCTGATTCCCCGCGTCTGATTCCCTGCCTCTGATTCCCCGCCTCTGATTCCCCATCTGTGATTCACAACCTCTGATGCCCCACCTCTGATTCCCCATATCTGATTCCCCGCCTCTGTTTCCCCGCCTCTGATTCCCCGCTTCTGATTCCCCATATCTGATTCCCCGCCTCTGATTGCCCACCTCTGATTCCCCGCGTCTTATACCCTGCCTCTGATTCCCCGCCTCTGATTCCCCATCTCTGATTCACCACCTCTGATTCCCGGCCTCTGATTCCCCATCTCTGATTCCGCACATCCGATTCCCTGCCTATGATTCCCCACCTCTGATTCCCCGCCTCTGATTCCCCATATCTGATTCCCTGCCTCTGTTTCCCCGCCTCTGATTCCCTACCTCTGTTTCCCCATATCTGATTCCCCGCCTCTGATTCCCCAACTCTAATACCCCGCCTCTGATTCCCCAGCTCTGATTCCCCGCCTCTGATTCCCCGCATCTGATTCCCTGCCTCTGATCCCCCGCCTCTGATTCCAGGCCTCTGATTCCCATCATCTGATTCCGGCCTCTGATTCCCGGCCTCTGATTCCCTGCTTCTGATTCTGATTCCCTGCCTCTGATTCCCCATCTCTGATTCCGCACATCTGATTCCCTGCCTCTGATTCCCCACCTCTGATTCCCCATATCTTATTCCCCGCCTCTGTTTCCCCGCCTCTGATTCCCCGCCTCTGTTTCCCAATATCTAAGTCCCCACCTCTGATTCCCCAAATCTGATTCCCCACCTCTGATTCCCCAGCTCTGATTCCCCGCCTCTGATTCCCCGCATCTGATTCCCTGCATTTGATTCCAAGCCTCTGATTCCCTGCCTCTGATTCCCAACCTCTGATTCCCCACCTCTGATTCCCCATATCTGATTCCCCGCCTCTGTTTCCCCGCCTCGGATTCCCCGCCTCAGTTTCCCCATATCTGATTCCCGGCCTCTGATTCCCCGCCTCTGATTCCCCGCCTCTGATTCCCTGCCTCTGATTCCCCATCTCCGATTCCCTGCCTCTGATTCCCAACCTCTGATTCCCCACCTCTGATTCCCCATATCAGATTCCCCGCCTCTGTTTCGCCGCCTCTGATTCCCCGCCTCTGATTCCCAACTCTGATTCCCCGCCTCTGATTCCCCAGCTCTGATTCCCCGTGTTTGATTCCCTGCCTCTGATTCCCTGCCCTGATTACCCATCTCTGTTTCACCGCCTTTGATTCGCCACCTCTGATTCCACATATCTGATTCCCCGCCTCTGTTTCCCCGACTCTGATTCCCTTCCTCTGATTCCCAACCTCTGATTCCACACCTCTGATTCCCCATATCTGATTCCCCGCCTCTATTTCCCCATATCTGAATCCCCGCCTCTGATTCCCCAACTCTAATTCCCCGCCTCTGATTCCCCAGCTCTGATTCCCCGACTCTGATTCCCGGCGTCCGATTCCCTGCCTCTGATTCCCCGCCTCTGATTCCCCATCTCTGATTCCCCGCCTCTGATTCCCCGTGTCTGATTCCCTGCCTCTGATTCCCCGCCTCTGATTCCCCGCCTCTGATTCCCTGACACTGAATCCCTGCCCCTGATTCCCCACCTCTGATTCCCCATATCTGATTCCCCAACTCTGATTCCCCGCCTCTGATTCCCCAGCTCTGAATCCCTGCCTCTGATTCCCCACCTCTGATTCCTCATATCTGATTCCCCGCCTCTGTTTCCCCGCCTCTGATTCCCCGCCTCTGTTTCCCTATATCTAATTCCCCACCTCTGATTCCCCATATCTGATTCCCCGCCTCTGATTCCCCAACTCTGATTCCCCGCTTCTGATTCCCCAGCTCTGAATCCCCGCCTCTGATTCCCCGCGTCTGATTCCCTGCCTCTGATTCCCCGCCTCTGATTCCCCATCTGTGATTCACAACCTCTGATGCCCCACCTCTGATTCCCCATATCTGATTCCCCGCCTCTGTTTCCCCGCCTCTGATTCCCCGCCTCTGATTCCCCATATCTGATTCCCCGCCTCTGATTGCCCACCTCTGATTCCCCGCGTCTGATACCCTGCCTCTGATTCCCCGCCTCTGATTCCCCATCTCTGATTCACCACCTCTGATTCCCGGCCTCTGATTCCCCATCTCTGATTCCGCACATCCGATTCCCTGCCTATGATTCCCCACCTCTGATTCCCCGCCTCTGATTCCCCATATCTGATTCCCTGCCTCTGTTTCCCCGCCTCTGATTCCCTACCTCTGTTTCCCCATATCTGATTCCCCGCCTCTGATTCCCCAACTCTAATACCCCGCCTCTGATTCCCCAGCTCTGATTCCCCGCCTCTGATTCCCCGCATCTGATTCCCTGCCTCTGATCCCCCGCCTCTGATTCCAGGCCTCTGATTCCCATCATCTGATTCCGGCCTCTGATTCCCGGCCTCTGATTCCCTGCTTCTGATTCTGATTCCCTGCCTCTGATTCCCCATCTCTGATTCCGCACATCTGATTCCCTGCCTCTGATTCCCCACCTCTGATTCCCCATATCTGATTCCCCGCCTCTGTTTCCCCGCCTCTGATTCCCCGCCTCTGTTTCCCAATATCTAAGTCCCCACCTCTGATTCCCCAAATCTGATTCCCCACCTCTGATTCCCCACCTCTGATTCCCCAAATCTGATTCCCCACCTCTGATTCCCCAGCTCTGATTCCCCGCCTCTGATTCCCCGCATCTGATTCCCTGCATCTGATTCCAAGCCTCTGATTCCCTGCCTCTGATTCCCAACCTCTGATTCCCCACCTCTGATTCCCCATATCTGATTCCCCGCCTCTGTTTCCCCGCCTCGGATTCCCCGCCTCAGTTTACCCATATCTGATTCCCGGCCTCTGTTTCCCCGCCTCGGATTCCCAGCCTCAGTTTCCCCATATCTGATTACCGGCCTCTGATTCCCCGCCTCTGATTCCCCATCTCCGATTCCCTGCCTCTGATTCCCAACCTCTGATTCCCCACCTCTGATTCCCCATATCAGATTCCCCGCCTCTGTTTCGCCGCCTCTGATTCCCCGCCTCTGATTCCCAACTCTGATTCCCCGCCTCTGATTCCCCAGCTCTGATTCCCCGTGTTTGATTCCCTGCCTCTGATTCCCTGCCCTGATTACCCATCTCTGTTTCACCGCCTTTGATTCGCCACCTCTGATTCCACATATCTGATTCCCCGCCTCTGTTTCCCCGACTCTGATTCCCTTCCTCTGATTCCCAACCTCTGATTCCACACCTCTGATTCCCCATATCTGATTCCCCGCCTCTATTTCCCCATATCTGAATCCCCGCCTCTGATTCCCCAACTCTAATTCCCCGCCTCTGATTCCCCAGCTCTGATTCCCCGACTCTGATTCCCGGCGTCCGATTCCCTGCCTCTGATTCCCCGCCTCTGATTCCCCATCTCTGATTCCCCGCCTCTGATTCCCCGTGTCTGATTCCCTGCCTCTGATTCCCCGCCTCTGATTCCCCGCCTCTGATTCCCTGACACTGAATCCCTGCCCCTGATTCCCCACCTCTGATTCCCCATATCTGATTCCCCGCCTCTGTTTCCCCGCCTCTGATTCCCCGCCTCTGATTCCCCATATCTGATTCCCTGCCTCTGATTCCCCAACTCTGATTCCCCGCCTCTGATTCCCCAGCTCTGAATCCCCGCCTCTGATTCCCCGTGTCTGATTCCCTGCCTCTGATTCCCCGCCTTGATTCCCCATCTCTGATTCACAACCTCTGATTCCCCACCTCTGATTCCCTATATTTGATTCCCCGCCTCTGTTTCCCCGCCTCTGATTCCCCGCCTCTGATTCCCCATATCTGATTCCCCGCCTCTGATTGCCCACCTCTGATTCCCCGCCTCTGATTCGCCAGCTCTGATTCCCCGCCTCTGATTCCCCGCATCTGATTCCCTGCCTCTGATTCCCCGCCTCTGATTCCCCATCTCTGATTCACCGCCTCTGATTCGCCACCTCTGATTCCCCATATCTGATTCCCCACCTCTGTTTCCCGGCCTCTGATTCCCCGCCTCTGATTCTCCATATCTCATTCCCCGCCTCTGAATCCCCATCTCTGATTCCCGGACTCTGATTCCCCACCTCTGATTCCCGGCCTCTGATTCCCCATCTCTGATTCCCCGCCTCTGATTCCCCGTGTCTGATTCCCTGCCTCTGATTCCCCGCCTCTGATTCCCCGCCTCTGATTCCCTGACACTGAATCCCTGCCCCTGATTCCCCACCTCTGATTCCCCATATCTGATTCCCCGCCTCTGTTTCCCCGCCTCTGATTCCCCGCCTCTGATTCCCCATATCTGATTCCCTGCCTCTGATTCCCCAACTCTGATTCCCCGCCTCTGATTCCCCAGCTCTGAATCCCCGCCTCTGATTCCCCGTGTCTGATTCCCTGCCTCTGATTCCCCGCCTTGATTCCCCATCTCTGATTCACAACCTCTGATTCCCCACCTCTGATTCCCTATATTTGATTCCCCGCCTCTGTTTCCCCGCCTCTGATTCCCCGCCTCTGATTCCCCATATCTGATTCCCCGCCTCTGATTGCCCACCTCTGATTCCCCGCCTCTGATTCGCCAGCTCTGATTCCCCGCCTCTGATTCCCCGCATCTGATTCCCTGCCTCTGATTCCCCGCCTCTGATTCCCCATCTCTGATTCACCGCCTCTGATTCGCCACCTCTGATTCCCCATATCTGATTCCCCACCTCTGTTTCCCGGCCTCTGATTCCCCGCCTCTGATTCTCCATATCTCATTCCCCGCCTCTGAATCCCCATCTCTGATTCCCGGACTCTGATTCCCCACCTCTGATTCCCGGCCTCTTATTCGCAGCATCTGATTCCCGGCCTCTGATTCCCGGCCTCTGATTCCCCGCTTCTGATTCTGATTCCCTGCCTCTGATTCCCCATCTCTGATTCAGCACATCTGAATCCCTGCCTCTGATTCCCCACCTCTGATTCCTCATATCTGATTCCCCGCCTCTGTTTCCCCGCCTCTGATTCCCCGCCTCTGTTTCCCTATATCTAATTCCCCACCTCTGATTCCCCAACTCTGATTCCCCGCCTCTGATTCTCCAGCTCTGATTCCCCGCCTCTGATTCCAAGCATCCGATTCCCCATATCTGATTCCCCGCCTCTGTTTCCCCGCCTCTGATTCCCCGCCTCTGATTCCCCATATCTGATTCCCCGCCTCTGATTCCCAACTATGATTCCCCGCCTCTGATTCCCCAGCTCTGATTCCCTGCGTCTGATTCCCTGCGTTCTATTCCCTGCCTCTGATTCCCCACCTGTGATTCCCCATCACTGATTCACCACCTCTGATTCCACACCTCTGATTCCCCATATCTAATTCCCCGCCTCTGTTTGCCCGCCTCTGATTCCCCGCCTCTGTTTCCCCATATCTGATTCCCCGTCTCTGAATCCCCAACTCTGATTCCCTGCCTCTGATTCCCCAGCTCTGATTCCCCGCCTTTGATTCCCCCCGTCTGATTCCCAGCCTCTGAATCCCCGTGTCTGATTTCCTGCCTCTGATTCCCCGCCTCTGATTCCCCATCTCTGATTCCTCTGATTCCCCACATCTGATTCCCCATCTCTGATTCCGCACATCCGATTCCCTGCCTCTGATTCCCCAACTCTGATTCCCCACCTCTGATTCCCCAGCTCTGATTCCCCGCCTCAGATTCCCCGCGTCTGATTCCCTGCCTCTGATTCCCCGCCTCTGATTCCCCATCTCTGATTCCCCACCTCTGATTCCCCGTGTCTGATTCCCTGCCTCTGATTCCCCGCCTCTGAATCCCAGCCTCTGATTCCCCATATCTGATTCCCCGCCTCTGATTCCCTGCCTCTGATTCCCCAGCTCTGATTCCCCGCCTTTGATTCCCCCCATCTGATTCCCAGACTCTGAATCCCCGTGTCTGATTTCCTGCCTCTGATTCCCCGCCTCTGATTCCCCATCTCTGATTCACCGCCTCTGATTCCCCATCTCTGATTCCCCACCTCTGATTCCCCGTGTCTGATTCCCTGCCTCTGATTCCCCGCCTCTGAATCCCAGCCTCTGATTCCCCATATCTGATTCCCCGCCTCTGATTCCCTGCCTCTGATTCCCCAGCTCTGATTCCCCGCCTTTGATTCCCCCCGTCTGATTCCCAACCTCTGAATCCCCGTGTCTGATTTCCTGCCTCTGATTCCCCGCCTCTGATTCCCCATCTCTGATTCACCGCCTCTGATTCCCCATCTCTGATTCCCCACCTCTGATTCCCCATATCTGATTCCCTGCCTCTGTTTCCCCGCCTCTGATTCCCCACCTCTGTTTCCCCATATCTGATTCCCCGCCTCTGATTCCCCAACTCTAATACCCCGCCTCTGATTCCCCAGCTCTGATTCCCCGCCTCTGATTCACCGCATCTGATTCCCTGCCTCTGATTCCCCGCCTCTGATTCCAGGCCTCTGATTCCCAGCATCTGATTCCGGCCTCTGATTCCCGGCCTCTGATTCCCTGCTTCTGATTCTGATTCCCTGCCTCTGATTCCCCATCTCTGATTCCGCACATCTGATTCCCAACCTCTGATTCCCCACATCTGATTCCCCATATCTGATTCCCCGCCTCTGTTTCCCCGTATCTGATTCCCGCCTCTGATTCCCAACTATGAATCCCCTCCTCTGATTCCCCAGCTCTGATTCCCTGCCTCTGATTCCCCGCGTTCTATTCCCTGCCTCTGATTCCCCGCCTGTGATTCCCCATCACTGATTCACCACCTCTGATTCCCTACCTCTGATTACCCATATCTAATTCCCCGCCTCTGTTTGCCCGCCTCTGATTCCCCGCCTCTGTTTCCCCATATCTGATTCCCCGCCTCTGAATCCCCAACTCTGATTCCCTGTCTCAGATTCCCCAGCTCTGATTCCCCGCCTTTGATTCCCCCCATCTGATTCCCAGCCTCTGAATCCCCGTGTCTGATTTCCTGCCTCTGATTCCCCGCCTCTGATTCCCCATCTCTGATTCACCTCCTCTGATTCCCCACCTCTGATTCCCCCGCTCTGATTCCGCACATCCAATTCCCTGCCTCTGATTCCCCAACTCTGATTCCCCACCTCTGATTCCCCAGCTATGATTCCCCGCCTCAGATTCCCCGCGTCTGATTCCCTGCCTCTGATTCCCCGCCTCTGATTCCCCGCCTCTGATTCCAGGCCTCTGATTCCCAGCATCTGATTCCGGCCTCTGATTCCCGGCCTCTGATTCCCTGCTTCTGATTCTGATTCCCTGCCTCTGATTCCCAATCTCTGATTCCGCACATCTGATTCCCTGCCTCTGATTCCCCACCTCTGATTCCCCATATCTGATTCCCCGCCTCTGTTTCCCCGCCTCTGATTCCCCGCCTCTGTTTCCCAATATCTAAGTCCCCACCTCTGATTCCCCAAATCTGATTCCCCACCTCTGATTCCCCAGCTCTGATTCCCCCCTCTGATTCACCGCATCTGATACCCTGCATCTGATTCCAAGCCTCTGATTCCCTGCCTCTGATTCCCAACCTCTGATTCCCCACCTCTGATTCCCCATATCTGATTCCCCGCCTCTGTATCCCCGCCTCGGATTCCCCGCCTCTGTTTCCCCACATCTGATTCCCGGCCTCTGATTCCCCGCCTCTGATTCCCCATATCTGATTCCCTGCCTCTGATTCCCCAACTCTGATTCCCCGCCTCTGATTCCCCATCTCTGAATCCCCGCCTCTGATTCCCCGCGTCTGATTCCCTGCCTCTGATTCCCCGCCTGGATTCCCCATCTCTGATTCACAACCTCTGATTCCCCACCTCTGATTCCCTATATTTGATTCCCCGCCTCTGTTTCCCCGCCTCTGATTCCCCGCCTCTGATTCCCCATATCTGATTCCCCACCTCTGATTGCCCACCTCTGATTCCCGGCCTCTGATTCGCCAGCTCGGATCCCCGCCTCTGATTCCCCGCATCTGATTCCCTGCCTCTGATTCCCCGCCTCTGATTCCCCATCTCTGATTCACCGCCTTTGATTCGCCACCTCTGATTCCCCATATCTGATTCCCCGCCTCTGTTTCCCCGCCTCTGATTCCCCGCCTCTGATTCTCCATATCTCATTCCCCGCCTCTGAATCCCCATCTCTGATTCCCGGACTCTGATTCCCCTCCTCTGATTCCCGGCCTCTTATTCCCAGCATCTGATTCCCGGCCTCTGATTCCCGGCCTCTGATTCCCCGCTTCTGATTCCCTGCCTCTGATTCCCCATCTCTGATTCCGCACATCTGATTCCCTGCCTCTGATTCCCCACCTCTGATTCCCCATATCTGATTCCCCGCCTCTGTTTCCCCGCCTCTGATTCCCCGCCTCTGTTTCCCTATATCTAATTCCCCACCTCTGATGCCCCAACTCTGATTCCCCGCCTCTGATTCCCCAGCTCTGATTCCCCGCCTCTGATTCCCTGCATCCGATTCCCCATATCTGATTCCCCGCCTCTGTTTCCCCGCCTCTGATTCCCCGCCTCTGTTTCCCCATATCTGATTCCCGCCTCTGATTCCCAACTATGATTCCCCGCCTCTGATTCCCTAGCTCTGATTCCCTGCCTCTGATTCCCCGCGTTCTATTCCCTGCCTCTGATTCCCCGCCTGTGATTCCCCATCACTGATTCACCACCTCTGATTCCCTAACTCTGATTCCCCATATCTAATTCCCCGCCTCTGTTTGCCCGCCTCTGATTCCCCGCCTCTGTTTCCCCATATCTGATTCCCCGCCTCTGAATCCCCAACTCTGATTCCCTGCCTCAGATTCCCCAGCTCTGATTCCCCGCCTTTGATTCCCCCCGTCTGATTCCCAGCCTCTGAATCCCCGTGTCTGATTTCCTGCCTCTGTTTCCCCGCCTCTGATTCCCCATCTCTGATTCACCACCTCTGATTCCCCACCTCTGATTCCCCATCTCTGATTCCGCACATCCAATTCCCTGCCTCTGATTCCCCAACTCTGATTCCCCACCTCTGATTCCCCAGCTCTGATTCCCCGCCTCAGATTCCCCGCGTCTGATTCCCTGCCTCTGATTCCCCGCCTCTGATTCCCTGCCTCTGATTCCCCATATCTGATTCCCCGCCTCTGATTCCCCAACTCTGATTCCCCGCTTCTGATTCCCCAGCTCTGAATCCCCGCCTCTGATTCCCCGCGTCTGATTCCCTGCCTCTGATTCCCCGCCTCTGATTCCCCATCTGTGATTCACAACCTCTGATGCCCCACCTCTGATTCCCCATATCTGATTCCCCGCCTCTGTTTCCCCGCCTCTGATTCCCCGCCTCTGATTCCCCATATCTGATTCCCCGCCTCTGATTGCCCACCTCTGATTCCCCGCGTCTGATACCCTGCCTCTGATTCCCTGCCTCTGATTCCCCATCTCTGATTCACCACCTCTGATTCCCGGCCTCTGATTCCCCATCTCTGATTCCGCACATCCGATTCCCTGCCTATGATTCCCCACCTCTGATTCCCCGCCTCTGACTCCCCATATCTGATTCCCTGCCTCTGTTTCCCCGCCTCTGATTCCCTACCTCTGTTTCCCCATATCTGATTCCCCGCCTCTGATTCCCCAACTCTAATACCCCGCCTCTGATTCCCCAGCTCTGATTCCCCGCCTCTGATTCCTTGCATCTGATTCCAGGCCTCTGATTCCCATCATCTGATTCCGGCCTCTGATTCCCGGCCTCTGATTCCCTGCTTCCGATTCTGATTCCCTGCCTCTGATTCCCCATCTCTGATTCCGCACATCTGATTCCCTGCCTCTGATTCCCCACCTCTGATTCCCCATATCTGATTCCCCGCCTCTGTTTCCCCGCCTCTGATTCCCCGCCTCTGTTTCCCAATATCTAAGTCCCCACCTCTGATTCCCCAAATCTGATATCCCACCTCTGATTCCCCAGCTCTGATTCCCCGCCTCTGATTCCCCGCATCTGATTCCCTGCATCTGATTCCAAGCCTCTGATTCCCTGCCTCTGATTCCCAACCTCTGATTCCCCACCTCTGATTCCCCATATCTGATTCCCCGCCTCTGTTTCCCCGCCTCGGATTCCCCGCCTCAGTTTCCCCATATCTGATTCCCGGCCTCTGATTCCCCGCCTCTGATTCCCCGCCTCTGATTCCCTGCCTCTGATTCCCCATCTCCGATTCCCTGCCTCTGATTCCCAACCTCTGATTCCCCGCCTCTGATTCCCCATCTCTGATTCACCGCCTCTGATTCGCCACCTCTGATTCCCCATATCTGATTCCCCACCTCTGTTTCCCGGCCTCTGATTCCCCGCCTCTGATTCTCCATATCTCATTCCCCGCCTCTGAATCCCCATCTCTGATTCCCGGACTCTGATTCCCCACCTCTGATTCCCGGCCTCTTATTCCCAGCATCTGATTCCCGGCCTCTGATTCCCGGCCTCTGATTCCCCGCTTCTGATTCTGATTCCCTGCCTCTGATTCCCCAGCTCTGATTCCCCGCCTCAGATTCCCCACGTCTGATTCCCTGCCTCTGATTCCCCGCCTCTGATTCCCCATCTCTGATTCCCCACCTCTGATTCCCCGTGTCTGATTCCCTGCCTCTGATTCCCCGCCTCTGAATCCCAGCCTCTGATTCCCCATATCTGATTCCCCGCCTCTGATTCCCTGCCTCTGATTCCCCAGCTCTGATTCCCCGCCTTTGATTCCCCCCATCTGATTCCCAGACTCTGAATCCCCGTGTCTGATTTCCTGCCTCTGATTCCCCGCCTCTGATTCCCCATCTCTGATTCACCGCCTCTGATTCCCCATCTCTGATTCCCCACCTCTGATTCCCCGTGTCTGATTCCCTGCCTCTGATTCCCCGCCTCTGAATCCCAGCCTCTGATTCCCCATATCTGATTCCCCGCCTCTGATTCCCTGCCTCTGATTCCCCAGCTCTGATTCCCCGCCTTTGATTCCCCCCGTCTGATTCCCAACCTCTGAATCCCCGTGTCTGATTTCCTGCCTCTGATTCCCCGCCTCTGATTCCCCATCTCTGATTCACCGCCTCTGATTCCCCATCTCTGATTCCCCACCTCTGATTCCCCATATCTGATTCCCTGCCTCTGTTTCCCCGCCTCTGATTCCCCACCTCTGTTTCCCCATATCTGATTCCCCGCCTCTGATTCCCCAACTCTAATACCCCGCCTCTGATTCCCCAGCTCTGATTCCCCGCCTCTGATTCCCCGCATCTGATTCCCTGCCTCTGATTCCCCGCCTCTGATTCCAGGCCTCTGATTCCCAGCATCTGATTCCGGCCTCTGATTCCCGGCCTCTGATTCCCTGCTTCTGATTCTGATTCCCTGCCTCTGATTCCCCATCTCTGATTCGGCACATCTGATTCCCAATCTCTGATTCCCCACATCTGATTCCCCATATCTGATTCCCCGCCTCTGTTTCCCCATATCTGATTCCCGCCTCTGATTCCCAACTATGAATCCCCTCCTCTGATTCCCCAGCTCTGATTCCCTGCCTCTGATTCCCCGCGTTCTATTCCCTGCCTCTGATTCCCCGCCTGTGATTCCCCATCACTGATTCACCACCTCTGATTCCCTACCTCTGATTACCCATATCTAATTCCCCGCCTCTGTTTGCCCGCTTCTGATTCCCCGCCTCTGTTTCCCCATATCTGATTCCCCGCCTCTGAATCCCCAACTCTGATTCCCTGCCTCAGATTCCCCAGCTCTGATTCCCCGCCTTTGATTCCCCCCGTCTGATTCCCAGCCTCTGAATCCCCGTGTCTTATTTCCAGCCTCTGATTCCCCGCCTCTGATTCCCCATCTCTGATTCACCTCCTCTGATTCCCCACCTCTGATTCCCCCTCTCTGATTCCGCACATCCAATTCCCTGCCTCTGATTCCCCAACTCTGATTCCCCACCTCTGATTCCCCAGCTCTGATTCCCCGCCTCAGATTCCCCGCGTCTGATTCCCTGCCTCTGATTCCCCGCCTCTGATTCCCTGCCTCTGATTCCCCATATCTGATTCCCCGCCTCTGATTCCCCAACTCTGATTCCCCGCTTCTGATTCCCCAGCTCTGAATCCCCGCCTCTGATTCCCCGCGTCTGATTCCCTGCCTCTGATTCCCCGCCTCTGATTCCCCATCTGTGATTCACAACCTCTGATGCCCCACCTCTGATTCCCCATATCTGATTCCCTGCCTCTGTTTCCCCGCCTCTGATTCCCCACCTCAGTTTCCCCATATCTGATTCCCCACCTCTGATTCCCCAACTCTAATACCCCGCCTCTGATTCCCCAGCTCTGATTCCCCGCCTCTGATTCCCCGCATCTGATTCCCTGCCTCTGATTCCCCGCCTCTGATTCCAGGCCTCTGATTCCCCATATCTGATTCCCTGCCTCTGTTTCCCCGCCTCTGATTCCCCACCTCTGTTTCCCCATATCTGATTCCCCGCCTCTGATTCCCCAACTCTAATACCCCGCCTCTGATTCCCCAGCTCTGATTCCCCGCCTCTGATTCCCCGCATCTGATTCCCTGCCTCTGATTCCCCGCCTCTGATTCCAGGCCTCTGATTCCCAGCATCTGATTCCGGCCTCTGATTCCCGGCCTCTGATTCCCTGCTTCTGATTCTGATTCCCTGCCTCTGATTCCCCATCTCTGATTCGGCACATCTGATTCCCAATCTCTGATTCCCCACATCTGATTCCCCATATCTGATTCCCCGCCTCTGTTTCCCCATATCTGATTCCCGCCTCTGATTCCCAACTATGAATCCCCTCCTCTGATTCCCCAGCTCTGATTCCCTGCCTCTGATTCCCCGCGTTCTATTCCCTGCCTCTGATTCCCCGCCTGTGATTCCCCATCACTGATTCACCACCTCTGATTCCCTACCTCTGATTACCCATATCTAATTCCCCGCCTCTGTTTGCCCGCTTCTGATTCCCCGCCTCTGTTTCCCCATATCTGATTCCCCGCCTCTGAATCCCCAACTCTGATTCCCTGCCTCAGATTCCCCAGCTCTGATTCCCCGCCTTTGATTCCCCCCGTCTGATTCCCAGCCTCTGAATCCCCGTGTCTTATTTCCAGCCTCTGATTCCCCGCCTCTGATTCCCCATCTCTGATTCACCTCCTCTGATTCCCCACCTCTGATTCCCCCTCTCTGATTCCGCACATCCAATTCCCTGCCTCTGATTCCCCAACTCTGATTCCCCACCTCTGATTCCCCAGCTCTGATTCCCCGCCTCAGATTCCCCGCGTCTGATTCCCTGCCTCTGATTCCCCGCCTCTGATTCCCTGCCTCTGATTCCCCATATCTGATTCCCCGCCTCTGATTCCCCAACTCTGATTCCCCGCTTCTGATTCCCCAGCTCTGAATCCCCGCCTCTGATTCCCCGCGTCTGATTCCCTGCCTCTGATTCCCCGCCTCTGATTCCCCATCTGTGATTCACAACCTCTGATGCCCCACCTCTGATTCCCCATATCTGATTCCCTGCCTCTGTTTCCCTGCCTCTGATTCCCCACCTCAGTTTCCCCATATCTGATTCCCCACCTCTGATTCCCCAACTCTAATACCCCGCCTCTGATTCCCCAGCTCTGATTCCCCGCCTCTGATTCCCCGCATCTGATTCCCTGCCTCTGATTCCCCGCCTCTGATTCCAGGCCTCTGATTCCCAGCATCTGATTCCGGCCTCTGATTCCCGGCCTCTGATTCCCTGCTTCTGATTCTGATTCCCTGCCTCTGATTCCCAATCTCTGATTCCGCACATCTGATTCCCTGCCTCTGATTCCCCACCTCTGATTCCCCATATCTGATTCCCCGCCTCTGTTTCCCCGCCTCTGATTCCCCGCCTCTGTTTCCCAATATCTAAGTCCCCACCTCTGATTCCCCAAATCTGATTCCCCACCTCTGATTCCCCAGCTCTGATTCCCCGCCTCTGATTCCCCGCATCTGATACCCAGCATCTGATTCCAAGCCTCTGATTCCCTGCCTCTGATTCCCAACCTCTGATTCCCCACCTCTGATTCCCCATATCTGATTCCCCGCCTCTGTTTCCCCGCCACGGATTCCCCGCCTCTGTTTCCCCACATCTGATTCCCGGCCTCTGATTCCCCGCCTCTGATTCCCCATATCTGATTCCCTGCCTCTGATTCCCCAACTCTGATTCCCCGCCTCTGATTCCCCAGCTCTGAATCCCCGCCTCTGATTCCCCGCGTCTGATTCCCTGCCTCTGATTCCCCGCCTTGATTCCCCATCTCTGATTCACAACCTCTGATTCCCCACCTCTGATTCCCTATATTTGATTCCCCGCCTCTGTTTCCCCGCCTCTGATTCCCCGCCTCTGATTCCCCATATCTGATTCCCCGCCTCTGATTGCCCACCTCTGATTCCCAGCCTCTGATTCGCCAGCTCTGATTCCCCGCCTCTGATTCCCCGCATCTGATTCCCTGCCTCTGATTCCCCGCCTCTGATTCCCCATCTCTGATTCACCGCCTTTGATTCGCCACCTCTGATTCCCCATATCTGATTCCCCGCCTCTGTTTCCCCGCCTCTGATTCCCCGCCTCTGATTCTCCATATCTCATTCCCCGCCTCTGAATCCCCATCTCTGATTCCCGGACTCTGATTCCCCTCCTCTGATTCCCGGCCTCTTATTCCCAGCATCTGATTCCCGGCCTCTGATTCCCGGCCTCTGATTCCCCGCTTCTGATTCCCTGCCTCTGATTCCCCATCTCTGATTCCGCACATCTGATTCCCTGCCTCTGATTCCCCACCTCTGATTCCCCATATCTGATTCCCCGCCTCTGTTTCCCCGCCTCTGATTCCCCGCCTCAGTTTCCCTATATCTAATTCCCCACCTCTGATGCCCCAACTCTGATTCCCCGCCTCTGATTCCCCAGCTCTGATTCCCCGCCTCTGATTCCCTGCATCCGATTCCCCATATCTGATTCCCCGCCTCTGTTTCCCCGCCTCTGATTCCCCGCCTCTGTTTCCCCATATCTGATTCCCGCCTCTGATTCCCAACTATGATTCCCCGCCTCTGATTCCCTAGCTCTGATTCCCTGCCTCTGATTCCCCGCGTTCTATTCCCTGCCTCTGATTCCCCGCCTGTGATTCCCCATCACTGATTCACCACCTCTGATTCCCTACCTCTGATTCCCCATATCTAATTCCCCGCCTCTGTTTGCCCGCCTCTGATTCCCCGCCTCTGTTTCCCCATATCTGATTCCCCGCCTCTGAATCCCCAACTCTGATTCCCTGCCTCAGATTCCCCAGCTCTGATTCCCCGCCTTTGATTCCCCCCGTCTGATTCCCAGCCTCTGAATCCCCGTGTCTGATTTCCTGTCTCTGATTCCCCGCCTCTGATTCCCCATCTCTGATTCACCACCTCTGATTCCCCACCTCTGATTCCCCATCTCTGATTCCGCAAATCCAATTCCCTGCCTCTGATTCCCCAACTCTGATTCCCCACCTCTGATTCCCCAGCTCTGATTCCCCGCCTCAGATTCCCCGCGTCTGATTCCCTGCCTCTGATTCCCCGCCTCTGATTCCCTGCCTCTGATTCCCCATATCTGATTCCCCGCCTCTGATTCCCCAACTCTGATTCCCCGCTTCTGATTCCCCAGCTCTGAATCCCCGCCTCTGATTCCCCGCGTCTGATTCCCTGCCTCTGATTCCCCGCCTCTGATTCCCCATCTGTGATTCACAACCTCTGATGCCCCACCTCTGATTCCCCATATCTGATTCCCCGCCTCTGTTTCCCCGCCTCTGATTCCCCGCCTCTGATTCCCCATATCTGATTCCCCGCCTCTGATTGCCCACCTCTGATTCCCCGCGTCTGATACCCTGCCTCTGATTCCCCGCCTCTGATTCCCCATCTCTGATTCACCACCTCTGATTCCCGGCCTCTGATTCCCCATCTCTGATTCCGCACATCCGATTCCCTGCCTATGATTCCCCACCTCTGATTCCCCGCCTCTGATTCCCCATATCTGATTCCCTGCCTCTGTTTCCCCGCCTCTGATTCCCTACCTCTGTTTCCCCATATCTGATTCCCCGCCTCTGATTCCCCAACTCTAATACCCCGCCTCTGATTCCCCAGCTCTGATTCCCCGCCTCTGATTCCCCGCATCTGATTCCCTGCCTCTGATCCCCCGCCTCTGATTCCAGGCCTCTGATTCCCATCATCTGATTCCGGCCTCTGATTCCCGGCCTCTGATTCCCTGCTTCTGATTCTGATTCCCTGCCTCTGATTCCCCATCTCTGATTCCGCACATCTGATTCCCTGCCTCTGATTCCCCACCTCTGATTCCCCATATCTGATTCCCCGCCTCTGTTTCCCCGCCTCTGATTCCCCGCCTCTGTTTCCCAATATCTAAGTCCCCACCTCTGATTCCCCAAATCTGATTCCCCACCTCTGATTCCCCAGCTCTGATTCCCGGCCTCTGATTCCCCACTTCTGATTCTGATTCCCTGCCTCTTATTCCCCATCTCTGATTCCGCACATCTGATTCCCTGCCTCTGATTCCCCACCTCTGATTCCCCATATCTGATTCCCCGCCTCTGTTTCCCCGCCTCTGATTCCCCGCCTCTGTTTCCCTATATCTAATTCCCCACCTCTGATGCCCCAACTCTGATTCCCCGCCTCTGATTCCCCAGCTCTGATTCCCCGCCTCTGATTCCCTGCATCCGATTCCCCATATCTGATTCCCCGCCTCTGTTTCACCGCCTCTGATTCCCCGCCTCTGTTTCCCCATATCTGATTCCCGCCTCTGATTCCCAACTATGAATCCCCTCCTCTGATTCCCCAGCTCTGATTCCCTGCCTCTGATTCCCCGCGTTCTATTCCCTGCCTCTGATTCCCCGCCTGTGATTCCCCATCACTGATTCACCACCTCTGATTCCCTACCTCTGATTCCCCATATCTAATTCCCCGCCTCTGTTTGCCCGCCTCTGAATCCCCGCCTCTGTTTCCCCATATCTGATTCCCCGCCTCTGAATCCCCAACTCTGATTCCCTGCCTCAGATTCCCCAGCTCTGATTCCCCGCCTTTGATTCCCCCCGTCTGATTCCCAGCCTCTGAAACCCCGTGTCTGATTTCCTGCCTCTGATTCCCCGCCTCTGATTCCCCATCTCTGATTCACCTCCTCTGATTCCCCACCTCTGATTCCCCCTCTCTGATTACGCACATCCAATTCCCTGCCTCTGATTCCCCAACTCTGATTCCCCACCTCTGGTTCCCCAGCTCTGATTCCCCGCCTCAGATTCCCCGCGTCTGATTCCCTGCCTCTGATTCCCCGCCTCTGATTCCCTGCCTCTGATTCCCCATATCTGATTCCCTGCCTCTGATTCCCCAACTCTGATTCCCCGCTTCTGATTCCCAACCTCTGATTCCCCATCTCTGATTCCCCATATCTGATTCCCCGCCTCTGTTTCTCCGCCTCTGATTCCCCGCCTCTGATTCCCAACTCTGATTCCCCGCCTCTGATTCCCCAGCTCTGATTCCCCGTGTTTGATTCCCTGCCTCTGATTCCCTGCCCTGATTACCCATCTCTGTTTCACCTCCTTTGATTCGCCACCTCTGATTCCACATATCTGATTCCCCGCCTCTGTTTCCCCGACTCTGATTCCCTTCCTCTGATTCCCAACCTCTGATTCCACACCTCTGATTCCCCATATCTGATTCCCCGCCTCTATTTCCCCATATCTGAACCCCGCCTCTGATTCCCCAACTCTAATTCCCCGCCTCTGATTCCCCAGCTCTGATTCCCCGACTCTGTTTCCCGGCGTCCGATTCCCTGCCTCTGATTCCCCGCCTCTGATTCCCCATCTCTGATTCCCCGCCTCTGATTCCCCGTGTCTGATTCCCTGCCTCTGATTCCCCGCCTCTGATTCCCCGCCTCTGATTCCCTGACACTGAATCCCTGCCCCTGATTCCCCACCTCTGATTCCCCATATCTGATTCCCCGCATCTGTTTCCCCGCCTCTGATTCCCTGCCTCTGATTCCCCATATCTGATTCCCTGCCTCTGATTCCCCAACTCTGATTCCCCGCCTCTGATTCCCCAGCTCTGAATCCCCGCCTCTGATTCCCCGTGTCCGATTCCCTGCCTCTGATTCCCCGCCTTGATTCCCCATCTCTGATTCACAACCTCTGATTCCCCACCTCTGATTCCCTATATTTGATTCCCCGCCTCTGTTTCCCCGCCTCTGATTCCCCGCCTCTGATTCCCCATATCTGATTCCCCGCCTCTGATTGCCCACCTCTTATTCCCCGCCTCTGATTCGCCAGCTCTGATTCCCCGCCTCTGATTCCCCGCATCTGATTCCCTGCCTCTGATTCCCCGCCTCTGATTCCCCATCTCTGATTCACCCCCTCTGATTCGCCACCTCTGATTCCCCATATCTGATTCCCCACCTCTGTTTCCCGGCCTCTGATTCCCCACCTCTGATTCTCCATATCTCATTCCCCGCCTCTGAATCCCCATCTCTGATTCCCGGACTATGATTCCCCACCTCTGATTCCCGGCCTCTTATTCCCAGCATCTGATTCCCGGCCTCTGATTCCCGGCCTCTGATTCCCCGCTTCTGATTCTGATTCCCTGCCTCTGATTCCCCATCTCTGATTCAGCACATCTGAATCCCTGCCTCTGATTCCCCACCTCTGATTCCTCATATCTGATTCCCCGCCTCTGTTTCCCCGCCTCTGATTCCCCGCCTCTGTTTCCCTATATCTAATTCCCCACCTCTGATGCCCCAACTCTGATTCCCCGCCTCTGATTCCCCAGCTCTGATTCCCCGCCTCTGATTCCAAGCATCCGATTCCCCATATCTGATTCCCCGCCTCTGTTTCCCCGCCTCTGATTCCCTGCCTCTGATTCCCCATATCTGATTCCCCGCCTCTGATTCCCAACTATGATTCCCCGCCTCTGATTCCCCAGCTCTGATTCCCTGCGTCTGATTCCCTGCGTTCTATTCCCTGCCTCTGATTCCCCACCTGTGATTCCCCATCACTGATTCACCACCTCTGATTCCCCACCTCTGATTCCCCATATCTAATTCCCCGCCTCTGTTTGCCCGCCTCTGATTCCCCGCCTCTGTTTCCCCATATCTGATTCCCCGTCTCTGAATCCCCAACTCTGATTCCCTGCCTCTGATTCCCCAGCTCTGATTCCCCGCCTTTGATTCCCCCCGTCAGATTCCCAGCCTCTGAATCCCCGTGTCTGATTTCCTGCCTCTGATTCCCCGCCTCTGATTCCCCATCTCTGATTCCTCTGATTCCCCACATCTGATTCCCCATCTCTGATTCCGCACATCCGGTTCCCTGCCTCTGATTCCCCAACTCTGATTCCCCACCTCTGATTCCCCAGCTCTGATTCCCCGCCTCAGATTCCCCGCGTCTGATTCCCTGCCTCTGATTCCCCGCCTCTGATTCCCCATCTCTGATTCCCCACCTCTGATTCCCCGTGTCTGATTCCCTGCCTCTGATTCCCCGCCTCTGAATCCCAGCCTCTGATTCCCCATATCTGATTCCCCGCCTCTGATTCCCTGCCTCTGATTCCCCAGCTCTGATTCCCCGCCTTTGATTCCCCCCATCTGATTCCCAGACTCTGAATCCCCGTGTCTGATTTCCTGCCTCTGATTCCCCGCCTCTGATTCCCCATCTCTGATTCACCGCCTCTGATTCCCCATCTCTGATTCCCCACCTCTGATTCCCCGTGTCTGATTCCCTGCCTCTTATTCCCCGCCTCTGAATCCCAGCCTCTGATTCCCCATATCTGATTCCCCGCCTCTGATTCCCTGCCTCTGATTCCCCAGCTCTGATTCCCCGCCTTTGATTCCCCCCGTCTGATTCCCAACCTCTGAATCCCCGTGTCTGATTTCCTGCCTCTGATTCCCCGCCTCTGATTCCCCATCTCTGATTCACCGCCTCTGATTCCCCATCTCTGATTCCCCACCTCTGATTCCCCATATCTGATTCCCTGCCTCTGCTTCCCCGCCTCTGATTCCCCACCTCTGTTTCCCCATATCTGATTCCCCGCCTCTGATTCCCCAACTCTAATACCCAGCCTCTGATTCCCCAGCTCTGATTCCCCGCCTCTGATACCCCGCATCTGATTCCCTGCCTCTGATTCCCCGCCTCTGATTCCAGGCCTCTGATTCCCAGCATCTGATTCCGGCCTCTGATTCCCGGCCTCTGATTCCCTGCTTCTGATTCTGATTCCCTGCCTCTGATTCCCCATCTCTGATTCCGCACATCTGATTCCCAACCTCTGATTCCCCACCTCTGATTCCCCATATCTGATTCCCCACCTCTGTTTCCCCGCCTCTGATTCCCCGCCTCTGATTCCCAACTCTGATTCCCCGCCTCTGATTCCCCAGCTCTGATTCCCCGTGTTTGATTCCCTGCCTCTGATTCCCTGCCCTGATTCCCCATCTCTGTTTCACCGCCTTTGATTCGCCACCTCTGATTCCCCATATCTGATTCCCCGACTCTGATTCCCTGCCTCTGATTCCCAACCTCTGATTCCACACCTCTGATTCCCCATATCTGATTCCCCGCCTCTATTTCCCCATATCTTATTCCCCGCCTCTGATTCCCCAACTCTGATTCCCCGCCTCTGATTCCCCAGCTCTGATTCCCCGCCTCTGATTCCCGGCATCCGATTCCCTGCCTCTGATTCCCCGCCTCTGATTCACTATCTCTGATTCCCCGACTCTGATTCCCGGAGTCCGATTCCCTGCCTCTGATACCCCGCCTCTGATTCCCCAGCTCCTATTCCCCACCTCTGATTCCCCGCATCCGATTCCCCATATCTGATTCCCCGCCTCTGTTTCCCCGCCTTTGATTCCCCGCCTCTGTTTCCCCATATCTGATTCCCCGCCTCTGATTCCCAACTATGATTCCCCGCCTCTGATTCCCCAGCTCTGATTCCCCACCTCTGATTCCCCGCGTTCTATTCCCTGCCTCTGATTCCCCGCCTGTGATTCCCCATCTCTGATTCACCACCTCTGATTCCCCACCTCTGATTCCCCATATCTAATTCCCCGCCTCTGTTTGCCCGCCTCTGATTCCCCGCCTCTGTTTCCCCATATCTGATTCCCCGTTTCTGATTCCCTGCCTCTGATTCCCCGCCTCTGTTTCCCCGCCTCTGATTCCCTGCCACTGATTCCCTGCCCCTGATACCCCAGCTCTGATTCCCCATATCTGATTCCCTGCCTCTGTTTCCCCGCCTCTGATTCCCCGCCTCTGATTCCCCATATCTGATTCCCCGCCTCTGATCCCCCAACTCTGATTCCCCGCCTCTGATTCCCCAGCTCTGAATCCCTGCCTCTGATTCCCCGCGTCTGTTTCCCCGCCTCTGATTCCCCGCCTCTGTTTCCCCATATCTAAGTCCCCGACTCTGATTCCCCAACTCTGATTCCCCACCTCTGATTCCCCAGCTCTGATTCCCCACCTCTGATTCCCCGCATCTGATTCCCTGCATCTGATTCCCAGCCACTGATTCCCTGCCTCTGATTCCCAACCTCTGATTCCCCACCTCTGATTCCCCATATCTGATTCCCCGCCTCTGTTTCCCCGCCTCTGATTCCCCGCCTCTGTTTCCCCATATCTGATTCCCGGCCTCTGATTCTCCGCCTCTGATTCCCCGCCTCTGATTCCCTGCCTCTGATTCCCCATCTCCGATTCCGCACATCGGATTCCCTGCCTCTGATTCCCCGCCTCTGATTCCCTGCCTCTGATTCCCTGCCTCTGATTCCCCATCTCCGATTCCGCACATCTGATTCCCTTCCTCTGATTCCCCGCCTCTGATTTTCCGCCTCTGATTCCCTGCCTCTGATTCCCAACCTCGGATTCCCCGCCTCTGATTCCCCATATCTGATTCCCCGACTCTGTTTCCCCGCCTCTGATTCCCCGCCTCTGATTCCCAACTCTGATTCCCCGCCTCTGATTCCCCAGCTCTGATTCCCCGTGTTTGATTCCCTGCCTCTGATTCCCTGCCCTGTTTCCCCATCTCTGTTTCACCGCCTTTGATTCGCCACCTCTGATTCCCCATATCTGATTCCCCGCCTCTGTTTCCCCGACTCTGATTCCCTGCCTCTGATTCCCAACCTCTGATTCCACACCTCTGATTCCCCATATCTGATTCCCCGCCTCTATTTCCCCATATCTGATTCCCCGCCTCTGATTCCCCAACTCTGATTCCCCGCCTCTGATTCCCCAGCTCTGATTCCCCGACTCTGATTCCCGGCATCCGATTCCCTGCCTCTGATTCCCCGCCTCTGATTCCCCATCTCTGATTCCCCGCCTCTGATTCCCCGTGTCTGATTCCCTGCCTTTGATTCCCCGCCTCTGATTCCCCGCCTCTGATTCCCTGCCACTGATTCCCTGCCCCTGATTCCCCACCTCTGATTCCCCACATCTGATTCCCCGCCTCTGTTTCCCCGCCTCTGATTCCCCGCCTCTGATTCCCCATATCTGATTCCCTGCCTCTGATTCCCCAACTCTGATTCCCCGCCTCTGATTCCCCAGCTCTGAATCCCCGCCTCTGATTCCCCGCGTCTGATTCCCTGCCTCTGATTCCCCGCCTTGATTCCCCATCTCTGATTCACAACCTCTGATTCCCCACCTCTGATTCCCTATATTTGATTCCCCGCCTCTGTTTCCCCGCCTCTGATTCCCCACCTCTGATTCCCCATATCTGATTCCCCGCCTCTGATTGCCCACCTCTGATTCCCAGCCTCTGATTCGCCAGCTCTGATTCCCCGCCTCTGATTCCCCGCATCTGATTCCCTGCCTCTGATTCCCCGCCTCTGATTCCCCATCTCTGATTCACCGCCTTTGATTCGCCACCTCTGATTCCCCATATCTGATTCCCCACCTCTGATTCCCGGCCTCTTATTCCCAGCATCTGATTCCCGGCCTCTGATTCCCGGCCTCTGATTCCCCTCTTCTGATTCTGATTCCCTGCCTCTTATTCCCCATCTCTGATTCCGCACATCTGATTCCCTGCCTCTGATTCCCCACCTCTGATTCCCCATATCTGATTCCCCGCCTCTGTTTCCCCGCCTCTGATTCCCGGCCTCTTATTCCCAGCATCTGATTCCCGGCCTCTTATTCCCGGCCTCTGATTCCCCGCTTCTGATTCTGATTCCCTGCCTCTTATTCCCCATCTCTGATTCCGCTCATCTGATTCCCTGCCTCTGATTCCCCACCTCTGATTCCCCATATCTGAATCCCCGCCTCTGTTTCCCCGCCTCTGATTCCCCGCCTCTGTTTCCCTATATCTAATTCCCCACCTCTGATGCCCCAACTCTGATTCCCCGCCTCTGATTCCCCAGCTCTGATTCCCCGCCTCTGATTCCCTGCATCCGATTCCCCATATCTGATTCCCCGCCTCTGTTTGACCGCCTCTGATTCCCCGCCTCTGTTTCCCCATATCTGATTCCCGCCTCTGATTCCCAACTATGAATCCCCTCCTCTGATTCCCCAGCTCTGATTCCCTGCCTCTGATTCCCCGCGTTCTATTCCCTGCCTCTGATTCCCCGCCTGTGATTCCCCATCACTGATTCACCACCTCTGATTCCCTACCTCTGATTCCCCATATCTAATTCCCCGCCTCTGTTTGCCCGCCTCTGATTCCCCGCCTCTGTTTCCCCATATCTGATTCCCCGCCTCTGAATCCCCAACTCTGATTCCCTGCCTCAGATTCCCCAGCTCTGATTCCCCGCCTTTGATTCCCCCCGTCTGATTCCCAGCCTCTGAAACCCCGTGTCTGATTTCCTGCCTCTGATTCCCCGCCTCTGATTCCCCATCTCTGATTCACCTCCTCTGATTCCCCACCTCTGATTCCCCCTCTCTGATTACGCACATCCAATTCCCTGCCTCTGATTCCCCAACTCTGATTCCCCACCTCTGGTTCCCCAGCTCTGATTCCCCGCCTCAGATTCCCCGCGTCTGATTCCCTGCCTCTGATTCCCCGCCTCTGATTCCCTGCCTCTGATTCCCCATATCTGATTCCCCGCCTCTGATTCCCCAACTCTGATTCCCCGCTTCTGATTCCCCAGCTCTGAATCCCGGCCTCTGATTCCCCGCGTCTGATTCCCTGCCTCTGATTCACCGCCTCTGATTCCCCATCTGTGATTCACAACCTCTGATGCCCCACCTCTGATTCCCCATATCTGATTCCCTCCTCTGTTTCCCCGCCTCTGATTCCCCACCTCTGTTTCCCCATATCTGATTCCCCACCTCTGATTCCCCAACTCTAATACCCCGCCTCTGATTCCCCAGCTCTGATTCCCCGCCTCTGATTCCCCGCATCTGATTCCCAGCATCTGATTCCGGCCTCTGATTCCCGGCCTCTGATTCCCTGCTTCTGATTCTGATTCCCTGCCTCTGATTCCCCATCTCTGATTCCGCACATCTGATTCCCTGCCTCTGATTCCCCACCTCTGATTCCCCATATCTGATTCCCCGCCTCTGTTTCCCCACCTCTGATTCCCCGCCTCTGTTTCCCAATATCTAAGTCCCCACCTCTGATTCCCCAAATCTGATTCCCCACCTCTGATTCGCCAGCTCTGATTCCCCGCCTCTGATTCCCCGCATCTGATACCCTGCATCTGATTCCAATCCTCTGATTCCCTGCCTCTGATTCCCAACCTCTGATTCCCCACCTCTGATTCCCCATATCTGATTCCCCGCCTCTGTTTCCCCGCCTCGGATTCCCCGCCTCTGTTTCCCCACATCTGATTCCCGGCCTCTGATTCCCCGCCTCTGATTCCCCATATCTGATTCCCTGCCTCTGATTCCCCAACTCTGATTCCCCGCCTCTGATTCCCCAGCTCTGAATCCCCGCCTCTGATTCCCCGCGTCTGATTCCCTGCCTCTGATTACCCGCCTTGATTCCCCATCTCTGATTCACAACCTCTGATTCCCCACCTCTGATTCCCTATATTTGATTCCCCGCCTCTGTTTCCCCGCCTCTGATTCCCCGCCTCTGATTCCCCATATCTGATTCCCCGCCTCTGATTGCCCACCTCTGATTCCCAGCCTCTGATTCGCCAGCTCTGATTCCCCGCCTCTGATTCCCCGCATCTGATTCCCTGCCTCTGATTCCCCGCCTCTGATTCCCCATCTCTGATTCACCACCTTTGATTCGCCACCTCTGATTCCCCATATCTGATTCCCCGCCTCTGTTTCCCCGCCTCTGATTCCCCGCCTCTGATTCTCCATATCTCATTCCCCGCCTCTGAATCCCCATCGCTGATTCCCGGACTCTGATTCCCCTCCTCTGATTCCCGGCCTCTTATTCCCAGCATCTGATTCCCGGCCTCTGATTCCCGGCCTCTGATTCCCCGCTTCTGATTCCCTGCCTCTGATTCCCCATCTCTGACTCCGCACATCTGATTCCCTGCCTCTGATTCCCCACCTCTGATTCCCCATATCTGCTTCCCCGCCTCTGTTTCCCCGCCTCTGATTCCCCGCCTCTGTTTCCTTATATCTAATTCCCCACCTCTGATGCCCCAACTCTGATTCCCCGCCTCTGATTCCCCAGCTCTGATTCCCCGCCTCTGATTCCCTGCATCCGATTCCCCATATCTGATTCCCCGCCTCTGTTTCCCCGCCTCTGATTCCCCGCCTCTGTTTCCCCATATCTGATTCCCGCCTCTGATTCCCAACTGATTCCCCGCCTCTGATTCCCCAGCTCTGATTCCCTGCCTCTGATTCCCCGCGTTCTATTCCCTGCCTCTGATTCCCCGCCTGTGATTCCCCATCACTGATTCACCACCTCTGATTCCCTACCTCTGATTCCCCATATCTAATTCCCCGCCTCTGTTTGCCCGCCTCTGATTCCCCGCCTCTGTTTCCCCATATCTGATTCCCCGCCTCTGAATCCCCAACTCTGATTCCCTGCCTCAGATTCCCCAGCTCTGATTCCCCGCCTTTGATTCCCCCCGTCTGATTCCCAGCCTCTGAATCCCCGTGTCTGATTTCCTGCCTCTGATTCCCCGCCTCTGATTCCCCATCTCTGATTCACCGCCTCTGATTCCCCACCTCTGATTCCCATTCTCTGATTCCGCACATCCAATTCCCTGCCTCTGATTCCCCAACTCTGATTCCCCACCTCTGATTCCCCAGCTTTGATTCCCCGCCTCAGATTCCCCGCGTCTGATTCCCTGCCTCTGATTCCCCGCCTCTGATTCACTGCCTCTGATTCCCCATATCTGATTCCCCGCCTCTGATTCCCCAACTCTGATTCCCCGCTTCTGATTCCCCAGCTCTGAATCCCCGCCTCTGATTCCCCGCGTCTGATTCCCTGCCTCTGATTCCCCGCCTCTGATTCCCCATCTGTGATTCACAACCTCTGATGCCCCACCTCTGATTCCCCATATCTGATTCCCCGCCTCTGTTTCCCCGCCTCTGATTCCCCGCCTCTGATTCCCCATATCTGATTCCCCGCCTCTGATTGCCCACCTCTGATTCCCCGCGTCTGATACCCTGCCTCTGATTCCCCGCCTCTGATTCCCCATCTCTGATTCACCACCTCTGATTCCCGGCCTCTGATTCCCCATCTCTGATTCCGCACATCCGATTCCCTGCCTATGATTCCCCACCTCTGATTCCCCGCCTCTGATTCCCCATATCTGATTCCCTGCCTCTGTTTCCCCGCCTCTGATTTCCTACCTCTGTTTCCCCATATCTGATTCCCGGCCTCTGATTCCCCGCCTCTGATTCCCCGCCTCTGATTCCCTGCCTCTGATTCCCCATCTCCGATTCCCTGCCTCTGATTCCCAACCTCTGATTCCCCACCTCTGATTCCCCATATCTGATTCCCCGCCTCTGTTTCCCCGCCTCTGATTCCCCGCCTCTGATTCCCAACTCTGATTCCCCGCCTCTGATTCCCCAGCTCTGATTCCCCGCGTTTGATTCCCTGCATCTGATTCCCTGCCCTGATTCCCCATCTCTGTTTCACCGCCTTTGATTCGCCACCTCTGATTCCACATATCTGATTCCCTGCCTCTGATTCCCCGCCTCTGATTCCAGGCCTCTGATTCCCATCATCTGATTCCGGCCTCTGATTCCCGGCCTCTGATTCCCTGCTTCTGATTCTGATTCCCTGCCTCTGATTCCCCATCTCTGATTCCGCACATCTGATTCCCTGCCTCTGATTCCCCACCTCTGATTCCCCATATCTGATTCCCCGCCTCTGTTTCCCCGCCTCTGATTCCCCGCCTCTGTTTCCCAATATCTAAGTCCCCACCTCTGATTCCCCAAATCTGATTCCCCACCTCTGATTCCCCAGCTCTGATTCCCCGCCTCTGATTCCCCGCATCTGATTCCCTGCATCTGATTCCAAGCCTCTGATTCCCTGCCTCTGATTCCCAACCTCTGATTCCCCACCTCTGATTCCCCATATCTGATTCCCCGCCTCTGTTTCCCCGCCTCTGATTCCCAACCTCTGATTCCCCACCTCTGATTCCCCATATCTGATTCCCCGCCTCTGTTTCCCCGCCTCTGATTCCCCGCCTCTGATTCCCAACTCTGATTCCCCGCCTCTGATTCCCCAGCTCTGATTCCCCGTGTTTGATTCCCTGCCTCTGATTCCCTGCCCTGATTCCCCATCTCTGTTTCACCGCCTTTGATTCGCCACCTCTGATTCCACATATTTGATTCCCCGCCTCTGTTTCCCCGACTCTGATTCCCTTCCTCTGATTCCCAACCTCTGATTCCCCGCCTCTGATTCCCCATCTCTGATTCCCCGCCTCTGATTCCCCGTGTCTGATTCCCTGCCTCTGATTCCCCGCCTCTGATTCCCCGCCTCTGATTCCCTGACACTGAATCCCTGCCCCTGATTCCCCACCTCTGATTCCCCATATCTGATTCCCCGCCTCTGTTTCCCCGCCTCTGATTCCCCGCCTCTGATTCCCCATATCTGATTCCCTGCCTCTGATTCCCCAACTCTGATTCCCCGCCTCTGATTCCCCAGCTCTGAATCCCCGCCTCTGATTCCCCGTGTCTGATTCCCTGCCTCTGATTCCCCGCCTTGATTCCCCATCTCTGATTCACAACCTCTGATTCCCCACCTCTGATTCCCTATATTTGATTCCCCGCCTCTGTTTCCCCGCCTCTGATTCCCCGCCTCTGATTCCCCATATCTGATTCCCCACCACTGATTGCCCACCTCTGATTCCCCGCCTCTGATTCGCCAGCTCTGATTCCCCGCCTCTGATTCCCCGCATCTGATTCCCTGCCTCGGATTCCCCGCCTCTGATTCCCCATCTCTGATTCACCGCCTTTGATTCGCCACCTCTGATTCCCCATATCTGATTCCCCACCTCTGTTTGCCGGCCTCTGATTCCCCGCCTCTGATTCTCCATATCTCATTCCCCGCCTCTGAATCCCCATCTCTGATTCCCGGACTCTGATTCCCCACCTCTGATTCCCGGCCTCTTATTCCCAGCATCTGATTCCCGGCCTCTGATTCCCGGCCTCTGATTCCCCGCTTCTGATTCTAATTCCCTGCCTCTGATTCCCCATCTCTGATTCAGCACATCTGAATCCCTGCCTCTGATTCCCCACCTCTGATTCCTCATATCTGATTCCCCGCCTCTGTTTCCCCGCCTCTGATTCCCCGCCTCTGTTTCCCTATATCTAATTCCCCACCTCTGATGCCCCAACTCTGATTCCCCGCCTCTGATTCCCCAGCTCTGATTCCCCGCCTCTGATTCCCCGCATCCGATTCCCCATATCTGATACCCCGCCTCTGTTTCCCCGCCTCTGATTCCCCGCCTCTGTTTCCCCATATCTGATTCCCCGCCTCTGATTCCCAACTATGATTCCCCGCCTCTGATTCCCCAGCTCTGATTCCCTGCGTCTGATTCCCTGCGTTCTATTCCCTGCCTCTGATTCCCCACCTGTGATTCCCCATCACTGATTCACCACCTCTGATTCCCCACCTCTGATTCCCCATATCTAATTCCCCGCCTCTGTTTGCCCGCCTCTGATTCCCCGCCTCTGTTTCCCCATATCTGATTCCCCGTCTCTGAATCCCCAACTCTGATTCCCTGCCTCTGATTCCCCAGCTCTGATTCCCCGCCTTTGATTCCCCCCGTCTGATTCCCAGCCTCTGAATCCCCGTGTCTGATTTCCTGCCTCTGATTCCCCGCCTCTGATTCCCCATCTGTGATTCCTCTGATTCCCCACATCTGATTCCCCATCTCTGATTACGCACATCCAATTCCCTGCCTCTGATTCCCCAACTCTGATTCCCCACCTCTGGTACCCCAGCTCTGATTCCCCGCCTCAGATTCCCCGCGTCTTATTCCCTGCCTCTGATTCCCCGCCTCTGATTCCCTGCCTCTGATTCCCCATATCTGATTCCCCGCCTCTGATTCCCCAACTCTGATTCCCCGCTTCTGATTCCCAACCTCTGATTCCCCATCTCTGATTCCCCATATCTGATTCCCCGCCTCTGTTTCGCCGCCTCTGATTCCCCGCCTCTGATTCCCAACTCTGATTCCCCGCCTCTGATTCCCCAGCTCTGATTCCCCGTGTTTGATTCCCTGCCTCTGATTCCCTGCCCTGATTACCCATCTCTGTTTCACCGCCTTTGATTCGCCACCTCTGATTCCACATATCTGATTCCCCGCCTCTGTTTCCCCGACTCTGATTCCCTTCCTCTGATTCCCAACCTCTGATTCCACACCTCTGATTCCCCATATCTGATTCCCCGCCTCTATTTCCCCATATCTGAATCCCCGCCTCTGATTCCCCAACTCTAATTCCCCGCCTCTGATTCCCCAGCTCTGATTCCCCGACTCTGATTCCCGGCGTCCGATTCCCTGCCTCTGATTCCCCGCCTCTGATTCCCCATCTCTGATTCCCCGCCTCTGATTCCCCATATCTGATTCCCCGCCTCTGTTTCCCCGCCTCTGATTCCCCGCCTCTGATTCCCCATATCTGATTCCCTGCCTCTGATTCCCCAACTCTGATTCCCCGCCTCTGATTCCCCAGCTCTGAATCCCCGCCTCTGATTCCCCGTGTCTGATTCCCTGCCTCTGATTCCCCGCCTTGATTCCCCATCTCTGATTCACAACCTCTGATTCCCCACCTCTGATTCCCTATATTTGATTCCCCGCCTCTGTTTCCCCGCCTCTGATTCCCCGCCTCTGATTCCCCATATCTGATTCCCCGCCTCTGATTGCCCACCTCTGATTCCCCGCCTCTGATTCGCCAGCTCTGATTCCCCGCCTCTGATTCCCCGCATCTGATTCCCTGCCTCTGATTCCCCGCCTCTGATTCCCCATCTCTGATTCAACCCCTCTGATTCGCCACCTCTGATTCCCCATATCTGATTCCCCACCTCTGTTTCCCGGCCTCTGATTCCCCACCTCTGATTCTCCATATCTCATTCCCCGCCTCTGAATCCCCATCTCTGATTCCCGGACTATGATTCCCCACCTCTGATTCCCGGCCTCTTATTCCCAGCATCTGATTCCCGGCCTCTGATTCCCGGCCTCTGATTCCCCGCTTCTGATTCTGATTCCCTGCCTCTGATTCCCCATCTCTGATTCAGCACATCTGAATCCCTGCCTCTGATTCCCCACCTCTGATTCCTCATATCTGATTCCACGCCTCTGTTTCCCCGCCTCTGATTCCCCGCCTCTGTTTCCCTATATCTAATTCCCCACCTCTGATGCCCAAACTCTGATTCCCCGCCTCTGATTCCCCAGCTCTGATTCCCCGCCTCTGATTCCAAGCATCCGATTCCCCATATCTGATTCCCCGCCTCTGTTTCCCCGCCTCTGATTCCCTGCCTCTGATTCCCCATATCTGATTCCCCGCCTCTGATTCCCAACTATGATTCCCCGCCTCTGATTCCCCAGCTCTGATTCCCTGCGTCTGATTCCCTGCGTTCTATTCCCTGCCTCTGATTCCCCACCTGTGATTCCCCATCACTGATTCACCACCTCTGATTCCCCACCTCTGATTCCCCATATCTAATTCCCCGCCTCTGTTTGCCCGCCTCTGATTCCCCACCTCTGTTTCCCCATATCTGATTCCCCGTCTCTGAATCCCCAACTCTGATTCCCTGCCTCTGATTCCCCAGCTCTGATTCCCCGCCTTTGATTCCCCCCGTCAGATTCCCAGCCTCTGAATCCCCGTGTCTGATTTCCTGCCTCTGATTCCCCGCCTCTGATTCCCCATCTCTGATTCCTCTGATTCCCCACATCTGATTCCCCATCTCTGATTCCGCACATCCGATTCCCTGCCTCTGATTCCCCAACTCTGATTCCCCACCTCTGATTCCCCAGCTCTGATTCCCCGCCTCAGATTCCCCGCGTCTGATTCCCTGCCTCTGATTCCCCGCCTCTGATTCCCCATCTCTGATTCCACACCTCTGATTCCCCGTGTCTGATTCCCTGCCTCTGATTCCCCGCCTCTGAATCCCAGCCTCTGATTCCCCATATCTGATTCCCCGCCTCTGATTCCCTGCCTCTGATTCCCCAGCTCTGATTCCCCGCCTTTTATTCCCCCCATCTGATTCCCAGACTCTGAATCCCCGTGTCTGATTTCCTGCCTCTGATTCCCCGCCTCTGATTCCCCATCTGTGATTCCTCTGATTCCCCACATCTGATTCCCCATCTCTGATTACGCACATCCAATTCCCTGCCTCTGATTCCCCAACTCTGATTCCCCACCTCTGGTACCCCAGCTCTGATTCCCCGCCTCAGATTCCCCGCGTCTTATTCCCTGCCTCTGATTCCCCGCCTCTGATTCCCTGCCTCTGATTCCCCATATCTGATTCCCCGCCTCTGATTCCCCAACTCTGATTCCCCGCTTCTGATTCCCAACCTCTGATTCCCCATCTCTGATTCCCCATATCTGATTCCCCGCCTCTGTTTCGCCGCCTCTGATTCCCCGCCTCTGATTCCCAACTCTGATTCCCCGCCTCTGATTCCCCAGCTCTGATTCCCCGTGTTTGATTCCCTGCCTCTGATTCCCTGCCCTGATTACCCATCTCTGTTTCACCGCCTTTGATTCGCCACCTCTGATTCCACATATCTGATTCCCCGCCTCTGTTTCCCCGACTCTGATTCCCTTCCTCTGATTCCCAACCTCTGATTCCACACCTCTGATTCCCCATATCTGATTCCCCGCCTCTATTTCCCCATATCTGAATCCCCGCCTCTGATTCCCCAACTCTAATTCCCCGCCTCTGATTCCCCAGCTCTGATTCCCCGACTCTGATTCCCGGCGTCCGATTCCCTGCCTCTGATTCCCCGCCTCTGATTCCCCATCTCTGATTCCCCGCCTCTGATTCCCCATATCTGATTCCCCGCCTCTGTTTCCCCGCCTCTGATTCCCCGCCTCTGATTCCCCATATCTGATTCCCTGCCTCTGATTCCCCAACTCTGATTCCCCGCCTCTGATTCCCCAGCTCTGAATCCCCGCCTCTGATTCCCCGTGTCTGATTCCCTGCCTCTGATTCCCCGCCTTGATTCCCCATCTCTGATTCACAACCTCTGATTCCCCACCTCTGATTCCCTATATTTGATTCCCCGCCTCTGTTTCCCCGCCTCTGATTCCCCGCCTCTGATTCCCCATATCTGATTCCCCACCTCTGTTTCCCGGCCTCTGATTCCCCACCTCTGATTCTCCATATCTCATTCCCCGCCTCTGAATCCCCATCTCTGATTCCCGGACTATGATTCCCCACCTCTGATTCCCGGCCTCTTATTCCCAGCATCTGATTCCCGGCCTCTGATTCCCGGCCTCTGATTCCCCGCTTCTGATTCTGATTCCCTGCCTCTGATTCCCCATCTCTGATTCAGCACATCTGAATCCCTGCCTCTGATTCCCCACCTCTGATTCCTCATATCTGATTCCACGCCTCTGTTTCCCCGCTTCTGATTCCCCGCCTCTGTTTCCCTATATCTAATTCCCCACCTCTGATGCCCAAACTCTGATTCCCCGCCTCTGATTCCCCAGCTCTGATTCCCCGCCTCTGATTCCAAGCATCCGATTCCCCATATCTGATTCCCCGCCTCTGTTTCCCCGCCTCTGATTCCCTGCCTCTGATTCCCCATATCTGATTCCCCGCCTCTGATTCCCAACTATGATTCCCCGCCTCTGATTCCCCAGCTCTGATTCCCTGCGTCTGATTCCCTGCGTTCTATTCCCTGCCTCTGATTCCCCACCTGTGATTCCCCATCACTGATTCACCACCTCTGATTCCCCACCTCTGATTCCCCATATCTAATTCCCCGCCTCTGTTTGCCCGCCTCTGATTCCCCACCTCTGTTTCCCCATATCTGATTCCCCGTCTCTGAATCCCCAACTCTGATTCCCTGCCTCTGATTCCCCAGCTCTGATTCCCCGCCTTTGATTCCCCCCGTCAGATTCCCAGCCTCTGAATCCCCGTGTCTGATTTCCTGCCTCTGATTCCCCGCCTCTGATTCCCCATCTCTGATTCCTCTGATTCCCCACATCTGATTCCCCATCTCTGATTCCGCACATCCGATTCCCTGCCTCTGATTCCCCAACTCTGATTCCCCACCTCTGATTCCCCAGCTCTGATTCCCCGCCTCAGATTCCCCGCGTCTGATTCCCTGCCTCTGATTCCCCGCCTCTGATTCCCCATCTCTGATTCCACACCTCTGATTCCCCGTGTCTGATTCCCTGCCTCTGATTCCCCGCCTCTGAATCCCAGCCTCTGATTCCCCATATCTGATTCCCCGCCTCTGATTCCCTGCCTCTGATTCCCCAGCTCTGATTCCCCGCCTTTTATTCCCCCCATCTGATTCCCAGACTCTGAATCCCCGTGTCTGATTTCCTGCCTCTGATTCCCCGCCTCTGATTCCCCATCTCTGATTCACCGCCTCTGATTCCCCATCTCTGATTCCCCACCTCTGATTCCCCGTGTCTGATTCCCTGCCTCTGATTCCCCGCCTCTGAATCCCAGCCTCTGATTCCCCATATCTGATTCCCCGCCTCTGACTCCCTGCCTCTGATTCCCCAGCTCTGATTCCCCGCCTTTGATTCCCCCCGTCTGATTCCCAACCTCTGAATCCCCGTGTCTGATTTCCTGCCTCTGATTCCCCGCCTCTGATTCCCCATCTCTGATTCACCGCCTCTGATTCCCCATCTCTGATTCCCCACCTCTGATTCCCCATATCTGATTCCCTGCCTCTGCTTCCCCGCCTCTGATTCCCCACCTCTGTTTCCCCATATCTGATTCCCCGCCTCTGATTCCCCAACTCTAATACCCAGCCTCTGATTCCCCAGCTCTGATTCCCCGCCTCTGATTCCCCGCATCTGATTCCCTGCCTCTGATTCCCCGCCTCTGATTCCAGGCCTCTGATTCCCAGCATCTGATTCCGGCCTCTGATTCCCGGCCTCTGATTCCCTGCTTCTGATTCTGATTCCCTGCCTCTGATTCCCCATCTCTGATTCCGCACATCTGATTCCCAACCTCTGATTCCCCACCTCTGATTCCCCATATCTGATTCCCCACCTCTGTTTCCCCGCCTCTGATTCCCCGCCTCTGATTCCCAACTCTGATTCCCCGCCTCTGATTCCCCAGCTCTGATTCCCCGTGTTTGATTCCCTGCCTCTGATTCCCTGCCCTGATTCCCCATCTCTGTTTCACCGCCTTTGATTCGCCACCTCTGATTCCCCATATCTGATTCCCCGACTCTGATTCCCTGCCTCTGATTCCCAACCTCTGATTCCACACCTCTAATTCCCCATATCTGATTCCCCGCCTCTATTTCCCCATATCTTATTCCCCGCCTCTGATTCCCCAACTCTGATTCCCCGCCTCTGATTCCCCAGCTCTGATTCCCCGCCTCTGATTCCCGGCATCCGATTCCCTGCCTCTGATTCCCCGCCTCTGATTCACTATCTCTGATTCCCCGACTCTGATTCCCGGAGTCCGATTCCCTGCCTCTGATACCCCGCCTCTGATTCCCCAGCTCCTATTCCCCACCTCTGATTCCCCGCATCCGATTCCCCATATCTGATTCCCCGCCTCTGTTTCCCCGCCTTTGATTCCCCGCCTCTGTTTCCCCATATCTGATTCCCCGCCTCTGATTCCCAACTATGATTCCCCGCCTCTGATTCCCCAGCTCTGATTCCCCGCCTGTGATTCCCCGCGTTCTATTCCCTGCCTCTGATTCCCCGCCTGTGATTCCCCATCTCTGATTCACCACCTCTGATTCCCCACCTCTGATTCCCCATATCTAATTCCCCGCCTCTGTTTGCCCGCCTCTGATTCCCCGCCTCTGTTTCCCCATATCTGATTCCCCGTTTCTGATTCCCTGCCTCTGATTCCCCGCCTCAGTTTCCCCGCCTCTGATTCCCTGCCACTGATTCCCTGCCCCTGATACCCCAGCTCTGATTCCCCATATCTGATTCCCTGCCTCTGTTTCCCCGCCTCTGATTCCCCGCCTCTGATTCCCCATATCTGATTCCCCGCCTCTGATCCCCCAACTCTGATTCCCCGCCTCTGATTCCCCAGCTCTGAATTCCCGCCTCTGATTCCCCGCGTCTGTTTCCCCGCCTCTGATTCCCCGCCTCTGTTTCCACATATCTAAGTCCCCGACTCTGATTCCCCAACTCTGATTCCCCACCTCTGATTCCCCAGCTCTGATTCCCCGCCTCTGATTCCCCGCATCTGATTCCATGCATCTGATTCCCAGCCTCTGATTCCCTGCCTCTGATTCCCAACCTCTGATTCCCCACCTCTGATTCCCCATATCTGATTCCCCGCCTCTGTTTCCCCGCCTCTGATTCCCCGCCTCTGTTTCCCCATATCTGATTCCCGGCCTCTGATTCTCCGCCTCTGGTTCCCCGCCTCTGATTCCCTGCCTCTGATTCCCCATCTCCGATTCCGCACATCGGATTCCCTGCCTCTGATTCCCCGCCTCTGATTCCCTGCCTCTGATTCCCTGCCTCTGATTCCCCATCTCCGATTCCGCACATCTGATTCCCTTCCTCTGATTCCCCGCCTCTGATTTTCCACCTCTGATTCCCTGCCTCTGATTCCCAACCTCGGATTCCCCGCCTCTGATTCCCCATATCTGATTCCCCGACTCTGTTTCCCCGCCTCTGATTCCCCGCCTCTGATTCCAAACTCTGATTCCCCGCCTCTGATTCCCCAGCTCTGATTCCCCGTGTTTGATTCCCTGCCTCTGATTCCCTGCCCTGTTTCCCCATCTCTGTTTCACCGCCTTTGATTCGCCACCTCTGATTCCCCATATCTGATTCACCGCCTCTGTTTCCCCGACTCTGATTCCCTGCCTCTGATTCCCAACCTCTGATTCCACACCTCTGATTCCCCATATCTGATTCCCCGCCTCTATTTCCCCATATCTGATTCCCCGCCTCTGATTCCCCAACTCTGATTCCCCGCCTCTGATTCCCCAGCTCTGATTCCCCGTGTCTGATTCCCTGCCTTCGATTCCCCGCCTCTGATTCCCCGCCTTTATTCCCTGCCACTGATTCCCTGCCCCTGATTCCCCACCTCTGATTCCCCACATCTGATTCCCCGCCTCTGTTTCCCCGCCTCTGATTCCCCGCCTCTGATTCCCCATATCTGATTCCCTGCCTCTGATTCCCCAACTCTGATTCCCCGCCTCTGATTCCCCAGCTCTGAATCCCCGCCTCTGATTCCCCGCGTCTGATTCCCTGCCTCTGATTCCCCGCCTTGATTCCCCATCTCTGATTCACAACCTCTGATTCCCCACCTCTGATTCCCTATATTTGATTCCCCGCCTCTGTTTCCCCGCCTCTGATTCCCCGCCTCTGATTCCCCATATCTGATTCCCCGCCTCTGATTGCCCACCTCTGATTCCCAGCCTCTGATTCGCCAGCTCTGATTCCCCGCCTCTGATTCCCCGCATCTGATTCCCTGCCTCTGATTCCCCGCCTCTGATTCCCCATCTCTGATTCACCGCCTTTGATTCGCCACCTCTGATTCCCCATATCTGATTCCCCACCTCTGATTCCCGGCCTCTTATTCCCAGCATCTGATTCCCGGCCTCTGATTCCCGGCCTCTGATTCCCCGCTTCTGATTCTGATTCCCTGCCTCTTATTCCCCATCTCTGATTCCGCACATCTGATTCCCTGCCTCTGATTCCCCACCTCTGATTCCCCATATCTGATTCCCCGCCTCTGTTTCCCCGCCTCTGATTCCCGGCCTCTTATTCCCAGCATCTGATTCCCGGCCTCTGATTCCCGGCCTCTGATTCCCCGCTTCTGATTCTGATTCCCTGCCTCTTATTCCCCATCTCTGATTCCGCACATCTGATTCCCTGCCTCTGATTCCCCACCTCTGATTCCCCATATCTGATTCCCCGCCTCTGTTTCCCCGCCTCTGATTCCCCGCCTCTGTTTCCCTATATCTAATTCCCCACCTCTGATGCCCCAACTCTGATTCCCCGCCTCTGATTCCCCAGCTCTGATTCCCCGCCTCTGATTCCCTGCATCCGATTCCCCATATCTGATTCCCCGCCTCTGTTTGACCGCCTCTGATTCCCCGCCTCTGTTTCCCCATATCTGATTCCCGCCTCTGATTCCCAACTATGAATCCCCTCCTCTGATTCCCAAGCTCTGATTCCCTGCCTCTGATTCCCCGCGTTCTATTCCCTGCCTCTGATTCCCCGCCTGTGATTCCCCATCACTGATTCACCACCTCTGATTCCCTACCTCTGATTCCCCATATCTAATTCCCCGCCTCTGTTTGCCCGCCTCTGATTCCCCGCCTCTGTTTCCCCATATCTGATTCCCCGCCTCTGAATCCCCAACTCTGATTCCCTGCCTCAGATTCCCCAGCTCTGATTCCCCGCCTTTGATTCCCCCCGTCTGATTCCCAGCCTCTGAAACCCCGTGTCTGATTTCCTGCCTCTGATTCCCCGCCTCTGATTCCCCATCTCTGATTCACCTCCTCTGATTCCCCACCTCTGATTCCCCCTCTCTGATTACGCACATCCAATTCCCTGCCTCTGATTCCCCAACTCTGATTCCCCACCTCTGGTTCCCCAGCTCTGATTCCCCGCCTCAGATTCCCCGCGTCTGATTCCCTGCCTCTGATTCCCCGCCTCTGATTCCCTGCCTCTGATTCCCCATATCTGATTCCCCGCCTCTGATTCCCCAACTCTGATTCCCCGCTTCTGATTCCCCAGCTCTGAATCCCCGAATCTGATTCCCCGCGTCTGATTCCCTGCCTCTGATTCACCGCCTCTGATTCCCCATCTGTGATTCACAACCTCTGATGCCCCACCTCTGATTCCCCATATCTGATTCCCTCCTCTGTTTCCCCGCCTCTGATTCCCCACCTCTGTTTCCCCATATCTGATTCCCCACCTCTGATTCCCCAACTCTAATACCCCGCCTCTGATTCCCCAGCTCTGATTCCCCGCCTCTGATTCCCCGCATCTGATTCCCAGCATCTGATTCCGGCCTCTGATTCCCGGCCTCTGATTCCCTGCTTCTGATTCTGATTCCCTGCCTCTGATTCCCCATCTCTGATTCCGCACATCTGATTCCCTGCCTCTGATTCCCCACCTCTGATTCCCCATATCTGATTCCCCGCCTCTGTTTCCCCACCTCTGATTCCCCGCCTCTGTTTCCCAATATCTAAGTCCCCACCTCTGATTCCCCAAATCTGATTCCCCACCTCTGATTCCCCAGCTCTGATTCCCCGCCTCTGATTCCCCGCATCTGATACCCTGCATCTGATTCGAATCCTCTGATTCCCTGCCTCTGATTCCCAACCTCTGATTCCCCACCTCTGATTCCCCATATCTGATTCCCCGCCTCTGTTTCCCCGCCTCGGATTCCCCGCCTCTGTTTCCCCACATCTGATTCCCGGCCTCTGATTCCCCGCCTCTGATTCCCCATATCTGATTCCCTGCCTCTGATTCCCCAACTCTGATTCCCCGCCTCTGATTCCCCAGCTCTGAATCCCCGCCTCTGATTCCCCGCGTCTGATTCCCTGCCTCTGATTACCCGCCTTGATTCCCCATCTCTGATTCACAACCTCTGATTCCCCACCTCTGATTCCCTATATTTGATTCCCCGCCTCTGTTTCCCCGCCTCTGATTCCCCGCCTCTGATTCCCCATATCTGATTCCCCGCCTCTGATTGCCCACCTCTGATTCCCAGCCTCTGATTCCCCGCCTCTGATTCCCCGCATCTGATTCCCTGCCTCTGATTCCCCGCCTCTGATTCCCCATCTCTGATTCACCACCTTTGATTCGCCACCTCTGATTCCCCATATCTGATTCCCCGCCTCTGTTTCCCCGCCTCTGATTCCCCGCCTCTGATTCTCCATATCTCATTCCCCGCCTCTGAATCCCCATCGCTGATTCCCGGACTCTGATTCCCCTCCTCTGATTCCCGGCCTCTTATTCCCAGCATCTGATTCCCGGCCTCTGATTCCCGGCCTCTGATTCCCCGCTTCTGATTCCCTGCCTCTGATTCCCCATCTCTGATTCCGCACATCTGATTCCCTGCCTCTGATTCCCCACCTCTGATTCCCCATATCTGCTTCCCCGCCTCTGTTTCCCCGCCTCTGATTCCCCGCCTCTGTTTCCTTATATCTAATTCCCCACCTCTGATGCCCCAACTCTGATTCCCCGCCTCTGATTCCCCAGCTCTGATTCCCCGCCTCTGATTCCCTGCATCCGATTCCCCATATCTGATTCCCCGCCTCTGTTTCCCCGCCTCTGATTACCCGCCTCTGTTTCCCCATATCTGATTCCCGCCTCTGATTCCCAACTATGATTCCCCGCCTCTGATTCCCCAGCTCTGATTCCCTGCCTCTGATTCCCCGCGTTCTATTCCCTGCCTCTGATTCCCCGCCTGTGATTCCCCATCACTGATTCACCACCTCTGATTCCCTACCTCTGATTCCCCATATCTAATTCCCCGCCTCTGTTTGCCCGCCTCTGATTCCCCGCCTCTGTTTCCCCATATCTGATTCCCCACCTCTGAATCCCCAACTCTGATTCCCTGCCTCAGATTCCCCAGCTCTGATTCCCCGCCTTTGATTCCCCCCGTCTGATTCCGAGCCTCTGAATCCCCGTGTCTGATTTCCTGCCTCTGATTCCCCGCCTCTGATTCCCCATCTCTGATTCACCGCCTCTGATTCCCCACCTCTGATTCCCATTCTCTGATTCCGCACATCCAATTCCCTGCCTCTGATTCCCCAACTCTGATTCCCCACCTCTGATTCCCCAGCTCTGATTCCCCGCCTCAGATTCCCCGCGTCTGATTCCCTGCCTCTGATTCCCCGCCTCTGATTCCCCATCTGTGATTCACAACCTCTGATGCCCCACCTCTGATTCCCCATATCTGATTCCCCGCCTCTGTTTCCCCGCCTCTGATTCCCCGCCTCTGATTCCCCATATCTAATTCCCCGCCTCTGATTGCCCACCTCTGATTCCCCGCGTCTGATACCCTGCCTCTGATTCCCCGCCTCTGATTCCCCATCTCTGATTCACCACCTCTGATTCCCGGCCTCTGATTCCCCATCTCTGATTCCGCACATCCGATTCCCTGCCTATGATTCCCCACCTCTGATTCCCCGCCTCGGATTCCCCATATCTGATTCCCTGCCTCTGTTTCCCCGCCTCTGATTTCCTACCTCTGTTTCCCCATATCTGATTCCCCGCCTCTGATTCCCCAACTCTAATACCCCGCCTCTGATTCCCCAGCTCTGATTCCCCGCCTCTGATTCCCCGCATCTGAATCCCTGCCTCTGATTCCCCGCCTCTGATTCCAGGCCTCTGATTCCCATCATCTGATTCCGGCCTCTGATTCCCGGCCTCTGATTCCCTGCTTCTGATTCTGATTCCCTGCCTCTGATTCCCCATCTCTGATTCCGCACATCTGATTCCCTGCCTCTGATTCCCCACCTCTGATTCCCCATATCTGATTCCCCGCCTCTGTTTCCCCGCCTCTGATTCCCCGCCTCTGTTTCCCAATATCTAAGTCCCCACCTCTGATTCCCCAAATCTGATTCCCCACCTCTGTTTCCCCAGCTCTGATTCCCCGCCTCTGATTCCCCGCATCTGATTCCCTGCATCTGATTCCAAGCCTCTGATTCCCTGCCTCTGATTCCCAACCTCTGATTCCCCACCTCTGATTCCCCATATCTGATTCCCCGCCTCTGTTTCCCCGCCTCGGATTCCCCGCATCAGTTTCCCCATATCTGATTCCCGGCCTCTGATTCCCCGCCTCTGATTCCCCGCCTCTGATTCCCTGCCTCTGATTCCCCATCTCCGATTCCCTGCCTCTGATTCCCAACCTCTGATTCCCCACCTCTGATTCCCCATATCTGATTCCCCGCCTCTGTTTCCCCGCCTCTGTTTCCCCGCCTCTGATTCCCCGCCTCTGATTCCCAACTCTGATTCCCCGCCTGTGATTCCCCAGCTCTGATTCCCCGCGTTTGATTCCCTGCATCTGATTCCCTGCCCTGATTCCCCATCTCTGTTTCACCGCCTTTGATTCGCCACCTCTGATTCCACATATCTGATTCCCTGCCTCTGATTCCCCGCCTCTGATTCCAGGCCTCTGATTCCCATCATCTGATTCCGGCCTCTGATTCCCGGCCTCTGATTCCCTGCTTCTGATTCTGATTCCCTGCCTCTGATTCCCCATCTCTGATTCCGCACATCTGATTCCCTGCCTCTGATTCCCCACCTCTGATTCCCCATATCTGATTCCCCGCCTCTGTTTCCCCGCCTCTGATTCCCCGCCTCTGTTTCCCAATATCTAAGTCCCCACCTCTGATTCCCCAAATCTGATTCCCCACCTCTGATTCCCCAGCTCTGATTCCCCGCCTCTGATTCCCCGCATCTGATTCCCTGCATCTGATTCCAAGCCTCTGATTCCCTGCCTCTGATTCCCAACCTCTGATTCCCCACCTCTGATTCCCCATATCTGATTCCCCGCCTCTGTTTCCCCGCCTCTGATTCCCAACCTCTGATTCCCCACCTCTGATTCCCCATATCTGATTCCCCGCCTCTGTTTCCCCGCCTCTGATTCCCCGCCTCTGATTCCCAACTCTGATTCCCCGCCTCTGATTCCCCAGCTCTGATTCCCCGTGTTTGATTCCCTGCCTCTGATTCCCTGCCCTGATTCCCCATCTCTGTTTCACCGCCTTTGATTCGCCACCTCTGATTCCACATATCTGATTCCCCGCCTCTGTTTCCCCGACTCTGATTCCCTTCCTCTGATTCCCAACCTCTGATTCCCCGCCTCTGATTCCCCATCTCTGATTCCCCGCCTCTGATTCCCCGTGTCTGATTCCCTGCCTCTGATTCCCCGCCTCTGATTCCCCGCCTCTGATTCCCTGACACTGAATCCCTGCCCCTGATTCCCCACCTCTGATTCCCCATATCTGATTCCCCGCCTATGTTTCCCCGCCTCTGATTCCCCGCCTCTGATTCCCCATATCTGATTCCCTGCCTCTGATTCCCCAACTCTGATTCCCCGCCTCTGATTCCCCAGCTCTGAATCCCCGCCTCTGATTCCCCGTGTCTGATTCCCTGCCTCTGATTCCCCGCCTTGATTCCCCATCTCTGATTCACAACCTCTGATTCCCCACCTCTGATTCCCTATATTTGATTCCCCGCCTCTGTTTCCCCGCCTCTGATTCCCCGCCTCTGATTCCCCATATCAGATTCCCCACCTCTGATTGCCCACCTCTGATTCCCCGCCTCTGATTCACCAGCTCTGATTCCCCGCCTCTGATTCCCCGCATCTGATTCCCTGCCTCGGATTCCCCGCCTCTGATTCCCCATCTCTGATTCACCGCCTTTGATTCGCCACCTCTGATTCCCCATATCTGATTCCCCACCTCTGTTTGCCGGCCTCTGATTCCCCGCCTCTGATTCTCCATATCTCATTCCCCGCCTCTGAATCCCCATCTCTGATTCCCGGACTCTGATTCCCCACCTCTGATTCCCGGCCTCTTATTCCCAGCATCTGATTCCCGGCCTCTGATTCCCGGCCTCTGATTCCCCGCTTCTGATTCTGATTCCCTGCCTCTGATTCCCCATCTCTGATTCAGCACATCTGAATCCCTGCCTCTGATTCCCCACCTCTGATTCCTCATATCTGATTCCCTGCCTCTGTTTCCCCGCCTCTGATTCCCCGCCTCTGTTTCCCTATATCTAATTCCCCACCTCTGATGCCCCAACTCTGATTCCCCGCCTCTGATTCCCCAGCTCTGATTCCCCGCCTCTGATTCCCCGCATCCGATTCTCCATATCTGATACCCCGCCTCTGTTTCCCCGCCTCTGATTCCCCGCCTCTGTTTCCCCATATCTGATTCCCCGCCTCTGATTCCCAACTATGATTCCCCGCCTCTGATTCCCCAGCTCTGATTCCCTGCGTCTGATTCCCTGCGTTCTATTCCCTGCCTCTGATTCCCCACCTGTGATTCCCCATCACTGATTCACCACCTCTGATTCCCCACCTCTGATTCCCCATATCTAATTCCCCGCCTCTGTTTGCCCGCCTCTGATTCCCCGCCTCTGTTTCCCCATATCTGATTCCCCGTCTCTGAATCCCCAACTCTGATTCCCTGCCTCTGATTCCCCAGCTCTGATTCCCCGCCTTTGATTCCCCCCGTCTGATTCCCAGCCTCTGAATCCCCGTGTCTGATTTCCTGCCTCTGATTCCCCGCCTCTGATTCCCCATCTCTGATTCCTCTGATTCCCCACATCTGATTCCCCATCTCTGATTCCGCACATCCGATTCCCTGCCTCTGATTCCCCAACTCTGACTCCCCACCTCTGATTCCCCAGCTCTGATTCCCCGCCTCAGATTCCCCGCGTCTGATTCCCTGCCTCTGATTCCCCGCCTCTGATTCCCCATCTCTGATTCCCCAGCTCTGATTCCCCGTGTCTGATTCCCTGCCTCTGAATCCCCGCCTCTGATTCCCCGCCTCTGATTCCCTGCCACTGATTCCCCGCCCCTGATTCCCCACCTCTGATTCCCCATATCTTATTCCCCGCCTCTGTTTCCCCCCCTCTGATTCCCAGCCTCTGATTCCCCATATCTGATTCCCCGCCTCTGATTCCCCATATCTGATTCCACTCCTCATTTTCCACATATCTGCTTCGCCGCCTCTGATTCCCCAACTCTGATTCCCCGCCTCTGATTCCCCAGCTCTGATTTCCCGCCTCTGATTTCCGGCATCCGATTCCCTGCCTCTGATTCCCCGCCTCTGATTCCCCATCTCTGATTCCCCGCCTCTGATTCCCCGTGTCTGATTCCCTGCCTCTGATTCCCCGCCTCTGATTCCCCGCGTCTGATTCCCTGCCACTGACTCCCTGCCCCTGATTCCCCACCTCTGATTCCCCATATCTGATTCCCCGCCTCTGTTTCCCCGCCTCTGATTCCCCGCCTATGTTTCCACATATCTGATTACCCGCCTCTGATTCCCCAACTCTGATTCCCCGCCTCTGATTCCCCAGCTCTGATTCCCCGCCTTTTATTCCCGGCCTCTGATTCCCTGCCACTGATTCCCCGCCCCTGATTCCCCACCTCTGATTCCCCATATCTGATTCCCCGCCTCTGTTTCCCCAGCTCTGATTCCCCACCTCTGATTCCCCATATCTGATTCCCCGCCTCTGTTTCCCCAGCTCTGATTCCCTGCCTCTGATTCCCTGCCCTGATTCCCCATCTCTGTTTCACCGCCTTTGTTTCGCCACCTCTGATTCCCCATATCTGATTCCCCGCCTCTGTTTCCCCGCCTCTGATTCCCTGCCTCTGATTCCCAACCTCTGATTCCACACCTCTGATTCCCCATATCTGATTCCCCGACTCTATTTCCCCATATCTGATTCCCCGCCTCTGATTCCCCAACTCTGATTCCCCGCCTCTGATTCCCCAGCTCTGATTCCCCGCCTCTGATTCCAGGCGTCCGATTCCCTGCCTCTGATTCCCCGCCTCTGATTCCCCATCTCTGATTCCCCGCCTCTGATTCCCCGTGTCTGATTCCCTTACTCTGATTCCCCGCCTCTGATTCCCCCCCTCTGATTCCCTGCCACTGATTCCCTGCCCCTGATTCCCCACTTCTGATTCCCCATATCTGATTCCCCGCCTCTTTCCCCGCCTCTGACTCCCCACCTCTGATTCCCCAGCTCTGATTCCCCGCCTCAGATTCCCCGCGTCTGATTCCCTGCCTCTGATTCCCCGCCTCTGATTCCCCATCTCTGATTCCCCAGCTCTGATTCCCCGTGTCTGATTCCCTGCCTCTGAATCCCCGCCTCTGATTCCCCGCCTCTGATTCCCTGCCACTGATTCCCCGCCCCTGATTCCCCACCTCTGATTCCCCATATCTTATTCCCCGCCTCTGTTTCCCCCCCTCTGATTCCCAGCCTCTGATTCCCCATATCTGATTCCTCGCCTCTGATTCCCCATATCTGATTCCACTCCTCATTTTCCACATATCTGCTTCGCCGCCTCTGATTCCCCAACTCTGATTCCCCGCCTCTGATTCCCCAGCTCTGATTTCCCGCCTCTGATTTCCAGCATCCGATTCCCTGCCTCTGATTCCCCGCCTCTGATTCCCCATCTCTGATTCCCCGCCTCTGATTCCCCGTGTCTGATTCCCTGCCTCTGATTCCCCGCCTCTGATTCCCCGCGTCTGATTCCCTGCCACTGATTCCCTGCCCCTGATTCCCCACCTCTGATTCCCCATATCTGATTCCCCGCCTCTGTTTCCCCGCCTCTGATTCCCCGCCTATGTTTCCACATATCTGATTACCCGCCTCTGATTCCCCAACTCTGATTCCCCGCCTCTGATTCCCCAGCTCTGATTCCCCGCCTTTTATTCCCGGCCTCTGATTCCCTGCCACTGATTCCCCGCCCCTGATTCCCCACCTCTGATTCCCCATATCTGATTCCCCGCCTCTGTTTCCCCAGCTCTGATTCCCCACCTCTGATTCCCCATATCTGATTCCCCGCCTCTGTTTCCCCAGCTCTGATTCCCTGCCTCTGATTCCCTGCCCTGATTCCCCATCTCTGTTTCACCGCCTTTGTTTCGCCACCTCTGATTCCCCATATCTGATTCCCCGCCTCTGTTTCCCCGCCTCTGATTCCCTGCCTCTGATTCCCAACCTCTGATTCCACACCTCTGATTCCCCATATCTGATTCCCCGACTCTATTTCCCCATATCTGATTCCCCGCCTCTGATTCCCAAACTCTGATTCCCCGCCTCTGATTCCCCAGCTCTGATTCCCCGCCTCTGATTCCAGGCGTCCGATTCCCTGCCTCTGATTCCCCGCCTCTGATTCCCCATCTCTGATTCCCCGCCTCTGATTCCCCGTGTCTGATTCCCTTACTCTGATTCCCCGCCTCTGATTCCCCCCCTCTGATTCCCTGCGACTGATTCCCTGCCCCTGATTCCCCACTTCTGATTCCCCATATCTGATTCCCCGCCTCTTTCCCCGCCTCTGATTCCCCGCCTCTGATTCCCCATATCTGATTCCCTGCCTCTGATTCCCCAACTCTGATTCCCCGCCTCTGATTCCCCATATCTTATTCCCCGCCTCTGTTTCCCCCCCTCTGATTCCCAGCCTCTGATTCCCCATATCTGAATCCCCGCCTTTGATTCCCCATATCTGATTCTCCGCCTCATTTTCCCCATATCTGCTTCGCCGCCTCTGATTCCCCAACTCTGATTCCCCTCCTCTGATTCCCCAGCTCTGATTTCCCGCCTCTGATTTCCGGCATCCGATTCCCTGCCTCTGATTCCCCGCCTCTGATTCCGCATCTCTGATTCCCCGCCTCTGATTCCCCGTGTCTGATTCCCTGCCCCTGATTCCCCACCTCTGATTCCCCATATCTGATTTCCCGCCTCTGTTTCCCCGCCTCTGATTCCCCGCCTATGTTTCCACATATCTGATTACCCGCCTCTGATTCCCCAACTCTGATTCCCCGCCTCTGATTCCCCAGCTCTGATTCCCCGCCTTTTATTCCCGGCCTCTGATTCCCTGCCACTGATTCCCCGCCCCTGATTCCCCACCTCTGATTCCCCATATCTGATTCCCCGCCTCTGTTTCCCCAGCTCTGATTCCCCACCTCTGATTCCCCATATCTGATTCCCCGCCTCTGTTTCCCCAGCTCTGATTCCCTGCCTCTGATTCCCTGCCCTGATTCCCCATCTCTGTTTCACCGCCTTTGTTTCGCCACCTCTGATTCCCCATATCTGATTCCCCGCCTCTGTTTCCCCGCCTCTGATTCCCTGCCTCTGATTCCCAACCTCTGATTCCACACCTCTGATTCCCCATATCTGATTCCCCGACTCTATTTCCCCATATCTGATTCCCCGCCTCTGATTCCCCAACTCTGATTCCCCGCCTCTGATTCCCCAGCTCTGATTCCCCGCCTCTGATTCCAGGCGTCCGATTCCCTGCCTCTGATTCCCCGCCTCTGATTCCCCATCTCTGATTCCCCGCCTCTGATTCCCCGTGTCTGATTCCCTTACTCTGATTCCCCGCCTCTGATTCCCCCCCTCTGATTCCCTGCCACTGATTCCCTGCCCCTGATTCCCCACTTCTGATTCCCCATATCTGATTCCCCGCCTCTTTCCCCGCCTCTGACTCCCCACCTCTGATTCCCCAGCTCTGATTCCCCGCCTCAGATTCCCCGCGTCTGATTCCCTGCCTCTGATTCCCCGCCTCTGATTCCCCATCTCTGATTCCCCAGCTCTGATTCCCCGTGTCTGATTCCCTGCCTCTGAATCCCCGCCTCTGATTCCCCGCCTCTGATTCCCTGCCACTGATTCCCCGCCCCTGATTCCCCACCTCTGATTCCCCATATCTTATTCCCCGCCTCTGTTTCCCCCCTTCTGATTCCCAGCCTCTGATTCCCCATATCTGATTCCCCGCCTCTGATTCCCCATATCTGATTCCACTCCTCATTTTCCACATATCTGCTTCGCCGCCTCTGATTCCCCAACTCTGATTCCCCGCCTCTGATTCCCCAGCTCTGATTTCCCGCCTCTGATTTCCAGCATCCGATTCCCTGCCTCTGATTCCCCGCCTCTGATTCCCCATCTCTGATTCCCCGCCTCTGATTCCCCGTGTCTGATTCCCTGCCTCTGATTCCCCGCCTCTGATTCCCCGCGTCTGATTCCCTGCCACTGATTCCCTGCCCCTGATTCCCCACCTCTGATTCCCCATATCTGATTCCCCGCCTCTGTTTCCCCGCCTCTGATTCCCCGCCTATGTTTCCACATATCTGATTACCCGCCTCTGATTCCCCAACTCTGATTCCCCGCCTCTGATTCCCCAGCTCTGATTCCCCGCCTTTTATTCCCGGCCTCTGATTCCCTGCCACTGATTCCCCGCCCCTGATTCCCCACCTCTGATTCCCCATATCTGATTCCCCGCCTCTGTTTCCCCAGCTCTGATTCCCCACCTCTGATTCCCCATATCTGATTCCCCGCCTCTGTTTCCCCAGCTCTGATTCCCTGCCTCTGATTCCCTGCCCTGATTCCCCATCTCTGTTTCACCGCCTTTGTTTCGCCACCTCTGATTCCCCATATCTGATTCCCCGCCTCTGTTTCCCCGCCTCTGATTCCCTGCCTCTGATTCCCAACCTCTGATTCCACACCTCTGATTCCCCATATCTGATTCCCCGACTCTATTTCCCCATATCTGATTCCCCGCATCTGATTCCCAAACTCTGATTCCCCGCCTCTGATTCCCCAGCTCTGATTCCCCGCCTCTGATTCCAGGCGTCCGATTCCCTGCCTCTGATTCCCCGCCTCTGATTCCCCATCTCTGATTCCCCGCCTCTGATTCCCCGTGTCTGATTCCCTTACTCTGATTCCCCGCCTCTGATTCCCCCCCTCTGATTCCCTGCGACTGATTCCCTGCCCCTGATTCCCCACTTCTGATTCCCCATATCTGATTCCCCGCCTCTTTCCCCGCCTCTGATTCCCCGCCTCTGATTCCCCATATCTGATTCCCTGCCTCTGATTCCCCAACTCTGATTCCCCGCCTCTGATTCCCCATATCTTATTCCCCGCCTCTGTTTCCCCCCCTCTGATTCCCAGCCTCTGATTCCCCATATCTGATTCCCCGCCTTTGATTCCCCATATCTGATTCTCCGCCTCATTTTCCCCATATCTGCTTCGCCGCCTCTGATTCCCCAACTCTGATTCCCCTCCTCTGATTCCCCAGCTCTGATTTCCCGCCTCTGATTTCCGGCATCCGATTCCCTGCCTCTGATTCCCCGCCTCTGATTCCCCATCTCTGATTCCCCGCCTCTGATTCCCCGTGTCTGATTCCCTGCCCCTGATTCCCCACCTCTGATTCCCCATATCTGATTTCCCGCCTCTGTTTCCCCGCCTCTGATTGCCCACCTCTATTCCCCGCCTCTGATTCGCCAGCTCTGATTCGCCTCCTCTGATTCCCCGCATCTGATTCCCTGCTTCTGATTCCGCGCCTCTGATTCCCCATCTCTGATTCACCGCCTTTGATTCGCCACCTCTGATTCCCCATATCTGATTTACCACCTCTGAATCCCCACCTCTGATTCCCCATCTCTGATTCCGCACATCCGATTCCCTGCCTCTGATTCCCCGCCTCTGATTCCCCGCCTCTGATTCCCTGCCTCTGATTCGCAACCTCTAATTCCCCACCTCTGATTCCCCAACTCTGATTCCCCTCCTCTGATTCTCCATCACTGATTCCCCGCCTTTTATTCCCGGCCTCTGATTCCCTGCCACTGATTCCCCGCCCCTGATTCCCCACCTCTGATTCCCCATATCTGATTCCCCGCCTCTGTTTCCCCAGCTCTGATTCCCCACCTCTGAATCCCCAGCTCTGATTCCCTGCCACTGATTCCCCGCCCCTGATTCCCCACCTCTGATTCCCCATATCTGATTCCCCGCATCTGTTTCCCCAGCTCCGATTCCCTGCCTCTGATTCCCTGCCCTGATTCCCCATCTCTGTTTCACCGCCTTTGATTCGCCACCTCTGATTCACCATATCTGATTCCCCGCCTCTGTTTCCCCGCCTCTGATTCCCTGCCTCTGATTCCCAACCTCTGATTCCACACCTCTGATTCCCCATATCTGATTCCCCACCTCTATTTCCCCATATCTGATTCCCCGCCTCTGATTCCCCAACTCTGATTCCCCGCCTCTGATTCCCCAGCTCTGATTCCCCGCCTCTGATACCCGGCGTCCGATTCCCTGCCTCTGATTCCCCGCCTCTGATTCCCCATCTCTGATTCCCCGCCTCTGATTCCCCGTGTCTGATTCCCTGCCTCTGATTCCCCGCCTCTGATTCCCCGCCTCTGATTCCCTGCCACTGATTCCCTGCCCCTGATTCCCCACCTCTGATTCCCCATATCTGATTCCCCACCTCTGTTTCCCCGCCTCTGATTCCCCGCCTCTGATTCCCCATATCTGATTCCCTGCCTCTGATTCCCAAACTCTGATTCCCCGCCTCTGATTCCCCAGCTCTGAATCCACGCCTCTGATTCCCCGCATCTGATTCCCTGCCTCTGATTCCCTGCCTTGATTCCCCATCTCTGATTCACAACCTCTGATTCCCCACCTCTTGTTCCCCATATCTGATTCCCCGCCTCTGTTTCCCCATATCTGATTCCACGGCTCTGATTGCCCACCTCTATTCCCCGCCTCTGATTCGCCAGCTCTGATTCGCCTCCTCTGATTCCCCGCATCTGATTCCCTGCTTCTGATTCCGCGCCTCTGATTCCCCATCTCTGATTCACCGCCTTTGATTCGCCACCTCTGATTCCCCATATCTGATTTACCACCTCTGTTTCCCCGCCTCTGATTCCCCGCCTCTGATTCTCCATATCTCATTCCCCGCCTCTGATTCCCCGCGTCTGATTCCCAGCCTCTGAATCCCCGTGTCTGATTTCCTGCCTCTGATTCCCCGCCTCTTATTCCCCATCTCTGATTCACCGCCTCTGATTCCCAACCTCTGATTCCCCGCGTCTGATTCCCTGCCTCTGATTCCCCGCCTCTGATTCCCCAGCTCTGATTCCCCGCCTCTGATTCCCCATCTCTGATTCCTCGCCTCTGATTCCCCGTGTCTGATTCCCTGCCTCTGATTCCCCGCCTCTGATTCCCCGCCTCTGATTCCCTGCCACTGATTCCCTGCCCCTGATTCCCCACCTCTGATTCCCCATATCTGATTCCCCGACTCTGTTTCCCCGCCTCTGATTCCCCGCCTCTGATTCCCCATATCTGATTCCCTGCCTCTGATTCCCCAACTCTGATTCCCCGCCTCTGATTCCCCAGCTCTGAATCCACGCCTCTGATTCCCCGCATCTGATTCCCTGCCTCTGATTCCCCGCCTTGATTCCCCATCTCTGATTCACAACCTCTGATTCCCCACCTCTTATTCCCCATATCTTATTCCCCGCCTCTGTTTCCCCATATCTGATTCCCCGGCTCTGATTGCCCACCTCTATTCCCCGCCTCTGATTCGCCAGCTCTGATTCGCCTCCTCTGATTCCCCGCATCTGATTCCCTGCCTCTGATTCCGCGCCTCTGATTCCCCATCTCTGATTCACCGCCTTTGATTCGCCACCTCTGATTCCCCATATCTGATTCACCACCTCTGTTTCCCCGCCTCTGATTCCCCGCCTCTGATTCTCCATATCTCATTCCCCGCCTCTGAATCCCCTTCTCTGATTCCCGGACACTGATTCCCCACCTCTGATTCCCGGCCTCTTATTCCCAGCATCTGATTCCCGGTCTCTGATTCCCGGCCTCTGATTCCCCGCTTCTGATTCTGATTCCCTGCCTCTGATTCCCCATCTCTGATTCCGCACATCTGATTCCCTGCCTCTGATTCCCCACCTCTGATTCCCCATATCTGATTCCCCGCCTCTGTTTCCCCGCCTCCGATTCCCCGCCTCTGTTTCCCCATATCTAATTCCCCACCTCTGATGCCCCAACTCTGATTCCCCGCCTCTGATTCCCCAGCTCTGATTCCCCACCTCTGATTCTCCGCATCCGATTCCCCATGTCTGATTCCCCGCCTCTGTTTCCCCGCCTCTGATTCCCCGCTTCTGTTTTCCCATATCTGATTCCCCGCCTCTGATTCCCCAGCTCTGATTCCCTGCCTCTGATTCCCCGCGTTCTATTCCCTGCCTCTGATTCCCCGCCTGTGATTCCCCATCTCTGATTCACCACCTCTGATTCCCCACCTCTGATTCCCCATATCTAATTCCCCGCCTCTGTTTGCCCGCCTCTGAATCCCCGCCTCTGTTTCCCCATATCTGATTCCCTGCCTCTGAATCCCCAACTCTGATTCCCTGCCTCTGATTCACCAGCTCTGATTCCCCGCCTTTGATTCCCCCCGTCTGATTCCCAGCCTCTGAATCCCCGTGTATTATTTCCTGCCTCTGATTCCCCACCTCTTATTCCCCATCTCTGATTCACCGCCTCTGATTCCCCACCTCTGATTCCCCGCGTCTGATTCCCTGCCTCTGATTCCCCGCCTCTGATTCCCCAGCACTGATTCCCCGCCTCTGATTCCCCAGCTCTGATTCCGCGCCTCTGATTCCCCACGTCTGATTCCCTGCCTCTGATTCCCCGCCTCTGATTCCCCATCTCTGATTCCCCAGCTCTGATTCCCCGTGTCTGATTCCCTGCCTCTGAATCCCCGCCTCTGATTCCCCGCCTCTGATTCCCTGCCACTGATTCCCCGCCCCTGATTCCCCACCTCTGATTCCCCATATCTTATTCCCCGCCTCTGTTTCCCCCCCTCTGATTCCCAGCCTCTGATTCCCCATATCTGATTCCCCGCCTCTGATTCCCCATATCTGATTCCCCTCCTCATTTTCCACATATCTGCTTCGCCGCCTCTGATTCCCCAACTCTGATTCCCCGCCTCTGATTCCCCATCTCTGATTTCCCGCCTCTGATTTCCGGCATCCGATTCCCTGCCTCTGATTCCCCGCCTCTGATTCCCCATCCAGATTCCCCGCCTCTGATTCCCCGTGTCTGATTCCCTGCCTCTGATTCCCCGCCTCTGATTCCCCGCGTCTGATTCCCTTCCACTGATTCCCTGCCCCTGATTCCCCACCTCTGATTCCCCATATCTGATTCCCCGCCTCTGTTTCCCCGCCTCTGATTGCCGCCTCTGTTTCCCCATATCTGATTCCCCGCCTCTGATTCCCCAACTCTGATTCCCCTCCTCTAATTCGCCAGCTATGATTCCCCGCCTCTGATTCCCTGCATCTGATTCCCTGCCTCTGATTCCCCGCCTCTGATTCCCCTTCTCTGATTCACCACCTCTGAATCCCCACCTCTGATTCCCCATCTCTGATTCCGCACATCCGATTCCCTGCCTCTGATTCCCCGCCTCTGATTCCCCGCCTCTGATTCCCTGCCTCTGATTCGCAACTTCTAATTCCCCACCTCTGATTCCCCATATCTGATTCCCCGCCTCTGTTTCCCTGCCTCTGATTCCCGGCCTCTGTTTCCCCATATCTGATTCCCCTCCTCTGATTCCCCAACTCTGATTCCCCGCCTCTGATTCCCCAGCTCTGATTCCCCACCTCTGATTCCCCAGCTCTGATTCCCTGCCACTGATTCCCCGCCCCTGATTCCCCACCTCTGATTCCCCATATCTGATTCCCCGCCTCTGTTTCCCCAGCTCTGATTCCCTGCCTCTGATTCCCTGCCCTGATTCCCCATCTCTGTAATCCCTGCCTCTGATTCCCCACCTCTGATTCCTCATATCTGATTCCCCGCCTCTGTTTCCCCGCCTCTGATTCCCCGCCTCTGTTTCCCTATATCTAATTCCCCACCTCTGATGCCCCAACTCTGATTCCCCGCCTCTGATTCCCCAGCTCTGATTCCCCGCCTCTGATTCCCCGCATCCGATTCTCCATATCTGATACCCCGCCTCTGTTTCCCCGCCTCTGATTCCCCGCCTCTGTTTCCCCATATCTGATTCCCCGCCTCTGATTCCCAACTATGATTCCCCGCCTCTGATTCCCCAGCTCTGATTCCCTGCGTCTGATTCCCTGCGTTCTATTCCCTGCCTCTGATTCCCCACCTGTGATTCCCCATCACTGATTCACCACCTCTGATTCCCCACCTCTGATTCCCCATATCTAATTCCCCGCCTCTGTTTGCCCGCCTCTGATTCCCCGCCTCTGTTTCCCCATATCTGATTCCCCGTCTCTGAATCCCCAACTCTGATTCCCTGCCTCTGATTCCCCAGCTCTGATTCCCCGCCTTTGATTCCCCCCGTCTGATTCCCAGCCTCTGAATCCCCGTGTCTGATTTCCTGCCTCTGATTCCCCGCCTCTGATTCCCCATCTCTGATTCCTCTGATTCCCCACATCTGATTCCCCATCTCTGATTCCGCACATCCGATTCCCTGCCTCTGATTCCCCAACTCTGACTCCCCACCTCTGATTCCCCAGCTCTGATTCCCCGCCTCAGATTCCCCGCGTCTGATTCCCTGCCTCTGATTCCCCGCCTCTGATTCCCCATCTCTGATTCCCCAGCTCTGATTCCCCGTGTCTGATTCCCTGCCTCTGAATCCCCGCCTCTGATTCCCCGCCTCTGATTCCCTGCCACTGATTCCCCGCCCCTGATTCCCCACCTCTGATTCCCCATATCTTATTCCCCGCCTCTGTTTCCCCCCCTCTGATTCCCAGCCTCTGATTCCCCATATCTGATTCCCCGCCTCTGATTCCCCATATCTGATTCCACTCCTCATTTTCCACATATCTGCTTCGCCGCCTCTGATTCCCCAACTCTGATTCCCCGCCTCTGATTCCCCAGCTCTGATTTCCCGCCTCTGATTTCCGGCATCCGATTCCCTGCCTCTGATTCCCCGCCTCTGATTCCCCATCTCTGATTCCCCGCCTCTGATTCCCCGTGTCTGATTCCCTGCCTCTGATTCCCCGCCTCTGATTCCCCGCGTCTGATTCCCTGCCAATGATTCCCTGCCCCTGATTCCCCACCTCTGATTCCCCATATCTGATTCCCCGCCTCTGTTTCCCCGCCTCTGATTCCCCGCCTATGTTTCCACATATCTGATTACCCGCCTCTGATTCCCCAACTCTGATTCCCCGCCTCTGATTCCCCAGCTCTGATTCCCCGCCTTTTATTCCCGGCCTCTGATTCCCTGCCACTGATTCCCCACCCCTGATTCCCCACCTCTGATTCCCCATATCTGATTCCCCGCCTCTGTTTCCCCAGCTCTGATTCCCCACCTCTGATTCCCCATATCTGATTCCCCGCCTCTGTTTCCCCAGCTCTGATTCCCTGCCTCTGATTCCCTGCCCTGATTCCCCATCTCTGTTTCACCGCCTTTGTTTCGCCACCTCTGATTCCCCATATCTGATTCCCCGCCTCTGTTTCCCCGCCTCTGATTCCCTGCCTCTGATTCCCAACCTCTGATTCCACACCTCTGATTCCCCATATCTGATTCCCCGACTCTATTTCCCCATATCTGATTCCCCGCCTCTGATTCCCCAACTCTGATTCCCCGCCTCTGATTCCCCAGCTCTGATTCCCCGCCTCTGATTCCAGGCGTCCGATTCCCTGCCTCTGATTCCCCGCCTCTGATTCCCCATCTCTGATTCCCCGCCTCTGATTCCCCGTGTCTGATTCCCTTACTCTGATTCCCCGCCTCTGATTCCCCCCCTCTGATTCCCTGCCACTGATTCCCTGCCCCTGATTCCCCACTTCTGATTCCCCATATCTGATTCCCCGCCTCTTTCCCCGCCTCTGATTCCCCGCCTCTGATTCCCCATATCTGATTCCCTGCCTCTGATTCCCCAACTCTGATTCCCCGCCTCTGATTCCCCATATCTTATTCCCCGCCTCTGTTTCCCCCCCTCTGATTCCCAGCCTCTGATTCCCCATATCTGATTCCCCGCCTTTGATTCCCCATATCTGATTCTCCGCCTCATTTTCCCCATATCTGCTTCGCCGCCTCTGATTCCCCAGCTCTGATTTCCCGCCTCTGATTTCCGGCATCCGATTCCCTGCCTCTGATTCCCCGCCTCTGATTCCCCATCTCTGATTCCCCGCCTCTGATTCCCCGTGTCTGATTCCCTGCATCTGATTCCCCACCTCTGATTCCCCGCGTCTGATTCCCTGCCACTGATTCCCTGCCCCTGATTCCCCACCTCTGATTCCCCATATCTGATTTCCCGCCTCTGTTTCCCCGCCTCTGATTCCCCGCCTCTGTTTCCCCATATCTGATTCCCCGCCTCTGATTCCCCAACTCTGATTCCCCTCCTCTAATTCGCCAGCTATGATTCCCCGCCTTTGATTCCCTGCGTCTGATTCCCTGCCTCTGATTCCCCGCCTCTGATTCCCCTTCTCTGATTCACCACCTCTGAATCCCCACCTCTGATTCCCCATCTCTGATTCCGCACATCCGATTCCCTGCCTCTGATTCCCCGCCTCTGATTCCCCGCCTCTGATTCCCTGCCTCTGATTCGCAACCTCTAATTCCCCACCTCTGATTCCCCAACTCTGATTCCCCTCCTCTGATTCTCCATCTCTGATTCCCCGCCTTTTATTCCCGGCCTCTGATTCCCAGCCTCTGATTCCCCATATCTGATTCCCCGCCTCTGATTCCCCATATCTGATTCCCCTCCTCATTTTCCACATATCTGCTTCGCCGCCTCTGATTCCCCAACTCTGATTCCCCGCCTCTGATTCCCCATCTCTGATTTCCCGCCTCTGATTTCCGGCATCCGATTCCCTGCCTCTGATTCCCCGCCTCTGATTCCCCATCCAGATTCCCCGCCTCTGATTCCCCGTGTCTGATTCCCTGCCTCTGATTCCCCGCCTCTGATTCCCCGCGTCTGATTCCCTTCCACTGATTCCCTGCCCCTGATTCCCCACCTCTGATTCCCCATATCTGATTCCCCGCCTCTGTTTCCCCGCCTCTGATTGCCGCCTCTGTTTCCCCATATCTGATTCCCCGCCTCTGATTCCCCAACTCTGATTCCCCTCCTCTAATTCGCCAGCTATGATTCCCCGCCTCTGATTCCCTGCATCTGATTCCCTGCCTCTGATTCCCCGCCTCTGATTCCCCTTCTCTGATTCACCACCTCTGAATCCCCACCTCTGATTCCCCATCTCTGATTCCGCACATCCGATTCCCTGCCTCTGATTCCCCGCCTCTGATTCCCCGCCTCTGATTCCCTGCCTCTGATTCGCAACTTCTAATTCCCCACCTCTGATTCCCCATATCTGATTCCCCGCCTCTGTTTCCCTGCCTCTGATTCCCGGCCTCTGTTTCCCCATATCTGATTCCCCTCCTCTGATTCCCCAACTCTGATTCCCCGCCTCTGATTCCCCAGCTCTGATTCCCCACCTCTGATTCCCCAGCTCTGATTCCCTGCCACTGATTCCCCGCCCCTGATTCCCCACCTCTGATTCCCCATATCTGATTCCCCGCCTCTGTTTCCCCAGCTCTGATTCCCTGCCTCTGATTCCCTGCCCTGATTCCCCATCTCTGTAATCCCTGCCTCTGATTCCCCACCTCTGATTCCTCATATCTGATTCCCCGCCTCTGTTTCCCCGCCTCTGATTCCCCGCCTCTGTTTCCCTATATCTAATTCCCCACCTCTGATGCCCCAACTCTGATTCCCCGCCTCTGATTCCCCAGCTCTGATTCCCCGCCTCTGATTCCCCGCATCCGATTCTCCATATCTGATACCCCGCCTCTGTTTCCCCGCCTCTGATTCCCCGCCTCTGTTTCCCCATATCTGATTCCCCGCCTCTGATTCCCAACTATGATTCCCCGCCTCTGATTCCCCAGCTCTGATTCCCTGCGTCTGATTCCCTGCGTTCTATTCCCTGCCTCTGATTCCCCACCTGTGATTCCCCATCACTGATTCACCACCTCTGATTCCCCACCTCTGATTCCCCATATCTAATTCCCCGCCTCTGTTTGCCCGCCTCTGATTCCCCGCCTCTGTTTCCCCATATCTGATTCCCCGTCTCTGAATCCCCAACTCTGATTCCCTGCCTCTGATTCCCCAGCTCTGATTCCCCGCCTTTGATTCCCCCCGTCTGATTCCCAGCCTCTGAATCCCCGTGTCTGATTTCCTGCCTCTGATTCCCCGCCTCTGATTCCCCATCTCTGATTCCTCTGATTCCCCACATCTGATTCCCCATCTCTGATTCCGCACATCCGATTCCCTGCCTCTGATTCCCCAACTCTGACTCCCCACCTCTGATTCCCCAGCTCTGATTCCCCGCCTCAGATTCCCCGCGTCTGATTCCCTGCCTCTGATTCCCCGCCTCTGATTCCCCATCTCTGATTCCCCAGCTCTGATTCCCCGTGTCTGATTCCCTGCCTCTGAATCCCCGCCTCTGATTCCCCGCCTCTGATTCCCTGCCACTGATTCCCCGCCCCTGATTCCCCACCTCTGATTCCCCATATCTTATTCCCCGCCTCTGTTTCCCCCCCTCTGATTCCCAGCCTCTGATTCCCCATATCTGATTCCCCGCCTCTGATTCCCCATATCTGATTCCACTCCTCATTTTCCACATATCTGCTTCGCCGCCTCTGATTCCCCAACTCTGATTCCCCGCCTCTGATTCCCCAGCTCTGATTTCCCGCCTCTGATTTCCGGCATCCGATTCCCTGCCTCTGATTCCCCGCCTCTGATTCCCCATCTCTGATTCCCCGCCTCTGATTCCCCGTGTCTGATTCCCTGCCTCTGATTCCCCGCCTCTGATTCCCCGCGTCTGATTCCCTGCCAATGATTCCCTGCCCCTGATTCCCCACCTCTGATTCCCCATATCTGATTCCCCGCCTCTGTTTCCCCGCCTCTGATTCCCCGCCTATGTTTCCACATATCTGATTACCCGCCTCTGATTCCCCAACTCTGATTCCCCGCCTCTGATTCCCCAGCTCTGATTCCCCGCCTTTTATTCCCGGCCTCTGATTCCCTGCCACTGATTCCCCACCCCTGATTCCCCACCTCTGATTCCCCATATCTGATTCCCCGCCTCTGTTTCCCCAGCTCTGATTCCCCACCTCTGATTCCCCATATCTGATTCCCCGCCTCTGTTTCCCCAGCTCTGATTCCCTGCCTCTGATTCCCTGCCCTGATTCCCCATCTCTGTTTCACCGCCTTTGTTTCGCCACCTCTGATTCCCCATATCTGATTCCCCGCCTCTGTTTCCCCGCCTCTGATTCCCTGCCTCTGATTCCCAACCTCTGATTCCACACCTCTGATTCCCCATATCTGATTCCCCGACTCTATTTCCCCATATCTGATTCCCCGCCTCTGATTCCCCAACTCTGATTCCCCGCCTCTGATTCCCCAGCTCTGATTCCCCGCCTCTGATTCCAGGCGTCCGATTCCCTGCCTCTGATTCCCCGCCTCTGATTCCCCATCTCTGATTCCCCGCCTCTGATTCCCCGTGTCTGATTCCCTTACTCTGATTCCCCGCCTCTGATTCCCCCCCTCTGATTCCCTGCCACTGATTCCCTGCCCCTGATTCCCCACTTCTGATTCCCCATATCTGATTCCCCGCCTCTTTCCCCGCCTCTGATTCCCCGCCTCTGATTCCCCATATCTGATTCCCTGCCTCTGATTCCCCAACTCTGATTCCCCGCCTCTGATTCCCCATATCTTATTCCCCGCCTCTGTTTCCCCCCCTCTGATTCCCAGCCTCTGATTCCCCATATCTGATTCCCCGCCTTTGATTCCCCATATCTGATTCTCCGCCTCATTTTCCCCATATCTGCTTCGCCGCCTCTGATTCCCCAGCTCTGATTTCCCGCCTCTGATTTCCGGCATCCGATTCCCTGCCTCTGATTCCCCGCCTCTGATTCCCCATCTCTGATTCCCCGCCTCTGATTCCCCGTGTCTGATTCCCTGCATCTGATTCCCCACCTCTGATTCCCCGCGTCTGATTCCCTGCCACTGATTCCCTGCCCCTGATTCCCCACCTCTGATTCCCCATATCTGATTTCCCGCCTCTGTTTCCCCGCCTCTGATTCCCCGCCTCTGTTTCCCCATATCTGATTCCCCGCCTCTGATTCCCCAACTCTGATTCCCCTCCTCTAATTCGCCAGCTATGATTCCCCGCCTTTGATTCCCTGCGTCTGATTCCCTGCCTCTGATTCCCCGCCTCTGATTCCCCTTCTCTGATTCACCACCTCTGAATCCCCACCTCTGATTCCCCATCTCTGATTCCGCACATCCGATTCCCTGCCTCTGATTCCCCGCCTCTGATTCCCCGCCTCTGATTCCCTGCCTCTGATTCGCAACCTCTAATTCCCCACCTCTGATTCCCCAACTCTGATTCCCCTCCTCTGATTCTCCATCTCTGATTCCCCGCCTTTTATTCCCGGCCTCTGATTCCCTGCCACTGATTCCCCGCCCCTGATTCCCCACCTCTGATTCCCCATATCTGATTCCCCGCCTCTGTTTCCCCAGCTCTGATTCCCCACCTCTGAATCCCCAGCTCTGATTCCCTGCCACTGATTCCCCGCCCCTGATTCCCCACCACTGATTCCCCATATCTGATTCCCCGCATCTGTTTCCCCAGCTCCGATTCCCTGCCTCTGATTCCCTGCCCTGATTCCCCATCTCTGTTTCACCGCCTTTGATTCGCCACCTCTGATTCACCATATCTGATTCCCCGCCTCTGTTTCCCCGCCTCTGATTCCCTGCCTCTGATTCCCAACCTCTGATTCCACACCTCTGATTCCCCATATCTGATTCCCCACCTCTATTTCCCCATATCTGATTCCCCGCCTCTGATTCCCCAACTCTGATTCCCCGCCTCTGATTCCCCAGCTCTGATTCCCCGCCTCTGATACCCGGCGTCCGATTCCCTGCCTCTGATTCCCCGCCTCTGATTCCCCATCTCTGATTCCCCGCCTCTGATTCCCCGTGTCTAATTCCCTGCCTCTGATTCCCCGCCTCTGATTCCCCGCCTCTGATTCCCTGCCACTGATTCCCTGCCCCTGATTCCCCACCTCTGATTCCCCATATCTGATTCCCCACCTCTGTTTCCCCGCCTCTGATTCCCCGCCTCTGATTCCCCATATCTGATTCCCTGCCTCTGATTCCCAAACTCTGATTCCCCGCCTCTGATTCCCCAGCTCTGAATCCACGCCTCTGATTCCCCACATCTGATTCCCTGCCTCTGATTCCCTGCCTTGATTCCCCATCTCTGATTCACAACCTCTGATTCCCCACCTCTTGTTCCCCATATCTGATTCCCCGCCTCTGTTTCCCCATATCTGATTCCCCGGCTCTGATTGCCCACCTCTATTCCCCGCCTCTGATTCGCCAGCTCTGATTCGCCTCCTCTGATTCCCCGCATCTGATTCCCTGCTTCTGATTCCGCGCCTCTGATTCCCCATCTCTGATTCACCGCCTTTGATTCGCCACCTCTGATTCCCCATATCTGATTTACCACCTCTGTTTCCCCGCCTCTGATTCCCCGCCTCTGATTCTCCATATCTCATTCCCCGCCTCTGATTCCCCGCGTCTGATTCCCAGCCTCTGAATCCCCGTGTCTGATTTCCTGCCTCTGATTCCCCGCCTCTTATTCCCCATCTCTGATTCACCGCCTCTGATTCCCCACCTCTGATTCCCCGCGTCTGATTCCCTGCCTCTGATTCCCCGCCTCTGATTCCCCAGCTCTGATTCCCCGCCTCTGATTCCCCATCTCTGATTCCCCGCCTCTGATTCCCCGTGTCTGATTCCCTGCCTCTGATTCCCCGCCTCTGATTCCCCGCCTCTGATTCCCTGCCACTGATTCCCTGCCCCTGATTCCCCACCTCTGATTCCCCATATCTGATTCCCCGACTCTGTTTCCCCGCCTCTGATTCCCCGCCTCTGATTCCCCATATCTGTTTCCCTGCCTCTGATTCCCCAACTCTGATTCCCCGCCTCTGATTCCCCAGCTCTGAATCCACGCCTCTGATTCCCCGCATCTGATTCCCTGCCTCTGATTCCCCGCCTTGATTCCCCATCTCTGATTCACAACCTCTGATTCCCCACCTCTTATTCCCCATATCTTATTCCCCGCCTCTGTTTCCCCATATCTGATTCCCCGGCTCTGATTGCCCACCTCTATTCCCCGCCTCTGATTCGCCAGCTCTGATTCGCCTCCTCTGATTCCCCGCATCTGATTCCCTGCCTCTGATTCCGCGCCTCTGATTCCCCATCTCTGATTCACCGCCTTTGATTCGCCACCTCTGATTCCCCATATCTGATTCACCACCTCTGTTTCCCCGCCTCTGATTCCCCGCCTCTGATTCTCCATATCTCATTCCCCGCCTCTGAATCCCCATCTCTGATTCCCGGACACTGATTCCCCACCTCTGATTCCCGGCCTCTTATTCCCAGCATCTGATTCCCGGTCTCTGATTCCCGGCCTCTGATTCCCCGCTTCTGATTCTGATTCCCTGCCTCTGATTCCCCATCTCTGATTCCGCACATCTGATTCCCTGCCTCTGATTCCCCACCTCTGATTCCCCATATCTGATTCCCCGCCTCTGTTTCCCCGCCTCCGATTCCCCGCCTCTGTTTCCCTATATCTAATTCCCCACCTCTGATGCCCCAACTCTGATTCCCCGCCTCTGATTCCCCAGCTCTGATTCCCCACCTCTGATTCTCCGCATCCGATTCCCCATGTCTGATTCCCCGCCTCTGTTTCCCCGCCTCTGATTCCCCGCTTCTGTTTTCCCATATCTGATTCCCCGCCTCTGATTCCCCAGCTCTGATTCCCTGCCTCTGATTCCCCGCGTTCTATTCCCTGCCTCTGATTCCCCGCCTGTGATTCCCCATCTCTGATTCACCACCTCTGATTCCCCACCTCTGATTCCCCATATCTAATTCCCCGCCTCTGTTTGCCCGCCTCTGAATCCCCGCCTCTGTTTCCCCATATCTGATTCCCTGCCTCTGAATCCCCAACTCTGATTCCCTGCCTCTGATTCACCAGCTCTGATTCCCCGCCTTTGATTCCCCCCGTCTGATTCCCAGCCTCTGAATCCCCGTGTATTATTTCCTGCCTCTGATTCCCCACCTCTTATTCCCCATCTCTGATTCACCGCCTCTGATTCCCCACCTCTGATTCCCCGCGTCTGATTCCCTGCCTCTGATTCCCCGCCTCTGATTCCCCAGCACTGATTCCCCGCCTCTGATTCCCCAGCTCTGATTCCGCGCCTCTGATTCCCCGCGTCTGATTCCCTGCCTCTGATTCCCCGCCTCTGATTCCCCATCTCTGATTCCCCAGCTCTGATTCCCCGTGTCTGATTCCCTGCCTCTGAATCCCCGCCTCTGATTCCCCGCCTCTGATTCCCTGCCACTGATTCCCCGCCCCTGATTCCCCACCTCTGATTCCCCATATCTTATTCCCCGCCTCTGTTTCCCCCCCTCTGATTCCCAGCCTCTGATTCCCCATATCTGATTCCCCGCCTCTGATTCCCCATATCTGATTCCCCTCCTCATTTTCCACATATCTGCTTCGCCGCCTCTGATTCCCCAACTCTGATTCCCCGCCTCTGATTCCCCATCTCTGATTTCCCGCCTCTGATTTCCGGCATCCGATTCCCTGCCTCTGATTCCCCGCCTCTGATTCCCCATCTCTGATTCCCCGCCTCTGATTCCCCGTGTCTGATTCCCTGCCTCTGATTCCCCGCCTCTGATTCCCCGCGTCTGATTCCCTTCCACTGATTCCCTGCCCCTGATTCCCCACCTCTGATTCCCCATATCTGATTCCCCGCCTCTGTTTCCCCGCCTCTGTTTCCCCATATCTGATTCCCCGCCTCTGATTCCCCAACTCTGATTCCCCTCCTCTAATTCGCCAGCTATGATTCCCCGCCTCTGATTCCCTGCATCTGATTCCCTGCCTCTGATTCCCCGCCTCTGATTCCCCTTCTCTGATTCACCACCTCTGAATCCCCACCTCTGATTCCCCATCTCTGATTCCGCACATCCGATTCCCTGCCTCTGATTCCCCGCCTCTGATTCCCCGCCTCTGATTCCCTGCCTCTGATTCGCAACCTCTAATTCCCCACCTCTGATTCCCCATATCTGATTCCCCGCCTCTGTTTCCCTGCCTCTGATTCCCGGCCTCTGTTTCCCCATATCTGATTCCCCTCCTCTGATTCCCCAACTCTGATTCCCCGCCTCTGATTCCCCAGCTCTGATTCCCCAGCTCTGATTCCCCAGCTCTGATACCCTGCCACTGATTCCCCGCCCCTGATTCCCCACCTCTGATTCCCCATATCTGATTCCCCGCCTCTGTTTCCCCAGCTCTGATTCCCTGCCTCTGATTCCCTGCCCTGATTCCCCATTTCTGTTTCACCGCCTTTGATTCGCAACCTCTGATTCACCATATCTGATTCCCCGCCTCTGTTTCCCCGCCTCTGATTCCCTGCCTCTGCTTCCCAACCTCTGATTCCACACCTCTGATTCCCCATATCTGATTCCCCGACTCTATTTCCCCATATCTGATTCCCCGCCTCTGATTCCCCATCTCTGATTCCCGGCCTCTGATTCCCCGTGTCTGATTCCCTGCCTCTGATTCCCCGCCTCTGATTCCCCGCCTCTGATTCCCTGCCACTGATTCCCTGCCCCTGATTCCCCACCTCTGATTCCCCATATCTGATTCCCCGACTCTGTTTCCCCGCCCCTGATTCCCCGCCTCTGATTCCCCATATCTGATTCCCTGCCTCCGATTCCCCAACTCTGATTCCCCGCCTCTGATTCCCCAGCTCTGAATCCACGCCTCTGATTCCCCGCATCTGATTCCCTGCCTCTGATTCCCCGCCTTGATTCCCCATCTCTGATTCACAACCTCTGATTCCCCACCTCTTATTCCCCATATCTGATTCCCCGCCTCTGTTTCCCCATATCTGATTCCCCGGCTCTGATTGCCCACCTCTATTCCCCGCCTCTGATTCGCCAGCTCTGATTCGCCTCCTCTGATTCCCCGCATCTGATTCACTGCCTCTGTTTCCGCGCCTCTGATTCCCCATCTCTGATTCACCGCCTTTGATTCGCCACCTCTGATTCCCCATATCTGATTCACCACCTCTGTTTCCCCGCCTCTGATTCCCCGCCTCTGATTCTCCATATCTCATTCCCCGCCTCTGAATCCCCATCTCTGATTCCCGGACACTGATTCCCCACCTCTGATTCCCGGCCTCTTATTCCCAGCATCTGATTCCCGGTCTCTGATTCCCGGCCTCTGATTCCCCGCTTCTGATTCTGATTCCCTGCCTCTGATTCCCCATCTCTGATTCCGCACATCTGATTCCCTGCCTCTGATTCCCCACCTCTGATTCCCCATATCTGATTCCCCGCCTCTGTTTCCCCGCCCCGATTCCCCGCCTCTGTTTCCCCATATCTAATTCCCCACCTCTGATGCCCCAACTCTGATTCCCCGCCTCTGATTCCCCAGCTCTGATTCCCCACCTCTGATTCTCCGCATCCGATTCCCCATGTCTGATTCCCCGCCTCTGTTTCCCCGCCTCTGATTCCCCGCTTCTGTTTTCCCATATCTGATTCCCCGCCTCTGATTCCCCAGCTCTGATTCCCTGCCTCTGATTCCCCGCGTTCTATTCCCTGCCTCTGATTCCCCACCTCTGATTCCCCATATCTGATTCCCCGCCTCTGTTTCCCCGCCTCCGATTCCCCGCCTCTGTTTCCCCATATCTAATTCCCCACCTCTGATGCCCCAACTCTGATTCCCCGCCTCTGATTCCCCAGCTCTGATTCCCCATCTCTGATTCCCCGCCTCTGATTCCCCGTGTCTGATTCCCTGCCTCTGATTCCCCACCTGTGATTCCCCATCACTGATTCACCACCTCTGATTCCCCACCTCTGATTCCCCATATCTAATTCCCCGCCTCTGTTTGCCCGCCTCTGATTCCCCGCCTCTGTTTCCCCATATCTGATTCCCCGTCTCTGAATCCCCAACTCTGATTCCCTGCCTCTGATTCCCCAGCTCTGATTCCCCGCCTTTGATTCCCCCCGTCTGATTCCCAGCCTCTGAATCCCCGTGTCTGATTTCCTGCCTCTGATTCCCCGCCTCTGATTCCCCATCTCTGATTCCTCTGATTCCCCACATCTGATTCCCCATCTCTGTTTCCGCACATCCGATTCCCTGCCTCTGATTCCCCAACTCTGACTCCCCACCTCTGATTCCCCAGCTCTGATTCCCCGCCTCAGATTCCCCGCGTCTGATTCCCTGCCTCTGATTCCCCGCCTCTGATTCCCCATCTCTGATTCCCCAGCTCTGATTCCCCGTGTCTGATTCCCTGCCTCTGAATCCCCGCCTCTGATTCCCCGCCTCTGATTCCCTGCCACTGATTCCCCGCCCCTGATTCCCCACCTCTGATTCCCCATATCTTATTCCCCGCCTCTGTTTCCCCCCCTCTGATTCCCAGCCTCTGATTCCCCATATCTGATTCCCCGCCTCTGATTCCCCATATCTGATTCCACTCCTCATTTTCCACATATCTGCTTCGCCGCCTCTGATTCCCCAACTCTGATTCCCCGCCTCTGATTCCCCAGCTCTGATTTCCCGCCTCTGATTTCCGGCATCCGATTCCCTGCCTCTGATTCCCCGCCTCTGATTCCCCATCTCTGATTCCCCGCCTCTGATTCCCCGTGTCTGATTCCCTGCCTCTGATTCCCCGCCTCTGATTCCCCGCGTCTGATTCCCTGCCACTGATTCCCTGCCCCTGATTCCCCACCTCTGATTCCCCATATCTGATTCCCCGCCTCTGTTTCACCGCCTCTGATTCCCCGCCTATGTTTCCACATATCTGATTACCCGCCTCTGATTCCCCAACTCTGATTCCCCGCCTCTGATTCCCCAGCTCTGATTCCCCGCCTTTTATTCCCGGCCTCTGATTCCCTGCCACTGATTCCCCGCCCCTGATTCCCCACCTCTGATTCCCCATATCTGATTCCCCGCCTCTGTTTCCCCAGCTCTGATTCCCCACATCTGATTCCCCATATCTGATTCCCCGCCTCTGTTTCCCCAGCTCTGATTCCCTGCCTCTGATTCCCTGCCCTGATTCCCCATCTCTGTTTCACCGCCTTTGTTTCGCCACCTCTGATTCCCCATATCTGATTCCCCGCCTCTGTTTCCCCGCCTCTGATTCCCTGCCTCTGATTCCCAACCTCTGATTCCACACCTCTGATTCCCCGCCTCTGATTCCCCAGCTCTGATTCCCCGCCTCTGATTCCAGGCGTCCGATTCCCTGCCTCTGATTCCCCGCCTCTGATTCCCCATCTCTGATTCCCCGCCTCTGATTCCCCGTGTCTGATTCCCTTACTCTGATTCCCCGCCTCTGATTCCCCCCCTCTGATTCCCTGCCACTGATTCCCTGCCCCTGATTCCCCACTTCTGATTCCCCATATCTGATTCCCCGCCTCTTTCCCCGCCTCTGATTCCCCGCCTCTGATTCCCCATATCTGATTCCCTGCCTCTGATTCCCCAACTCTGATTCCCCGCCTCTGATTCCCCATATCTTATTCCCCGCCTCTGTTTCCCCCCCTCTGATTCCCAGCCTCTGATTCCCCATATCTGATTCCCCGCCTTTGATTCCCCATATCTGATTCTCCGCCTCATTTTCCCCATATCTGCTTCGCCGCCTCTGATTCCCCAACTCTGATTCCCCTCCTCTGATTCCCCAGCTCTGATTTCCCGCCTCTGATTTCCGGCATCCGATTCCCTGCCTCTGATTCCCCGCCTCTGATTCCCCATCTCTGATTCCCTGCCTCTGATTCCCCGTGTCTGATTCCCTGCATCTGATTCCCCGCCTCTGATTCCCCGCGTCTGATTCCCTGCCACTGATTCCCTGCCCCTGATTCCCCACCTCTGATTCCCCATATCTGATTTCCCGCCTCTGTTTCCCCGCCTCTGATTCCCCGCCTCTGTTTCCCCATATCTGATTCCCCGCCTCTGATTCCCCAACTCTGATTCCCCTCCTCTAATTCGCCAGCTATGATTCCCCGCCTTTGATTCCCTGCGTCTGATTCCCTGCCTCTGATTCCCCGTCTCTGATTCCTCTTCTCTGATTCACCACCTCTGAATCCCCACCTCTGATTCCCCATCTCTGATTCCGCACATCCGATTCCCTGCCTCTGATTCCCCGCCTCTGATTCCCCGCTTCTGATTCCCTGCCTCTGATTCGCAACCTCTAATTCCCCACCTCTGATTCCCCAACTCTGATTCCCCTCCTCTGATTCTCCATCTCTGATTCCCCGCCTTTTATTCCCGGCCTCTGATTCCCTGCCACTGATTCTCCGCCCCTGATTCCCCACCTCTGATTCCCCATATCTGATTCCCCGCCTCTGTTTCCCCAGCTCTGATTCCCCACCTCTGAATCCACAGCTCTGATTCCCTGCCACTGATTCCCCGCCCCTGATTCCCCACCTCTGATTCCCCATATCTGATTCCCCGCATCTGTTTCCCCAGCTCCGATTCCCTGCCTCTGATTCCCTGCCCTGATTCCCCATCTCTGTTTCACCGCCTTTGATTCGCCACCTCTGATTCACCATATCTGATTCCCCGCCTCTGTTTCCCCGCCTCTGATTCCCTGCCTCTGATTCCCAACCTCTGATTCCACACATCTGATTCCCCATATCTGATTCCCCACCTCTATTTCCCCATATCTGATTCCCCGCCTCTGATTCCCCAACTCTGATTCCCCGCCTCTGATTCCCCAGCTCTGATTCCCCGCCTCTGATACCCGGCGTCCGATTCCCTGCCTCTGATTCCCCGCCTCTGATTCCCCATCTCTGATTCCCCGCCTCTGATTCCCCGTGTCTGATTCCCTGCCTCTGATTCCCCGCCTCTGATTCCCAGCCTCTGATTCCCTGCCACTGAATCCCTGCCCCTGATTCCCCACCTCTGATTCCCCATATCTGATTCCCCACCTCTGTTTCCCCGCCTCTGATTCCCCGCCTCTGATTCCCCATATCTGATTCCCTGCCTCTGATTCCCAAACTCTGATTCCCCGCCTCTGATTCCCCAGCTCTGAATCCACGCCTCTGATTCCCCGCATCTGATTCCCTGCCTCTGATCCCCTGCCTTGATTCCCCATCTCTGATTCACAACCTCTGATTCCCCACCTCTTGTTCCCCATATCTGATTCCCCGCCTCTGTTTCCCCATATCTGATTCCCCGGCTCTGATTGCCCACCTCTATTCCCCGCCTCTGATTCGCCAGCTCTGATTCGCCTCCTCTGATTCCCCGCATCTGATTCCCTGCTTCTGATTCCGCGCCTCTGATTCCCCATCTCTGATTCACCGCCTTTGATTCGCCACCTCTGATTCCCCATATCTGATTTACCACCTCTGTTTCCCCGCCTCTGATTCCCCGCCTCTGATTCTCCATATCTCATTCCCCGCCTCTGATTCCCCGCGTCTGATTCCCAGCCTCTGAATCCCCGTGTCTGATTTCCTGCCTCTGATTCCCCGCCTCTGATTCCCCGCGTCTGATTCCCTGCCACTGATTCCCTGCCCCTGATTCCCCGCCTCTGATTCCCCGCGTCTGATTCCCTGCCACTGATTCCCTGCCCCTGATTCCCCACCTCTGATTCCCCATATCTGATTCCCCGCCTCTGTTTCACCGCCTCTGATTCCCCGCCTATGTTTCCACATATCTGATTACCCGCCTCTGATTCCCCAACTCTGATTCCCCGCCTCTGATTCCCCAGCTCTGATTCCCCGCCTTTTATTCCCGGCCTCTGATTCCCTGCCACTGATTCCCCGCCCCTGATTCCCCACCACTGATTCCCCATATCTGATTCCCCGACTCTGTTTCCCCGCCTCTGATTCCCCGCCTCTGATTCCCCATATCTGATTCCCTGCCTCTGATTCCCCAACTCTGATTCCCCGCCTCTGATTCCCCAGCTCTGAATCCACGCCTCTGATTCCCCGCATCTGATTCCCTGCCTCTGATTCCCCGCCTTGATTCCCCATCTCTGATTCACAACCTCTGATTCCCCACCTCTTATTCCCCATATCTTATTCCCCGCCTCTGTTTCCCCATATCTGATTCCCCGGCTCTGATTGCCCACCTCTATTCCCCGCCTCTGATTCGCCAGCTCTGATTCGCCTCCTCTGATTCCCCGCATCTGATTCCCTGCCTCTGATTCCGCGCCTCTGATTCCCCATCTCTGATTCACCGCCTTTGATTCGCCACCTCTGATTCCCCATATCTGATTCACCACCTCTGTTTCCCCGCCTCTGATTCCCCGCCTCTGATTCTCCATATCTCATTCCCCGCCTCTGAATCCCCATCTCTGATTCCCGGACACTGATTCCCCACCTCTGATTCCCGGCCTCTTATTCCCAGCATCTGATTCCCGGTCTCTGATTCCCGGCCTCTGATTCCCCGCTTCTGATTCTGATTCCCTGCCTCTGATTCCCCATCTCTGATTCCGCACATCTGATTCCCTGCCTCTGATTCCCCACCTCTGATTCCCCATATCTGATTCCCCGCCTCTGTTTCCCCGCCTCCGATTCCCCGCCTCTGTTTCCCCATATCTAATTCCCCACCTCTGATGCCCCAACTCTGATTCCCCGCCTCTGATTCCCCAGCTCTGATTCCCCACCTCTGATTCTCCGCATCCGATTCCCCATGTCTGATTCCCCGCCTCTGTTTCCCCGCCTCTGATTCCCCGCTTCTGTTTTCCCATATCTGATTCCCCGCCTCTGATTCCCCAGCTCTGATTCCCTGCCTCTGATTCCCCGCGTTCTATTCCCTGCCTCTGATTCCCCGCCTGTGATTCCCCATCTCTGATTCACCACCTCTGATTCCCCACCTCTGATTCCCCATATCTAATTCCCCGCCTCTGTTTGCCCGCCTCTGAATCCCCGCCTCTGTTTCCCCATATCTGATTCCCTGCCTCTGAATCCCCAACTCTGATTCCCTGCCTCTGATTCACCAGCTCTGATTCCCCGCCTTTGATTCCCCCCGTCTGATTCCCAGCCTCTGAATCCCCGTGTATTATTTCCTGCCTCTGATTCCCCACCTCTTATTCCCCATCTCTGATTCACCGCCTCTGATTCCCCACCTCTAATTCCCCGCGTCAGATTCCCTGCCTCTGATTCCCCGCCTCTGATTCCCCAGCACTGATTCCCCGCCTCTGATTCCCCAGCTCTGATTCCGCGCCTCTGATTCCCCGCGTCTGATTCCCTGCCTCTGATTCCCCGCCTCTGATTCCCCATCTCTGATTCCCCAGCTCTGATTCCCCGTGTCTGATTCCCTGCCTCTGAATCCCCGCCTCTGATTCCCCGCCTCTGATTCCCTGCCACTGATTCCCCGCCCCTGATTCCCCACCTCTGATTCCCCATATCTTATTCCCCGCCTCTGTTTCCCCCCCTCTGATTCCCAGCCTCTGATTCCCCATATCTGATTCCCCGCCTCTGATTCCCCATATCTGATTCCCCTCCTCATTTTCCACATATCTGCTTCGCCGCCTCTGATTCCCCAACTCTGATTCCCCGCCTCTGATTCCCCATCTCTGATTTCCCGCCTCTGATTTCCGGCATCCGATTCCCTGCCTCTGATTCCCCGACTCTGTTTCCCCGCCTCTGATTCCCCGCCTCTGATTCCCCGCATCTGATTCCCTGCCTCTGATTCCCCGCCTTGATTCCCCATCTCTGATTCACAACCTCTGATTCCCCACCTCTTATTCCCCATATCTGATTCCCCGCCTCTGTTTCCCCATATCTGATTCCCCGGCTCTGATTGCCCACCTCTATTCCCCGCCTCTGATTCGCCAGCTCTTATTCGCCTCCTCTGATTCCCCGCATCTGATTCACTGCCTCTGATTCCGCGCTTCTGATTCCCCATCTCTGATTCACCGCCTTTGATTCGCCACCTCTGATTCCCCATATCTGATTCAGCACCTCTGTTTCCCCGCCTCTGATTCCCCGCCTCTGATTCTCCATATCTCATTCCCCGCCTCTGAATCCCCATCTCTGATTCCCGGACACTGATTCCCTGCCTCTGATTCCCTGCCTCTGATTCCCAACCTCTGATTCCACACCTCTGATTCCCCATATCTGATTCCCCGACTCTATTTCCCCATATCTGATTCCCCGCCTCTGATTCCCCATCTCTGATTCCCCGCCTCTGATTCCCCGTGTCTGATTCCCTGCCTCTGATTCCCCGCCTCTGATTCCCCGCCTCTGAATCCCTGCCACTGATTCCCTGCCCCTGATTCCCCACCTCTGATTCCCCATATCTGATTCCCCGACTCTGTTTCCCCGCCTCTGATTCCCCGCCTCTGATTCCCCATATCTGATTCCCTGCCTCTGATTCCCCAACTCTGATTCCCCGCCTCTGATTCCCCAGCTCTGAATCCACGCCTCTGATTCCCCGCATCTGATTCCCTGCCTCTGATTCCCCGCCTTGATTCCCCATCTCTGATTCACAACCTCTGATTCCCCACCTCTTATTCCCCATATCTGATTCCCCGCCTCTGTTTCCCCATATCTGATTCCCCGGCTCTGATTGCCCACCTCTATTCCCCGCCTCTGATTCGCCAGCTCTTATTCGCCTCCTCTGATTCCCCGCATCTGATTCACTGCCTCTGATTCCGCGCTTCTGATTCCCCATCTCTGATTCACCGCCTTTGATTCGCCACCTCTGATTCCCCATATCTGATTCAGCACCTCTGTTTCCCCGCCTCTGATTCCCCGCCTCTGATTCTCCATATCTCATTCCCCGCCTCTGAATCCCCATCTCTGATTCCCGGACACTGATTCCCCACCTCTGATTCCCGGCCTCTTATTCCCAGCATCTGATTCCCGGTCTCTGATTCCTGGCCTCTGATTCCCCGCTGCTGATTCTGATTCCCTGCCTCTGATTCCCCATCTCTGATTCCGCACATCTGATTCCCTGCCTCTGATTCCCCACCTCTGATTCCCCATATCTGATTCCCCGCCTCTGTTTCCCCGCCTCCGATTCCCCGCCTCTGTTTCCCCATATCTAATTCCCAACCTCTGATGCCCCAACTCTGATTCCCCGCCTCTGATTCCCCAGCTCTGATTCCCCACCTCTGATTCTCCGCATCCGATTCCCCATGTCTGATTCCCCGCCTCTGTTTCCCCGCCTCTGATTCCCCGCTTCTGTTTTCCCATATCTGATTCCCCGCCTCTGATTCCCCAGCACTGATTCCCTGCCTCTGATTCCCCGCGTTCTATTCCCTGCCTCTGATTCCCCACCTCTGATTCCCCATATCTGATTCCCCGCCTCTGTTTCCCCGCCTCCGATTCCCCGCCTCTGTTTCCCCATATCTAATTCCCCACCTCTGATGCCCCAACTCTGATTCCCCGCCTCTGATTCCCCAGCTCTGATTCCCCACCTCTGATTCTCCGCATCCGATTCCCCATGTCTGATTCCCCGCCTCTGATTCCCCGCCTCTGATTCCCCGCTTCTGTTTTCCCATATCTGATTCCCCGCCTCTGATTCCCCAGCTCTGATTCCCTGCCTCTGATTCCCCGCGTTCTATTCCCTGCCTCTGATTCCCCGCCTGTGATTCCCCATCTCTGATTCACCACCTCTGATTCCCCACCTCTGATTCCCCATATCTAATTCCCCGCCTCTGTTTGCCCGCCTCTGAATCCCCGCCTCTGTTTCCCCATATCTGATTCCCTGCCTCTGAATCCCCAACTCTGATTCCCTGCCTCTGATTCACCAGCTCTGATTCCCCGCCTTTGATTCCCCCCGTCTGATTCCCAGCCTCTGAATCCCCGTGTATTATTTCCTGCCTCTGATTCCCCACCTCTTATTCCCCATCTCTGATTCACCGCCTCTGATTCCCCACCTCTGATTCCCCGCGTCTGATTCCCTGCCTCTGATTCCCCGCCTCTGATTCCCCAGCACTGATTCCCCGCCTCTGATTCCCCAGCTCTGATTCCGCGCCTCTGATTCCCCGCGTCTGATTCCCTGCCTCTGATTCCCCGCCTCTGATTCCCCATCTCTGATTCCCCAGCTCTGATTCCCCGTGTCTGATTCCCTGCCTCTGAATCCCCGCCTCTGATTCCCCGCCTCTGATTCCCTGCCACTGATTCCCCGCCCCTGATTCCCCACCTCTGATTCCCCATATCTTATTCCCCGCCTCTGTTTCCCCCCCTCTGATTCCCAGCCTCTGATTCCCCATATCTGATTCCCCGCCTCTGATTCCCCATATCTGATTCCCCTCCTCATTTTCCACATATCTGCTTCGCCGCCTCTGATTCCCCAACTCTGATTCCCCGCCTCTGATTCCCCATCTCTGATTTCCCGCCTCTGATTTCCGGCATCCGATTCCCTGCCTCTGATTCCCCGCCTCTGATTCCCCATCTCTGATTCCCCGCCTCTGATTCCCCGTGTCTGATTCCCTGCCTCTGATTCCCCGCCTCTGATTCCCCGCGTCTGATTCCCTTCCACTGATTCCCTGCCCCTGATTCCCCACCTCTGATTCCCCATATCTGATTCCCCGCCTCTGTTTCCCCGCCTCTGTTTCCCCATATCTGATTCCCCGCCTCTGATTCCCCAACTCTGATTCCCCTCCTCTAATTCGCCAGCTATGATTCCCCGCCTCTGATTCCCTGCATCTGATTCCCTGCCTCTGATTCCCCGCCTCTGATTCCCCTTCTCTGATTCACCACCTCTGAATCCCCACCTCTGATTCCCCATCTCTGATTCCGCACATCCGATTCCCTGCCTCTGATTCCCCGCCTCTGTTTCCCCGCCTCTGATTCCCCGCCTCTGTTTCCCCATATCTAAGTCCCCGACTCTGATTCCCCAACTCTGATTCCCCACCTCTGATTCCCCAGCTCTGATTCCCCGCCTCTGATTCCCCGCATCTGATTCCATGCATCTGATTCCCAGCCTCTGATTCCCTGCCTCTGATTCCCAACCTCTGATTCCCCACCTCTGATTCCCCATATCTGATTCCCCGCCTCTGTTTCCCCGCCTCTGATTCCCCGCCTCTGTTTCCCCATATCTGATTCCCGGCCTCTGATTCTCCGCCTCTGATTCCCCGCCTCTGATTCCCTGCCTCTGATTCCCCATCTCCGATTCCGCACATCGGATTCCCTGCCTCTGATTCCCCGCCTCTGATTCCCTGCCTCTGATTCCCTGCCTCTGATTCCCCATCTCCGATTCCGCACATCTGATTCCCTTCCTCTGATTCCCCGCCTCTGATTTTCCACCTCTGATTCACTGCCTCTGATTCCCAACCTCGGATTCCCCGCCTCTGATTCCCCATATCTGATTCCCCGACTCTGTTTCCCCGCCTCTGATTCCCCGCCTCTGATTCCAAACTCTGATTCCCCGCCTCTGATTCCCCAGCTCTGATTCCCCGTGTTTGATTCCCTGCCTCTGATTCCCTGCCCTGTTTCCCCATCTCTGTTTCACCGCCTTTGATTCGCCACCTCTGATTCCCCATATCTGATTCACCGCCTCTGTTTCCCCGACTCTGATTCCCTGCCTCTGATTCCCAACCTCTGATTCCACACCTCTGATTCCCCATATCTGATTCCCCGCCTCTATTTCCCCATATCTGATTCCCCGCCTCTGATTCCCCAACTCTGATTCCCCGCCTCTGATTCCCCAGCTCTGATTCCCCGTGTCTGATTCCCTGCCTTCGATTCCCCGCCTCTGATTCCCCGCCTTTATTCCCTGCCACTGATTCCCTGCCCCTGATTCCCCACCTCTGATTCCCCACATCTGATTCCCCGCCTCTGTTTCCCCGCCTCTGATTCCCCGCCTCTGATTCCCCATATCTGATTCCCTGCCTCTGATTCCCCAACTCTGATTCCCCGCCTCTGATTCCCCAGCTCTGAATCCCCGCCTCTGATTCCCCGCGTCTGATTCCCTGCCTCTGATTCCCCGCCTTGATTCCCCATCTCTGATTCACAACCTCTGATTCCCCACCTCTGATTCCCTATATTTGATTCCCCGCCTCTGTTTCCCCGCCTCTGATTCCCCGCCTCTGATTCCCCATATCTGATTCCCCGCCTCTGATTGCCCACCTCTGATTCCCAGCCTCTGATTCGCCAGCTCTGATTCCCCGCCTCTGATTCCCCGCATCTGATTCCCTGCCTCTGATTCCCCGCCTCTGATTCCCCATCTCTGATTCACCGCCTTTGATTCGCCACCTCTGATTCCCCATATCTGATTCCCCACCTCTGATTCCCGGCCTCTTATTCCCAGCATCTGATTCCCGGCCTCTGATTCCCGGCCTCTGATTCCCCGCTTCTGATTCTGATTCCCTGCCTCTTATTCCCCATCTCTGATTCCGCACATCTGATTCCCTGCCTCTGATTCCCCACCTCTGATTCCCCATATCTGATTCCCCGCCTCTGTTTCCCCGCCTCTGATTCCCGGCCTCTTATTCCCAGCATCTGATTCCCGGCCTCTGATTCCCGGCCTCTGATTCCCCGCTTCTGATTCTGATTCCCTGCCTCTTATTCCCCATCTCTGATTCCGCACATCTGATTCCCTGCCTCTGATTCCCCACCTCTGATTCCCCATATCTGATTCCCCGCCTCTGTTTCCCCGCCTCTGATTCCCCGCCTCTGTTTCCCTATATCTAATTCCCCACCTCTGATGCCCCAACTCTGATTCCCCGCCTCTGATTCCCCAGCTCTGATTCCCCGCCTCTGATTCCCTGCATCCGATTCCCCATATCTGATTCCCCGCCTCTGTTTGACCGCCTCTGATTCCCCGCCTCTGTTTCCCCATATCTGATTCCCGCCTCTGATTCCCAACTATGAATCCCCTCCTCTGATTCCCCAGCTCTGATTCCCTGCCTCTGATTCCCCGCGTTCTATTCCCTGCCTCTGATTCCCCGCCTGTGATTCCCCATCACTGATTCACCACCTCTGATTCCCTACCTCTGATTCCCCATATCTAATTCCCCGCCTCTGTTTGCCCGCCTCTGATTCCCCGCCTCTGTTTCCCCATATCTGATTCCCCGCCTCTGAATCCCCAACTCTGATTCCCTGCCTCAGATTCCCCAGCTCTGATTCCCCGCCTTTGATTCCCCCCGTCTGATTCCCAGCCTCTGAAACCCCGTGTCTGATTTCCTGCCTCTGATTCCCCGCCTCTGATTCCCCATCTCTGATTCACCTCCTCTGATTCCCCACCTCTGATTCCCCCTCTCTGATTACGCACATCCAATTCCCTGCCTCTGATTCCCCAACTCTGATTCCCCACCTCTGGTTCCCCAGCTCTGATTCCCCGCCTCAGATTCCCCGCGTCTGATTCCCTGCCTCTGATTCCCCGCCTCTGATTCCCTGCCTCTGATTCCCCATATCTGATTCCCCGCCTCTGATTCCCCAACTCTGATTCCCCGCTTCTGATTCCCCAGCTCTGAATCCCCGAATCTGATTCCCCGCGTCTGATTCCCTGCCTCTGATTCACCGCCTCTGATTCCCCATCTGTGATTCACAACCTCTGATGCCCCACCTCTGATTCCCCATATCTGATTCCCTCCTCTGTTTCCCCGCCTCTGATTCCCCACCTCTGTTTCCCCATATCTGATTCCCCACCTCTGATTCCCCAACTCTAATACCCCGCCTCTGATTCCCCAGCTCTGATTCCCCGCCTCTGATTCCCCGCATCTGATTCCCAGCATCTGATTCCGGCCTCTGATTCCCGGCCTCTGATTCCCTGCTTCTGATTCTGATTCCCTGCCTCTGATTCCCCATCTCTGATTCCGCACATCTGATTCCCTGAATCTGATTCCCCACCTCTGATTCCCCATATCTGATTCCCCGCCTCTGTTTCCCCACCTCTGATTCCCCGCCTCTGTTTCCCAATATCTAAGTCCCCACCTCTGATTCCCCAAATCTGATTCCCCACCTCTGATTCCCCAGCTCTGATTCCCCGCCTCTGATTCCCCGCATCTGATACCCTGCATCTGATTCGAATCCTCTGATTCCCTGCCTCTGATTCCCAACCTCTGATTCCCCACCTCTGATTCCCCATATCTGATTCCCCGCCTCTGTTTCCCCGCCTCGGATTCCCCGCCTCTGTTTCCCCACATCTGATTCCCGGCCTCTGATTCCCCGCCTCTGATTCCCCATATCTGATTCCCTGCCTCTGATTCCCCAACTCTGATTCCCCGCCTCTGATTCCCCAGCTCTGAATCCCCGCCTCTGATTCCCCGCGTCTGATTCCCTGCCTCTGATTACCCGCCTTGATTCCCCATCTCTGATTCACAACCTCTGATTCCCCACCTCTGATTCCCTATATTTGATTCCCCGCCTCTGTTTCCCCGCCTCTGATTCCCCGCCTCTGATTCCCCATATCTGATTCCCCGCCTCTGATTGCCCACCTCTGATTCCCAGCCTCTGATTCCCCGCCTCTGATTCCCCGCATCTGATTCCCTGCCTCTGATTCCCCGCCTCTGATTCCCCATCTCTGATTCACCACCTTTGATTCGCCACCTCTGATTCCCCATATCTGATTCCCCGCCTCTGTTTCCCCGCCTCTGATTCCCCGCCTCTGATTCTCCATATCTCATTCCCCGCCTCTGAATCCCCATCGCTGATTCCCGGACTCTGATTCCCCTCCTCTGATTCCCGGCCTCTTATTCCCAGCATCTGATTCCCGGCCTCTGATTCCCGGCCTCTGATTCCCCGCTTCTGATTCCCTGCCTCTGATTCCCCATCTCTGATTCCGCACATCTGATTCCCTGCCTCTGATTCCCCACCTCTGATTCCCCATATCTGCTTCCCCGCCTCTGTTTCCCCGCCTCTGATTCCCCGCCTCTGTTTCCTTATATCTAATTCCCCACCTCTGATGCCCCAACTCTGATTCCCCGCCTCTGATTCCCCAGCTCTGATTCCCCGCCTCTGATTCCCTGCATCCGATTCCCCATATCTGATTCCCCGCCTCTGTTTCCCCGCCTCTGATTACCCGCCTCTGTTTCCCCATATCTGATTCCCGCCTCTGATTCCCAACTATGATTCCCCGCCTCTGATTCCCCAGCTCTGATTCCCTGCCTCTGATTCCCCGCGTTCTATTCCCTGCCTCTGATTCCCCGCCTGTGATTCCCCATCACTGATTCACCACCTCTGATTCCCTACCTCTGATTCCCCATATCTAATTCCCCGCCTCTGTTTGCCCGCCTCTGATTCCCCGCCTCTGTTTCCCCATATCTGATTCCCCACCTCTGAATCCCCAACTCTGATTCCCTGCCTCAGATTCCCCAGCTCTGATTCCCCGCCTTTGATTCCCCCCGTCTGATTCCGAGCCTCTGAATCCCCGTGTCTGATTTCCTGCCTTTGATTCCCCGCCTCTGATTCCCCATCTCTGATTCACCGCCTCTGATTCCCCACCTCTGATTCCCATTCTCTGATTCCGCACATCCAATTCCCTGCCTCTGATTCCCCAACTCTGATTCCCCACCTCTGATTCCCCAGCTCTGATTCCCCGCCTCAGATTCCCCGCGTCTGATTCCCTGCCTCTGATTCCCCGCCTCTGATTCCCCATCTGTGATTCACAACCTCTGATGCCCCACCTCTGATTCCCCATATCTGATTCCCCGCCTCTGTTTCCCCGCCTCTGATTCCCCGCCTCTGATTCCCCATATCTAATTCCCCGCCTCTGATTGCCCACCTCTGATTCCCCGCGTCTGATACCCTGCCTCTGATTCCCCGCCTCTGATTCCCCATCTCTGATTCACCACCTCTGATTCCCGGCCTCTGATTCCCCATCTCTGATTCCGCACATCCGATTCCCTGCCTATGATTCCCCACCTCTGATTCCCCGCCTCGGATTCCCCATATCTGATTCCCTGCCTCTGTTTCCCCGCCTCTGATTTCCTACCTCTGTTTCCCCATATCTGATTCCCCGCCTCTGATTCCCCAACTCTAATACCCCGCCTCTGATTCCCCAGCTCTGATTCCCCGCCTCTGATTCCCCGCATCTGAATCCCTGCCTCTGATTCCCCGCCTCTGATTCCAGGCCTCTGATTCCCATCATCTGATTCCGGCCTCTGATTCCCGGCCTCTGATTCCCTGCTTCTGATTCTGATTCCCTGCCTCTGATTCCCCATCTCTGATTCCGCACATCTGATTCCCTGCCTCTGATTCCCCACCTCTGATTCCCCATATCTGATTCCCCGCCTCTGTTTCCCCGCCTCTGATTCCCCGCCTCTGTTTCCCAATATCTAAGTCCCCACCTCTGATTCCCCAAATCTGATTCCCCACCTCTGTTTCCCCAGCTCTGATTCCCCGCCTCTGATTCCCCGCATCTGATTCCCTGCATCTGATTCCAAGCCTCTGATTCCCTGCCTCTGATTCCCAACCTCTGATTCCCCACCTCTGATTCCCCATATCTGATTCCCCGCCTCTGTTTCCCCGCCTCGGATTCCCCGCATCAGTTTCCCCATATCTGATTCCCGGCCTCTGATTCCCCGCCTCTGATTCCCCGCCTCTGATTCCCTGCCTCTGATTCCCCATCTCCGATTCCCTGCCTCTGATTCCCAACCTCTGATTCCCCACCTCTGATTCCCCATATCTGATTCCCCGCCTCTGTTTCCCCGCCTCTGTTTCCCCGCCTCTGATTCCCCGCCTCTGATTCCCAACTCTGATTCCCCGCCTCTGATTCCCCAGCTCTGATTCCCCGCGTTTGATTCCCTGCATCTGATTCCCTGCCCTGATTCCCCATCTCTGTTTCACCGCCTTTGATTCGCCACCTCTGATTCCACATATCTGATTCCCTGCCTCTGATTCCCCGCCTCTGATTCCAGGCCTCTGATTCCCATCATCTGATTCCGGCCTCTGATTCCCGGCCTCTGATTCCCTGCTTCTGATTCTGATTCCCTGCCTCTGATTCCCCATCTCTGATTCCGCACATCTGATTCCCTGCCTCTGATTCCCCACCTCTGATTCCCCATATCTGATTCCCCGCCTCTGTTTCCCCGCCTCTGATTCCCCGCCTCTGTTTCCCAATATCTAAGTCCCCACCTCTGATTCCCCAAATCTGATTCCCCACCTCTGATTCCCCAGCTCTGATTCCCCGCCTCTGATTCCCCGCATCTGATTCCCTGCATCTGATTCCAAGCCTCTGATTCCCTGCCTCTGATTCCCAACCTCTGATTCCCCACCTCTGATTCCCCATATCTGATTCCCCGCCTCTGTTTCCCCGCCTCTGATTCCCAACCTCTGATTCCCCACCTCTGATTCCCCATATCTGATTCCCCGCCTCTGTTTCCCCGCCTCTGATTCCCCGCCTCTGATTCCCAACTCTGATTCCCCGCCTCTGATTCCCCAGCTCTGATTCCCCGTGTTTGATTCCCTGCCTCTGATTCCCTGCCCTGATTCCCCATCTCTGTTTCACCGCCTTTGATTCGCCACCTCTGATTCCACATATCTGATTCCCCGCCTCTGTTTCCCCGACTCTGATTCCCTTCCTCTGATTCCCAACCTCTGATTCCCCGCCTCTGATTCCCCATCTCTGATTCCCCGCCTCTGATTCCCCGTGTCTGATTCCCTGCCTCTGATTCCCCGCCTCTGATTCCCCGCCTCTGATTCCCTGACACTGAATCCCTGCCCCTGATTCCCCACCTCTGATTCCCCATATCTGATTCCCCGCCTATGTTTCCCCGCCTCTGATTCCCCGCCTCTGATTCCCCATATCTGATTCCCTGCCTCTGATTCCCCAACTCTGATTCCCCGCCTCTGATTCCCCAGCTCTGAATCCCCGCCTCTGATTCCCCGTGTCTGATTCCCTGCCTCTGATTCCCCGCCTTGATTCCCCATCTCTGATTCACAACCTCTGATTCCCCACCTCTGATTCCCTATATTTGATTCCCCGCCTCTGTTTCCCCGCCTCTGATTCCCCGCCTCTGATTCCCCATATCAGATTCCCCACCTCTGATTGCCCACCTCTGATTCCCCGCCTCTGATTCACCAGCTCTGATTCCCCGCCTCTGATTCCCCGCATCTGATTCCCTGCCTCGGATTCCCCGCCTCTGATTCCCCATCTCTGATTCACCGCCTTTGATTCGCCACCTCTGATTCCCCATATCTGATTCCCCACCTCTGTTTGCCGGCCTCTGATTCCCCGCCTCTGATTCTCCATATCTCATTCCCCGCCTCTGAATCCCCATCTCTGATTCCCGGACTCTGATTCCCCACCTCTGATTCCCGGCCTCTTATTCCCAGCATCTGATTCCCGGCCTCTGATTCCCGGCCTCTGATTCCCCGCTTCTGATTCTGATTCCCTGCCTCTGATTCCCCATCTCTGATTCAGCACATCTGAATCCCTGCCTCTGATTCCCCACCTCTGATTCCTCATATCTGATTCCCTGCCTCTGTTTCCCCGCCTCTGATTCCCCGCCTCTGTTTCCCTATATCTAATTCCCCACCTCTGATGCCCCAACTCTGATTCCCCGCCTCTGATTCCCCAGCTCTGATTCCCCGCCTCTGATTCCCCGCATCCGATTCTCCATATCTGATACCCCGCCTCTGTTTCCCCGCCTCTGATTCCCCGCCTCTGTTTCCCCATATCTGATTCCCCGCCTCTGATTCCCAACTATGATTCCCCGCCTCTGATTCCCCAGCTCTGATTCCCTGCGTCTGATTCCCTGCGTTCTATTCCCTGCCTCTGATTCCCCACCTGTGATTCCCCATCACTGATTCACCACCTCTGATTCCCCACCTCTGATTCCCCATATCTAATTCCCCGCCTCTGTTTGCCCGCCTCTGATTCCCCGCCTCTGTTTCCCCATATCTGATTCCCCGTCTCTGAATCCCCAACTCTGATTCCCTGCCTCTGATTCCCCAGCTCTGATTCCCCGCCTTTGATTCCCCCCGTCTGATTCCCAGCCTCTGAATCCCCGTGTCTGATTTCCTGCCTCTGATTCCCCGCCTCTGATTCCCCATCTCTGATTCCTCTGATTCCCCACATCTGATTCCCCATCTCTGATTCCGCACATCCGATTCCCTGCCTCTGATTCCCCAACTCTGACTCCCCACCTCTGATTCCCCAGCTCTGATTCCCCGCCTCAGATTCCCCGCGTCTGATTCCCTGCCTCTGATTCCCCGCCTCTGATTCCCCATCTCTGATTCCCCAGCTCTGATTCCCCGTGTCTGATTCCCTGCCTCTGAATCCCCGCCTCTGATTCCCCGCCTCTGATTCCCTGCCACTGATTCCCCGCCCCTGATTCCCCACCTCTGATTCCCCATATCTTATTCCCCGCCTCTGTTTCCCCCCCTCTGATTCCCAGCCTCTGATTCCCCATATCTGATTCCCCGCCTCTGATTCCCCATATCTGATTCCACTCCTCATTTTCCACATATCTGCTTCGCCGCCTCTGATTCCCCAACTCTGATTCCCCGCCTCTGATTCCCCAGCTCTGATTTCCCGCCTCTGATTTCCGGCATCCGATTCCCTGCCTCTGATTCCCCGCCTCTGATTCCCCATCTCTGATTCCCCGCCTCTGATTCCCCGTGTCTGATTCCCTGCCTCTGATTCCCCGCCTCTGATTCCCCGCGTCTGATTCCCTGCCACTGACTCCCTGCCCCTGATTCCCCACCTCTGATTCCCCATATCTGATTCCCCGCCTCTGTTTCCCCGCCTCTGATTCCCCGCCTATGTTTCCACATATCTGATTACCCGCCTCTGATTCCCCAACTCTGATTCCCCGCCTCTGATTCCCCAGCTCTGATTCCCCGCCTTTTATTCCCGGCCTCTGATTCCCTGCCACTGATTCCCCGCCCCTGATTCCCCACCTCTGATTCCCCATATCTGATTCCCCGCCTCTGTTTCCCCAGCTCTGATTCCCCACCTCTGATTCCCCATATCTGATTCCCCGCCTCTGTTTCCCCAGCTCTGATTCCCTGCCTCTGATTCCCTGCCCTGATTCCCCATCTCTGTTTCACCGCCTTTGTTTCGCCACCTCTGATTCCCCATATCTGATTCCCCGCCTCTGTTTCCCCGCCTCTGATTCCCTGCCTCTGATTCCCAACCTCTGATTCCACACCTCTGATTCCCCATATCTGATTCCCCGACTCTATTTCCCCATATCTGATTCCCCGCCTCTGATTCCCCAACTCTGATTCCCCGCCTCTGATTCCCCAGCTCTGATTCCCCGCCTCTGATTCCAGGCGTCCGATTCCCTGCCTCTGATTCCCCGCCTCTGATTCCCCATCTCTGATTCCCCGCCTCTGATTCCCCGTGTCTGATTCCCTTACTCTGATTCCCCGCCTCTGATTCCCCCCCTCTGATTCCCTGCCACTGATTCCCTGCCCCTGATTCCCCACTTCTGATTCCCCATATCTGATTCCCCGCCTCTTTCCCCGCCTCTGACTCCCCACCTCTGATTCCCCAGCTCTGATTCCCCGCCTCAGATTCCCCGCGTCTGATTCCCTGCCTCTGATTCCCCGCCTCTGATTCCCCATCTCTGATTCCCCAGCTCTGATTCCCCGTGTCTGATTCCCTGCCTCTGAATCCCCGCCTCTGATTCCCCGCCTCTGATTCCCTGCCACTGATTCCCCGCCCCTGATTCCCCACCTCTGATTCCCCATATCTTATTCCCCGCCTCTGTTTCCCCCCCTCTGATTCCCAGCCTCTGATTCCCCATATCTGATTCCCCGCCTCTGATTCCCCATATCTGATTCCACTCCTCATTTTCCACATATCTGCTTCGCCGCCTCTGATTCCCCAACTCTGATTCCCCGCCTCTGATTCCCCAGCTCTGATTTCCCGCCTCTGATTTCCAGCATCCGATTCCCTGCCTCTGATTCCCCGCCTCTGATTCCCCATCTCTGATTCCCCGCCTCTGATTCCCCGTGTCTGATTCCCTGCCTCTGATTCCCCGCCTCTGATTCCCCGCGTCTGATTCCCTGCCACTGATTCCCTGCCCCTGATTCCCCACCTCTGATTCCCCATATCTGATTCCCCGCCTCTGTTTCCCCGCCTCTGATTCCCCGCCTATGTTTCCACATATCTGATTACCCGCCTCTGATTCCCCAACTCTGATTCCCCGCCTCTGATTCCCCAGCTCTGATTCCCCGCCTTTTATTCCCGGCCTCTGATTCCCTGCCACTGATTCCCCGCCCCTGATTCCCCACCTCTGATTCCCCATATCTGATTCCCCGCCTCTGTTTCCCCAGCTCTGATTCCCCACCTCTGATTCCCCATATCTGATTCCCCGCCTCTGTTTCCCCAGCTCTGATTCCCTGCCTCTGATTCCCTGCCCTGATTCCCCATCTCTGTTTCACCGCCTTTGTTTCGCCACCTCTGATTCCCCATATCTGATTCCCCGCCTCTGTTTCCCCGCCTCTGATTCCCTGCCTCTGATTCCCAACCTCTGATTCCACACCTCTGATTCCCCATATCTGATTCCCCGACTCTATTTCCCCATATCTGATTCCCCGCCTCTGATTCCCAAACTCTGATTCCCCGCCTCTGATTCCCCAGCTCTGATTCCCCGCCTCTGATTCCAGGCGTCCGATTCCCTGCCTCTGATTCCCCGCCTCTGATTCCCCATCTCTGATTCCCCGCCTCTGATTCCCCGTGTCTGATTCCCTTACTCTGATTCCCCGCCTCTGATTCCCCCCCTCTGATTCCCTGCGACTGATTCCCTGCCCCTGATTCCCCACTTCTGATTCCCCATATCTGATTCCCCGCCTCTTTCCCCGCCTCTGATTCCCCGCCTCTGATTCCCCATATCTGATTCCCTGCCTCTGATTCCCCAACTCTGATTCCCCGCCTCTGATTCCCCATATCTTATTCCCCGCCTCTGTTTCCCCCCCTCTGATTCCCAGCCTCTGATTCCCCATATCTGATTCCCCGCCTTTGATTCCCCATATCTGATTCTCCGCCTCATTTTCCCCATATCTGCTTCGCCGCCTCTGATTCCCCAACTCTGATTCCCCTCCTCTGATTCCCCAGCTCTGATTTCCCGCCTCTGATTTCCGGCATCCGATTCCCTGCCTCTGATTCCCCGCCTCTGATTCCGCATCTCTGATTCCCCGCCTCTGATTCCCCGTGTCTGATTCCCTGCCCCTGATTCCCCACCTCTGATTCCCCATATCTGATTTCCCGCCTCTGTTTCCCCGCCTCTGATTCCCCGCCTATGTTTCCACATATCTGATTACCCGCCTCTGATTCCCCAACTCTGATTCCCCGCCTCTGATTCCCCAGCTCTGATTCCCCGCCTTTTATTCCCGGCCTCTGATTCCCTGCCACTGATTCCCCGCCCCTGATTCCCCACCTCTGATTCCCCATATCTGATTCCCCGCCTCTGTTTCCCCAGCTCTGATTCCCCACCTCTGATTCCCCATATCTGATTCCCCGCCTCTGTTTCCCCAGCTCTGATTCCCTGCCTCTGATTCCCTGCCCTGATTCCCCATCTCTGTTTCACCGCCTTTGTTTCGCCACCTCTGATTCCCCATATCTGATTCCCCGCCTCTGTTTCCCCGCCTCTGATTCCCTGCCTCTGATTCCCAACCTCTGATTCCACACCTCTGATTCCCCATATCTGATTCCCCGACTCTATTTCCCCATATCTGATTCCCCGCCTCTGATTCCCCAACTCTGATTCCCCGCCTCTGATTCCCCAGCTCTGATTCCCCGCCTCTGATTCCAGGCGTCCGATTCCCTGCCTCTGATTCCCCGCCTCTGATTCCCCATCTCTGATTCCCCGCCTCTGATTCCCCGTGTCTGATTCCCTTACTCTGATTCCCCGCCTCTGATTCCCCCCCTCTGATTCCCTGCCACTGATTCCCTGCCCCTGATTCCCCACTTCTGATTCCCCATATCTGATTCCCCGCCTCTTTCCCCGCCTCTGACTCCCCACCTCTGATTCCCCAGCTCTGATTCCCCGCCTCAGATTCCCCGCGTCTGATTCCCTGCCTCTGATTCCCCGCCTCTGATTCCCCATCTCTGATTCCCCAGCTCTGATTCCCCGTGTCTGATTCCCTGCCTCTGAATCCCCGCCTCTGATTCCCCGCCTCTGATTCCCTGCCACTGATTCCCCGCCCCTGATTCCCCACCTCTGATTCCCCATATCTTATTCCCCGCCTCTGTTTCCCCCCTTCTGATTCCCAGCCTCTGATTCCCCATATCTGATTCCCCGCCTCTGATTCCCCATATCTGATTCCACTCCTCATTTTCCACATATCTGCTTCGCCGCCTCTGATTCCCCAACTCTGATTCCCCGCCTCTGATTCCCCAGCTCTGATTTCCCGCCTCTGATTTCCAGCATCCGATTCCCTGCCTCTGATTCCCCGCCTCTGATTCCCCATCTCTGATTCCCCGCCTCTGATTCCCCGTGTCTGATTCCCTGCCTCTGATTCCCCGCCTCTGATTCCCCGCGTCTGATTCCCTGCCACTGATTCCCTGCCCCTGATTCCCCACCTCTGATTCCCCATATCTGATTCCCCGCCTCTGTTTCCCCGCCTCTGATTCCCCGCCTATGTTTCCACATATCTGATTACCCGCCTCTGATTCCCCAACTCTGATTCCCCGCCTCTGATTCCCCAGCTCTGATTCCCCGCCTTTTATTCCCGGCCTCTGATTCCCTGCCACTGATTCCCCGCCCCTGATTCCCCACCTCTGATTCCCCATATCTGATTCCCCGCCTCTGTTTCCCCAGCTCTGATTCCCCACCTCTGATTCCCCATATCTGATTCCCCGCCTCTGTTTCCCCAGCTCTGATTCCCTGCCTCTGATTCCCTGCCCTGATTCCCCATCTCTGTTTCACCGCCTTTGTTTCGCCACCTCTGATTCCCCATATCTGATTCCCCGCCTCTGTTTCCCCGCCTCTGATTCCCTGCCTCTGATTCCCAACCTCTGATTCCACACCTCTGATTCCCCATATCTGATTCCCCGACTCTATTTCCCCATATCTGATTCCCCGCATCTGATTCCCAAACTCTGATTCCCCGCCTCTGATTCCCCAGCTCTGATTCCCCGCCTCTGATTCCAGGCGTCCGATTCCCTGCCTCTGATTCCCCGCCTCTGATTCCCCATCTCTGATTCCCCGCCTCTGATTCCCCGTGTCTGATTCCCTTACTCTGATTCCCCGCCTCTGATTCCCCCCCTCTGATTCCCTGCGACTGATTCCCTGCCCCTGATTCCCCACTTCTGATTCCCCATATCTGATTCCCCGCCTCTTTCCCCGCCTCTGATTCCCCGCCTCTGATTCCCCATATCTGATTCCCTGCCTCTGATTCCCCAACTCTGATTCCCCGCCTCTGATTCCCCATATCTTATTCCCCGCCTCTGTTTCCCCCCCTCTGATTCCCAGCCTCTGATTCCCCATATCTGATTCCCCGCCTTTGATTCCCCATATCTGATTCTCCGCCTCATTTTCCCCATATCTGCTTCGCCGCCTCTGATTCCCCAACTCTGATTCCCCTCCTCTGATTCCCCAGCTCTGATTTCCCGCCTCTGATTTCCGGCATCCGATTCCCTGCCTCTGATTCCCCGCCTCTGATTCCCCATCTCTGATTCCCCGCCTCTGATTCCCCGTGTCTGATTCCCTGCCCCTGATTCCCCACCTCTGATTCCCCATATCTGATTTCCCGCCTCTGTTTCCCCGCCTCTGATTGCCCACCTCTATTCCCCGCCTCTGATTCGCCAGCTCTGATTCGCCTCCTCTGATTCCCCGCATCTGATTCCCTGCTTCTGATTCCGCGCCTCTGATTCCCCATCTCTGATTCACCGCCTTTGATTCGCCACCTCTGATTCCCCATATCTGATTTACCACCTCTGAATCCCCACCTCTGATTCCCCATCTCTGATTCCGCACATCCGATTCCCTGCCTCTGATTCCCCGCCTCTGATTCCCCGCCTCTGATTCCCTGCCTCTGATTCGCAACCTCTAATTCCCCACCTCTGATTCCCCAACTCTGATTCCCCTCCTCTGATTCTCCATCACTGATTCCCCGCCTTTTATTCCCGGCCTCTGATTCCCTGCCACTGATTCCCCGCCCCTGATTCCCCACCTCTGATTCCCCATATCTGATTCCCCGCCTCTGTTTCCCCAGCTCTGATTCCCCACCTCTGAATCCCCAGCTCTGATTCCCTGCCACTGATTCCCCGCCCCTGATTCCCCACCTCTGATTCCCCATATCTGATTCCCCGCATCTGTTTCCCCAGCTCCGATTCCCTGCCTCTGATTCCCTGCCCTGATTCCCCATCTCTGTTTCACCGCCTTTGATTCGCCACCTCTGATTCACCATATCTGATTCCCCGCCTCTGTTTCCACGCCTCTGATTCCCTGCCTCTGATTCCCAACCTCTGATTCCACACCTCTGATTCCCCATATCTGATTCCCCACCTCTATTTCCCCATATCTGATTCCCCGCCTCTGATTCCCCAACTCTGATTCCCCGCCTCTGATTCCCCAGCTCTGATTCCCCGCCTCTGATACCCGGCGTCCGATTCCCTGCCTCTGATTCCCCGCCTCTGATTCCCCATCTCTGATTCCCCGCCTCTGATTCCCCGTGTCTGATTCCCTGCCTCTGATTCCCCGCCTCTGATTCCCCGCCTCTGATTCCCTGCCACTGATTCCCTGCCCCTGATTCCCCACCTCTGATTCCCCATATCTGATTCCCCACCTCTGTTTCCCCGCCTCTGATTCCCCGCCTCTGATTCCCCATATCTGATTCCCTGCCTCTGATTCCCAAACTCTGATTCCCCGCCTCTGATTCCCCAGCTCTGAATCCACGCCTCTGATTCCCCGCATCTGATTCCCTGCCTCTGATTCCCTGCCTTGATTCCCCATCTCTGATTCACAACCTCTGATTCCCCACCTCTTGTTCCCCATATCTGATTCCCCGCCTCTGTTTCCCCATATCTGATTCCACGGCTCTGATTGCCCACCTCTATTCCCCGCCTCTGATTCGCCAGCTCTGATTCGCCTCCTCTGATTCCCCGCATCTGATTCCCTGCTTCTGATTCCGCGCCTCTGATTCCCCATCTCTGATTCACCGCCTTTGATTCGCCACCTCTGATTCCCCATATCTGATTTACCACCTCTGTTTCCCCGCCTCTGATTCCCCGCCTCTGATTCTCCATATCTCATTCCCCGCCTCTGATTCCCCGCGTCTGATTCCCAGCCTCTGAATCCCCGTGTCTGATTTCCTGCCTCTGATTCCCCGCCTCTTATTCCCCATCTCTGATTCACCGCCTCTGATTCCCAACCTCTGATTCCCCGCGTCTGATTCCCTGCCTCTGATTCCCCGCCTCTGATTCCCCAGCTCTGATTCCCCGCCTCTGATTCCCCATCTCTGATTCCTCGCCTCTGATTCCCCGTGTCTGATTCCCTGCCTCTGATTCCCCGCCTCTGATTCCCCGCCTCTGATTCCCTGCCACTGATTCCCTGCCCCTGATTCCCCACCTCTGATTCCCCATATCTGATTCCCCGACTCTGTTTCCCCGCCTCTGATTCCCCGCCTCTGATTCCCCATATCTGATTCCCTGCCTCTGATTCCCCAACTCTGATTCCCCGCCTCTGATTCCCCAGCTCTGAATCCACGCCTCTGATTCCCCGCATCTGATTCCCTGCCTCTGATTCCCCGCCTTGATTCCCCATCTCTGATTCACAACCTCTGATTCCCCACCTCTTATTCCCCATATCTTATTCCCCGCCTCTGTTTCCCCATATCTGATTCCCCGGCTCTGATTGCCCACCTCTATTCCCCGCCTCTGATTCGCCAGCTCTGATTCGCCTCCTCTGATTCCCCGCATCTGATTCCCTGCCTCTGATTCCGCGCCTCTGATTCCCCATCTCTGATTCACCGCCTTTGATTCGCCACCTCTGATTCCCCATATCTGATTCACCACCTCTGTTTCCCCGCCTCTGATTCCCCGCCTCTGATTCTCCATATCTCATTCCCCGCCTCTGAATCCCCATCTCTGATTCCCGGACACTGATTCCCCACCTCTGATTCCCGGCCTCTTATTCCCAGCATCTGATTCCCGGTCTCTGATTCCCGGCCTCTGATTCCCCGCTTCTGATTCTGATTCCCTGCCTCTGATTCCCCATCTCTGATTCCGCACATCTGATTCCCTGCCTCTGATTCCCCACCTCTGATTCCCCATATCTGATTCCCCGCCTCTGTTTCCCCGCCTCCGATTCCCCGCCTCTGTTTCCCCATATCTAATTCCCCACCTCTGATGCCCCAACTCTGATTCCCCGCCTCTGATTCCCCAGCTCTGATTCCCCACCTCTGATTCTCCGCATCCGATTCCCCATGTCTGATTCCCCGCCTCTGTTTCCCCGCCTCTGATTCCCCGCTTCTGTTTTCCCATATCTGATTCCCCGCCTCTGATTCCCCAGCTCTGATTCCCTGCCTCTGATTCCCCGCGTTCTATTCCCTGCCTCTGATTCCCCGCCTGTGATTCCCCATCTCTGATTCACCACCTCTGATTCCCCACCTCTGATTCCCCATATCTAATTCCCCGCCTCTGTTTGCCCGCCTCTGAATCCCCGCCTCTGTTTCCCCATATCTGATTCCCTGCCTCTGAATCCCCAACTCTGATTCCCTGCCTCTGATTCACCAGCTCTGATTCCCCGCCTTTGATTCCCCCCGTCTGATTCCCAGCCTCTGAATCCCCGTGTATTATTTCCTGCCTCTGATTCCCCACCTCTTATTCCCCATCTCTGATTCACCGCCTCTGATTCCCCACCTCTGATTCCCCGCGTCTGATTCCCTGCCTCTGATTCCCCGCCTCTGATTCCCCAGCACTGATTCCCCGCCTCTGATTCCCCAGCTCTGATTCCGCGCCTCTGATTCCCCACGTCTGATTCCCTGCCTCTGATTCCCCGCCTCTGATTCCCCATCTCTGATTCCCCAGCTCTGATTCCCCGTGTCTGATTCCCTGCCTCTGAATCCCCGCCTCTGATTCCCCGCCTCTGATTCCCTGCCACTGATTCCCCGCCCCTGATTCCCCACCTCTGATTCCCCATATCTTATTCCCCGCCTCTGTTTCCCCCCCTCTGATTCCCAGCCTCTGATTCCCCATATCTGATTCCCCGCCTCTGATTCCCCATATCTGATTCCCCTCCTCATTTTCCACATATCTGCTTCGCCGCCTCTGATTCCCCAACTCTGATTCCCCGCCTCTGATTCCCCATCTCTGATTTCCCGCCTCTGATTTCCGGCATCCGATTCCCTGCCTCTGATTCCCCGCCTCTGATTCCCCATCTCTGATTCCCCGCCTCTGATTCCCCGTGTCTGATTCCCTGCCTCTGATTCCCCGCCTCTGATTCCCCGCGTCTGATTCCCTTCCACTGATTCCCTGCCCCTGATTCCCCACCTCTGATTCCCCATATCTGATTCCCCGCCTCTGTTTCCCCGCCTCTGATTGCCGCCTCTGTTTCCCCATATCTGATTCCCCGCCTCTGATTCCCCAACTCTGATTCCCCTCCTCTAATTCGCCAGCTATGATTCCCCGCCTCTGATTCCCTGCATCTGATTCCCTGCCTCTGATTCCCCGCCTCTGATTCCCCTTCTCTGATTCACCACCTCTGAATCCCCACCTCTGATTCCCCATCTCTGATTCCGCACATCCGATTCCCTGCCTCTGATTCCCCGCCTCTGATTCCCCGCCTCTGATTCCCTGCCTCTGATTCGCAACTTCTAATTCCCCACCTCTGATTCCCCATATCTGATTCCCCGCCTCTGTTTCCCTGCCTCTGATTCCCGGCCTCTGTTTCCCCATATCTGATTCCCCTCCTCTGATTCCCCAACTCTGATTCCCCGCCTCTGATTCCCCAGCTCTGATTCCCCACCTCTGATTCCCCAGCTCTGATTCCCTGCCACTGATTCCCCGCCCCTGATTCCCCACCTCTGATTCCCCATATCTGATTCCCCGCCTCTGTTTCCCCAGCTCTGATTCCCTGCCTCTGATTCCCTGCCCTGATTCCCCATCTCTGTAATCCCTGCCTCTGATTCCCCACCTCTGATTCCTCATATCTGATTCCCCGCCTCTGTTTCCCCGCCTCTGATTCCCCGCCTCTGTTTCCCTATATCTAATTCCCCACCTCTGATGCCCCAACTCTGATTCCCCGCCTCTGATTCCCCAGCTCTGATTCCCCGCCTCTGATTCCCCGCATCCGATTCTCCATATCTGATACCCCGCCTCTGTTTCCCCGCCTCTGATTCCCCGCCTCTGTTTCCCCATATCTGATTCCCCGCCTCTGATTCCCAACTATGATTCCCCGCCTCTGATTCCCCAGCTCTGATTCCCTGCGTCTGATTCCCTGCGTTCTATTCCCTGCCTCTGATTCCCCACCTGTGATTCCCCATCACTGATTCACCACCTCTGATTCCCCACCTCTGATTCCCCATATCTAATTCCCCGCCTCTGTTTGCCCGCCTCTGATTCCCCGCCTCTGTTTCCCCATATCTGATTCCCCGTCTCTGAATCCCCAACTCTGATTCCCTGCCTCTGATTCCCCAGCTCTGATTCCCCGCCTTTGATTCCCCCCGTCTGATTCCCAGCCTCTGAATCCCCGTGTCTGATTTCCTGCCTCTGATTCCCCGCCTCTGATTCCCCATCTCTGATTCCTCTGATTCCCCACATCTGATTCCCCATCTCTGATTCCGCACATCCGATTCCCTGCCTCTGATTCCCCAACTCTGACTCCCCACCTCTGATTCCCCAGCTCTGATTCCCCGCCTCAGATTCCCCGCGTCTGATTCCCTGCCTCTGATTCCCCGCCTCTGATTCCCCATCTCTGATTCCCCAGCTCTGATTCCCCGTGTCTGATTCCCTGCCTCTGAATCCCCGCCTCTGATTCCCCGCCTCTGATTCCCTGCCACTGATTCCCCGCCCCTGATTCCCCACCTCTGATTCCCCATATCTTATTCCCCGCCTCTGTTTCCCCCCCTCTGATTCCCAGCCTCTGATTCCCCATATCTGATTCCCCGCCTCTGATTCCCCATATCTGATTCCACTCCTCATTTTCCACATATCTGCTTCGCCGCCTCTGATTCCCCAACTCTGATTCCCCGCCTCTGATTCCCCAGCTCTGATTTCCCGCCTCTGATTTCCGGCATCCGATTCCCTGCCTCTGATTCCCCGCCTCTGATTCCCCATCTCTGATTCCCCGCCTCTGATTCCCCGTGTCTGATTCCCTGCCTCTGATTCCCCGCCTCTGATTCCCCGCGTCTGATTCCCTGCCAATGATTCCCTGCCCCTGATTCCCCACCTCTGATTCCCCATATCTGATTCCCCGCCTCTGTTTCCCCGCCTCTGATTCCCCGCCTATGTTTCCACATATCTGATTACCCGCCTCTGATTCCCCAACTCTGATTCCCCGCCTCTGATTCCCCAGCTCTGATTCCCCGCCTTTTATTCCCGGCCTCTGATTCCCTGCCACTGATTCCCCACCCCTGATTCCCCACCTCTGATTCCCCATATCTGATTCCCCGCCTCTGTTTCCCCAGCTCTGATTCCCCACCTCTGATTCCCCATATCTGATTCCCCGCCTCTGTTTCCCCAGCTCTGATTCCCTGCCTCTGATTCCCTGCCCTGATTCCCCATCTCTGTTTCACCGCCTTTGTTTCGCCACCTCTGATTCCCCATATCTGATTCCCCGCCTCTGTTTCCCCGCCTCTGATTCCCTGCCTCTGATTCCCAACCTCTGATTCCACACCTCTGATTCCCCATATCTGATTCCCCGACTCTATTTCCCCATATCTGATTCCCCGCCTCTGATTCCCCAACTCTGATTCCCCGCCTCTGATTCCCCAGCTCTGATTCCCCGCCTCTGATTCCAGGCGTCCGATTCCCTGCCTCTGATTCCCCGCCTCTGATTCCCCATCTCTGATTCCCCGCCTCTGATTCCCCGTGTCTGATTCCCTTACTCTGATTCCCCGCCTCTGATTCCCCCCCTCTGATTCCCTGCCACTGATTCCCTGCCCCTGATTCCCCACTTCTGATTCCCCATATCTGATTCCCCGCCTCTTTCCCCGCCTCTGATTCCCCGCCTCTGATTCCCCATATCTGATTCCCTGCCTCTGATTCCCCAACTCTGATTCCCCGCCTCTGATTCCCCATATCTTATTCCCCGCCTCTGTTTCCCCCCCTCTGATTCCCAGCCTCTGATTCCCCATATCTGATTCCCCGCCTTTGATTCCCCATATCTGATTCTCCGCCTCATTTTCCCCATATCTGCTTCGCCGCCTCTGATTCCCCAGCTCTGATTTCCCGCCTCTGATTTCCGGCATCCGATTCCCTGCCTCTGATTCCCCGCCTCTGATTCCCCATCTCTGATTCCCCGCCTCTGATTCCCCGTGTCTGATTCCCTGCATCTGATTCCCCACCTCTGATTCCCCGCGTCTGATTCCCTGCCACTGATTCCCTGCCCCTGATTCCCCACCTCTGATTCCCCATATCTGATTTCCCGCCTCTGTTTCCCCGCCTCTGATTCCCCGCCTCTGTTTCCCCATATCTGATTCCCCGCCTCTGATTCCCCAACTCTGATTCCCCTCCTCTAATTCGCCAGCTATGATTCCCCGCCTTTGATTCCCTGCGTCTGATTCCCTGCCTCTGATTCCCCGCCTCTGATTCCCCTTCTCTGATTCACCACCTCTGAATCCCCACCTCTGATTCCCCATCTCTGATTCCGCACATCCGATTCCCTGCCTCTGATTCCCCGCCTCTGATTCCCCGTCTCTGATTCCCTGCCTCTGATTCGCAACCTCTAATTCCCCACCTCTGATTCCCCAACTCTGATTCCCCTCCTCTGATTCTCCATCTCTGATTCCCCGCCTTTTATTCCCGGCCTCTGATTCCCTGCCACTGATTCCCCGCCCCTGATTCCCCACCTCTGATTCCCCATATCTGATTCCCCGCCTCTGTTTCCCCAGCTCTGATTCCCCACCTCTGAATCCCCAGCTCTGATTCCCTGCCACTGATTCCCCGCCCCTGATTCCCCACCACTGATTCCCCATATCTGATTCCCCGCATCTGTTTCCCCAGCTCCGATTCCCTGCCTCTGATTCCCTGCCCTGATTCCCCATCTCTGTTTCACCGCCTTTGATTCGCCACCTCTGATTCACCATATCTGATTCCCCGCCTCTGTTTCCCCGCCTCTGATTCCCTGCCTCTGATTCCCAACCTCTGATTCCACACCTCTGATTCCCCATATCTGATTCCCCACCTCTATTTCCCCATATCTGATTCCCCGCCTCTGATTCCCCAACTCTGATTCCCCGCCTCTGATTCCCCAGCTCTGATTCCCCGCCTCTGATACCCGGCGTCCGATTCCCTGCCTCTGATTCCCCGCCTCTGATTCCCCATCTCTGATTCCCCGCCTCTGATTCCCCGTGTCTAATTCCCTGCCTCTGATTCCCCGCCTCTGATTCCCCGCCTCTGATTCCCTGCCACTGATTCCCTGCCCCTGATTCCCCACCTCTGATTCCCCATATCTGATTCCCCACCTCTGTTTCCCCGCCTCTGATTCCCCGCCTCTGATTCCCCATATCTGATTCCCTGCCTCTGATTCCCAAACTCTGATTCCCCGCCTCTGATTCCCCAGCTCTGAATCCACGCCTCTGATTCCCCGCATCTGATTCCCTGCCTCTGATTCCCTGCCTTGATTCCCCATCTCTGATTCACAACCTCTGATTCCCCACCTCTTGTTCCCCATATCTGATTCCCCGCCTCTGTTTCCCCATATCTGATTCCCCGGCTCTGATTGCCCACCTCTATTCCCCGCCTCTGATTCGCCAGCTCTGATTCGCCTCCTCTGATTCCCCGCATCTGATTCCCTGCTTCTGATTCCGCGCCTCTGATTCCCCATCTCTGATTCACCGCCTTTGATTCGCCACCTCTGATTCCCCATATCTGATTTACCACCTCTGTTTCCCCGCCTCTGATTCCCCGCCTCTGATTCTCCATATCTCATTCCCCGCCTCTGATTCCCCGCGTCTGATTCCCAGCCTCTGAATCCCCGTGTCTGATTTCCTGCCTCTGATTCCCCGCCTCTTATTCCCCATCTCTGATTCACCGCCTCTGATTCCCCACCTCTGATTCCCCGCGTCTGATTCCCTGCCTCTGATTCCCCGCCTCTGATTCCCCAGCTCTGATTCCCCGCCTCTGATTCCCCATCTCTGATTCCCCGCCTCTGATTCCCCGTGTCTGATTCCCTGCCTCTGATTCCCCGCCTCTGATTCCCCGCCTCTGATTCCCTGCCACTGATTCCCTGCCCCTGATTCCCCACCTCTGATTCCCCATATCTGATTCCCCGACTCTGTTTCCCCGCCTCTGATTCCCCGCCTCTGATTCCCCATATCTGTTTCCCTGCCTCTGATTCCCCAACTCTGATTCCCCGCCTCTGATTCCCCAGCTCTGAATCCACGCCTCTGATTCCCCGCATCTGATTCCCTGCCTCTGATTCCCCGCCTTGATTCCCCATCTCTGATTCACAACCTCTGATTCCCCACCTCTTATTCCCCATATCTTATTCCCCGCCTCTGTTTCCCCATATCTGATTCCCCGGCTCTGATTGCCCACCTCTATTCCCCGCCTCTGATTCGCCAGCTCTGATTCGCCTCCTCTGATTCCCCGCATCTGATTCCCTGCCTCTGATTCCGCGCCTCTGATTCCCCATCTCTGATTCACCGCCTTTGATTCGCCACCTCTGATTCCCCATATCTGATTCACCACCTCTGTTTCCCCGCCTCTGATTCCCCGCCTCTGATTCTCCATATCTCATTCCCCGCCTCTGAATCCCCATCTCTGATTCCCGGACACTGATTCCCCACCTCTGATTCCCGGCCTCTTATTCCCAGCATCTGATTCCCGGTCTCTGATTCCCGGCCTCTGATTCCCCGCTTCTGATTCTGATTCCCTGCCTCTGATTCCCCATCTCTGATTCCGCACATCTGATTCCCTGCCTCTGATTCCCCACCTCTGATTCCCCATATCTGATTCCCCGCCTCTGTTTCCCCGCCTCCGATTCCCCGCCTCTGTTTCCCTATATCTAATTCCCCACCTCTGATGCCCCAACTCTGATTCCCCGCCTCTGATTCCCCAGCTCTTATTCCCCACCTCTGATTCTCCGCATCCGATTCCCCATGTCTGATTCCCCGCCTCTGTTTCCCCGCCTCTGATTCCCCGCTTCTGTTTTCCCATATCTGATTCCCCGCCTCTGATTCCCCAGCTCTGATTCCCTGCCTCTGATTCCCCGCGTTCTATTCCCTGCCTCTGATTCCCCGCCTGTGATTCCCCATCTCTGATTCACCACCTCTGATTCCCCACCTCTGATTCCCCATATCTAATTCCCCGCCTCTGTTTGCCCGCCTCTGAATCCCCGCCTCTGTTTCCCCATATCTGATTCCCTGCCTCTGAATCCCCAACTCTGATTCCCTGCCTCTGATTCACCAGCTCTGATTCCCCGCCTTTGATTCCCCCCGTCTGATTCCCAGCCTCTGAATCCCCGTGTATTATTTCCTGCCTCTGATTCCCCACCTCTTATTCCCCATCTCTGATTCACCGCCTCTGATTCCCCACCTCTGATTCCCCGCGTCTGATTCCCTGCCTCTGATTCCCCGCCTCTGATTCCCCAGCACTGATTCCCCGCCTCTGATTCCCCAGCTCTGATTCCGCGCCTCTGATTCCCCGCGTCTGATTCCCTGCCTCTGATTCCCCGCCTCTGATTCCCCATCTCTGATTCCCCAGCTCTGATTCCCCGTGTCTGATTCCCTGCCTCTGAATCCCCGCCTCTGATTCCCCGCCTCTGATTCCCTGCCACTGATTCCCCGCCCCTGATTCCCCACCTCTGATTCCCCATATCTTATTCCCCGCCTCTGTTTCCCCCCCTCTGATTCCCAGCCTCTGATTCCCCATATCTGATTCCCCGCCTCTGATTCCCCATATCTGATTCCCCTCCTCATTTTCCACATATCTGCTTCGCCGCCTCTGATTCCCCAACTCTGATTCCCCGCCTCTGATTCCCCATCTCTGATTTCCCGCCTCTGATTTCCGGCATCCGATTCCCTGCCTCTGATTCCCCGCCTCTGATTCCCCATCTCTGATTCCCCGCCTCTGATTCCCCGTGTCTGATTCCCTGCCTCTGATTCCCCGCCTCTGATTCCCCGCGTCTGATTCCCTTCCACTGATTCCCTGCCCCTGATTCCCCACCTCTGATTCCCCATATCTGATTCCCCGCCTCTGTTTCCCCGCCTCTGTTTCCCCATATCTGATTCCCCGCCTCTGATTCCCCAACTCTGATTCCCCTCCTCTAATTCGCCAGCTATGATTCCCCGCCTCTGATTCCCTGCATCTGATTCCCTGCCTCTGATTCCCCGCCTCTGATTCCCCTTCTCTGATTCACCACCTCTGAATCCCCACCTCTGATTCCCCATCTCTGATTCCGCACATCCGATTCCCTGCCTCTGATTCCCCGCCTCTGATTCCCTGCCTCTGATTCGCAACCTCTAATTCCCCACCTCTGATTCCCCATATCTGATTCCCCGCCTCTGTTTCCCTGCCTCTGATTCCCGGCCTCTGTTTCCCCATATCTGATTCCCCTCCTCTGATTCCCCAACTCTGATTCCCCGCCTCTGATTCCCCAGCTCTGATTCCCCAGCTCTGATTCCCCAGCTCTGATACCCTGCCACTGATTCCCCGCCCCTGATTCCCCACCTCTGATTCCCCATATCTGATTCCCCGCCTCTGTTTCCCCAGCTCTGATTCCCTGCCTCTGATTCCCTGCCCTGATTCCCCATTTCTGTTTCACCGCCTTTGATTCGCAACCTCTGATTCACCATATCTGATTCCCCGCCTCTGTTTCCCCGCCTCTGATTCCCTGCCTCTGCTTCCCAACCTCTGATTCCACACCTCTGATTCCCCATATCTGATTCCCCGACTCTATTTCCCCATATCTGATTCCCCGCCTCTGATTCCCCATCTCTGATTCCCCGCCTCTGATTCCCCGTGTCTGATTCCCTGCCTCTGATTCCCCGCCTCTGATTCCCCGCCTCTGATTCCCTGCCACTGATTCCCTGCCCCTGATTCCCCACCTCTGATTCCCCATATCTGATTCCCCGACTCTGTTTCCCCGCCCCTGATTCCCCGCCTCTGATTCCCCATATCTGATTCCCTGCCTCCGATTCCCCAACTCTGATTCCCCGCCTCTGATTCCCCAGCTCTGAATCCACGCCTCTGATTCCCCGCATCTGATTCCCTGCCTCTGATTCCCCGCCTTGATTCCCCATCTCTGATTCACAACCTCTGATTCCCCACCTCTTATTCCCCATATCTGATTCCCCGCCTCTGTTTCCCCATATCTGATTCCCCGGCTCTGATTGCCCACCTCTATTCCCCGCCTCTGATTCGCCAGCTCTGATTCGCCTCCTCTGATTCCCCGCATCTGATTCACTGCCTCTGATTCCGCGCCTCTGATTCCCCATCTCTGATTCACCGCCTTTGATTCGCCACCTCTGATTCCCCATATCTGATTCACCACCTCTGTTTCCCCGCCTCTGATTCCCCGCCTCTGATTCTCCATATCTCATTCCCCGCCTCTGAATCCCCATCTCTGATTCCCGGACACTGATTCCCCACCTCTGATTCCCGGCCTCTTATTCCCAGCATCTGATTCCCGGTCTCTGATTCCCGGCCTCTGATTCCCCGCTTCTGATTCTGATTCCCTGCCTCTGATTCCCCATCTCTGATTCCGCACATCTGATTCCCTGCCTCTGATTCCCCACCTCTGATTCCCCATATCTGATTCCCCGCCTCTGTTTCCCCGCCCCGATTCCCCGCCTCTGTTTCCCCATATCTAATTCCCCACCTCTGATGCCCCAACTCTGATTCCCCGCCTCTGATTCCCCAGCTCTGATTCCCCACCTCTGATTCTCCGCATCCGATTCCCCATGTCTGATTCCCCGCCTCTGTTTCCCCGCCTCTGATTCCCCGCTTCTGTTTTCCCATATCTGATTCCCCGCCTCTGATTCCCCAGCTCTGATTCCCTGCCTCTGATTCCCCGCGTTCTATTCCCTGCCTCTGATTCCCCACCTCTGATTCCCCATATCTGATTCCCCGCCTCTGTTTCCCCGCCTCCGATTCCCCGCCTCTGTTTCCCCATATCTAATTCCCCACCTCTGATGCCCCAACTCTGATTCCCCGCCTCTGATTCCCCAGCTCTGATTCCCCATCTCTGATTCCCCGCCTCTGATTCCCCGTGTCTGATTCCCTGCCTCTGATTCCCCACCTGTGATTCCCCATCACTGATTCACCACCTCTGATTCCCCACCTCTGATTCCCCATATCTAATTCCCCGCCTCTGTTTGCCCGCCTCTGATTCCCCGCCTCTGTTTCCCCATATCTGATTCCCCGTCTCTGAATCCCCAACTCTGATTCCCTGCCTCTGATTCCCCAGCTCTGATTCCCCGCCTTTGATTCCCCCCGTCTGATTCCCAGCCTCTGAATCCCCGTGTCTGATTTCCTGCCTCTGATTCCCCGCCTCTGATTCCCCATCTCTGATTCCTCTGATTCCCCACATCTGATTCCCCATCTCTGTTTCCGCACATCCGATTCCCTGCCTCTGATTCCCCAACTCTGACTCCCCACCTCTGATTCCCCAGCTCTGATTCCCCGCCTCAGATTCCCCGCGTCTGATTCCCTGCCTCTGATTCCCCGCCTCTGATTCCCCATCTCTGATTCCCCAGCTCTGATTCCCCGTGTCTGATTCCCTGCCTCTGAATCCCCGCCTCTGATTCCCCGCCTCTGATTCCCTGCCACTGATTCCCCGCCCCTGATTCCCCACCTCTGATTCCCCATATCTTATTCCCCGCCTCTGTTTCCCCCCCTCTGATTCCCAGCCTCTGATTCCCCATATCTGATTCCCCGCCTCTGATTCCCCATATCTGATTCCACTCCTCATTTTCCACATATCTGCTTCGCCGCCTCTGATTCCCCAACTCTGATTCCCCGCCTCTGATTCCCCAGCTCTGATTTCCCGCCTCTGATTTCCGGCATCCGATTCCCTGCCTCTGATTCCCCGCCTCTGATTCCCCATCTCTGATTCCCCGCCTCTGATTCCCCGTGTCTGATTCCCTGCCTCTGATTCCCCGCCTCTGATTCCCCGCGTCTGATTCCCTGCCACTGATTCCCTGCCCCTGATTCCCCACCTCTGATTCCCCATATCTGATTCCCCGCCTCTGTTTCACCGCCTCTGATTCCCCGCCTATGTTTCCACATATCTGATTACCCGCCTCTGATTCCCCAACTCTGATTCCCCGCCTCTGATTCCCCAGCTCTGATTCCCCGCCTTTTATTCCCGGCCTCTGATTCCCTGCCACTGATTCCCCGCCCCTGATTCCCCACCTCTGATTCCCCATATCTGATTCCCCGCCTCTGTTTCCCCAGCTCTGATTCCCCACATCTGATTCCCCATATCTGATTCCCCGCCTCTGTTTCCCCAGCTCTGATTCCCTGCCTCTGATTCCCTGCCCTGATTCCCCATCTCTGTTTCACCGCCTTTGTTTCGCCACCTCTGATTCCCCATATCTGATTCCCCGCCTCTGTTTCCCCGCCTCTGATTCCCTGCCTCTGATTCCCAACCTCTGATTCCACACCTCTGATTCCCCGCCTCTGATTCCCCAGCTCTGATTCCCCGCCTCTGATTCCAGGCGTCCGATTCCCTGCCTCTGATTCCCCGCCTCTGATTCCCCATCTCTGATTCCCCGCCTCTGATTCCCCGTGTCTGATTCCCTTACTCTGATTCCCCGCCTCTGATTCCCCCCCTCTGATTCCCTGCCACTGATTCCCTGCCCCTGATTCCCCACTTCTGATTCCCCATATCTGATTCCCCGCCTCTTTCCCCGCCTCTGATTCCCCGCCTCTGATTCCCCATATCTGATTCCCTGCCTCTGATTCCCCAACTCTGATTCCCCGCCTCTGATTCCCCATATCTTATTCCCCGCCTCTGTTTCCCCCCCTCTGATTCCCAGCCTCTGATTCCCCATATCTGATTCCCCGCCTTTGATTCCCCATATCTGATTCTCCGCCTCATTTTCCCCATATCTGCTTCGCCGCCTCTGATTCCCCAACTCTGATTCCCCTCCTCTGATTCCCCAGCTCTGATTTCCCGCCTCTGATTTCCGGCATCCGATTCCCTGCCTCTGATTCCCCGCCTCTGATTCCCCATCTCTGATTCCCTGCCTCTGATTCCCCGTGTCTGATTCCCTGCATCTGATTCCCCGCCTCTGATTCCCCGCGTCTGATTCCCTGCCACTGATTCCCTGCCCCTGATTCCCCACCTCTGATTCCCCATATCTGATTTCCCGCCTCTGTTTCCCCGCCTCTGATTCCCCGCCTCTGTTTCCCCATATCTGATTCCCCGCCTCTGATTCCCCAACTCTGATTCCCCTCCTCTAATTCGCCAGCTATTATTCCCCGCCTTTGATTCCCTGCGTCTGATTCCCTGCCTCTGATTCCCCGTCTCTGATTCCCCTTCTCTGATTCACCACCTCTGAATCCCCACCTCTGATTCCCCATCTCTGATTCCGCACATCCGATTCCCTGCCTCTGATTCCCCGCCTCTGATTCCCCGCTTCTGATTCCCTGCCTCTGATTCGCAACCTCTAATTCCCCACCTCTGATTCCCCAACTCTGATTCCCCTCCTCTGATTCTCCATCTCTGATTCCCCGCCTTTTATTCCCGGCCTCTGATTCCCTGCCACTGATTCTCCGCCCCTGATTCCCCACCTCTGATTCCCCATATCTGATTCCCCGCCTCTGTTTCCCCAGCTCTGATTCCCCACCTCTGAATCCACAGCTCTGATTCCCTGCCACTGATTCCCCGCCCCTGATTCCCCACCTCTGATTCCCCATATCTGATTCCCCGCATCTGTTTCCCCAGCTCCGATTCCCTGCCTCTGATTCCCTGCCCTGATTCCCCATCTCTGTTTCACCGCCTTTGATTCGCCACCTCTGATTCACCATATCTGATTCCCCGCCTCTGTTTCCCCGCCTCTGATTCCCTGCCTCTGATTCCCAACCTCTGATTCCACACATCTGATTCCCCATATCTGATTCCCCACCTCTATTTCCCCATATCTGATTCCCCGCCTCTGATTCCCCAACTCTGATTCCCCGCCTCTGATTCCCCAGCTCTGATTCCCCGCCTCTGATACCCGGCGTCCGATTCCCTGCCTCTGATTCCCCGCCTCTGATTCCCCATCTCTGATTCCCCGCCTCTGATTCCCCGTGTCTGATTCCCTGCCTCTGATTCCCCGCCTCTGATTCCCAGCCTCTGATTCCCTGCCACTGAATCCCTGCCCCTGATTCCCCACCTCTGATTCCCCATATCTGATTCCCCACCTCTGTTTCCCCGCCTCTGATTCCCCGCCTCTGATTCCCCATATCTGATTCCCTGCCTCTGATTCCCAAACTCTGATTCCCCGCCTCTGATTCCCCAGCTCTGAATCCACGCCTCTGATTCCCCGCATCTGATTCCCTGCCTCTGATTCCCTGCCTTGATTCCCCATCTCTGATTCACAACCTCTGATTCCCCACCTCTTGTTCCCCATATCTGATTCCCCGCCTCTGTTTCCCCATATCTGATTCCCCGGCTCTGATTGCCCACCTCTATTCCCCGCCTCTGATTCGCCAGCTCTGATTCGCCTCCTCTGATTCCCCGCATCTGATTCCCTGCTTCTGATTCCGCGCCTCTGATTCCCCATCTCTGATTCACCGCCTTTGATTCGCCACCTCTGATTCCCCATATCTGATTTACCACCTCTGTTTCCCCGCCTCTGATTCCCCGCCTCTGATTCTCCATATCTCATTCCCCGCCTCTGATTCCCCGCGTCTGATTCCCAGCCTCTGAATCCCCGTGTCTGATTTCCTGCCTCTGATTCCCCACCTCTTATTCCCCATCTCTGATTCACCGCCTCTGATTCCCCACCTCTGATTCCCCGCGTCTGATTCCCTGCCTCTGATTCCCCGCCTCTGATTCCCCAGCTCTGATTCCCCGCCTCTGATTCCCCATCTCTGATTCCCCGCCTCTGATTCCCCGTGTCTGATTCCCTGCCTCTGATTCCCCGCCTCTGATTCCCCGCCTCTGATTCCCTGCCACTGATTCCCTGCCCCTGATTCCCCACCACTGATTCCCCATATCTGATTCCCCGACTCTGTTTCCCCGCCTCTGATTCCCCGCCTCTGATTCCCCATATCTGATTCCCTGCCTCTGATTCCCCAACTCTGATTCCCCGCCTCTGATTCCCCAGCTCTGAATCCACGCCTCTGATTCCCCGCATCTGATTCCCTGCCTCTGATTCCCCGCCTTGATTCCCCATCTCTGATTCACAACCTCTGATTCCCCACCTCTTATTCCCCATATCTTATTCCCCGCCTCTGTTTCCCCATATCTGATTCCCCGGCTCTGATTGCCCACCTCTATTCCCCGCCTCTGATTCGCCAGCTCTGATTCGCCTCCTCTGATTCCCCGCATCTGATTCCCTGCCTCTGATTCCGCACCTCTGATTCCCCATCTCTGATTCACCGCCTTTGATTCGCCACCTCTGATTCCCCATATCTGATTCACCACCTCTGTTTCCCCGCCTCTGATTCCCCGCCTCTGATTCTCCATATCTCATTCCCCGCCTCTGAATCCCCATCTCTGATTCCCGGACACTGATTCCCCACCTCTGATTCCCGGCCTCTTATTCCCAGCATCTGATTCCCGGTCTCTGATTCCCGGCCTCTGATTCCCCGCTTCTGATTCTGATTCCCTGCCTCTGATTCCCCATCTCTGATTCCGCACATCTGATTCCCTGCCTCTGATTCCCCACCTCTGATTCCCCATATCTGATTCCCCGCCTCTGTTTCCCCGCCTCCGATTCCCCGCCTCTGTTTCCCCATATCTAATTCCCCACCTCTGATGCCCCAACTCTGATTCCCCGCCTCTGATTCCCCAGCTCTGATTCCCCACCTCTGATTCTCCGCATCCGATTCCCCATGTCTGATTCCCCGCCTCTGTTTCCCCGCCTCTGATTCCCCGCTTCTGTTTTCCCATATCTGATTCCCCGCCTCTGATTCCCCAGCTCTGATTCCCTGCCTCTGATTCCCCGCGTTCTATTCCCTGCCTCTGATTCCCCGCCTGTGATTCCCCATCTCTGATTCACCACCTCTGATTCCCCACCTCTGATTCCCCATATCTAATTCCCCGCCTCTGTTTGCCCGCCTCTGAATCCCCGCCTCTGTTTCCCCATATCTGATTCCCTGCCTCTGAATCCCCAACTCTGATTCCCTGCCTCTGATTCACCAGCTCTGATTCCCCGCCTTTGATTCCCCCCGTCTGATTCCCAGCCTCTGAATCCCCGTGTATTATTTCCTGCCTCTGATTCCCCACCTCTTATTCCCCATCTCTGATTCACCGCCTCTGATTCCCCACCTCTAATTCCCCGCGTCAGATTCCCTGCCTCTGATTCCCCGCCTCTGATTCCCCAGCACTGATTCCCCGCCTCTGATTCCCCAGCTCTGATTCCGCGCCTCTGATTCCCCGCGTCTGATTCCCTGCCTCTGATTCCCCGCCTCTGATTCCCCATCTCTGATTCCCCAGCTCTGATTCCCCGTGTCTGATTCCCTGCCTCTGAATCCCCGCCTCTGATTCCCCGCCTCTGATTCCCTGCCACTGATTCCCCGCCCCTGATTCCCCACCTCTGATTCCCCATATCTTATTCCCCGCCTCTGTTTCCCCCCCTCTGATTCCCAGCCTCTGATTCCCCATATCTGATTCCCCGCCTCTGATTCCCCATATCTGATTCCCCTCCTCATTTTCCACATATCTGCTTCGCCGCCTCTGATTCCCCAACTCTGATTCCCCGCCTCTGATTCCCCATCTCTGATTTCCCGCCTCTGATTTCCGGCATCCGATTCCCTGCCTCTGATTCCCCGCCTCTGATTCCCCATCTCTGATTCCCCGCCTCTGATTCCCCGTGTCTGATTCCCTGCCTCTGATTCCCCGCCTCTGATTCCCCGCGTCTGATTCCCTGCCACTGATTCCCTGCCCCTGATTCCCCACCTCTGATTCCCCATATCTGATTCCCCGCCTCTGTTTCCCCGCCTCTGATTCCCCGCCTCTGTTTCCCCATATCTGATTCCCCGCCTCTGATTCCCCAACTCTGATTCCCCTCCTCTAATTCGCCAGCTATGATTCCCCGCCTCTGATTCCCTGCATCTGATTCCCTGCCTCTGATTCCCCGCCTCTGATTCCCCTTCTCTGATTCACCACCTCTGAATCCCCACCTCTGATTCCCCATCTCTGATTCCGCACATCCGATTCCCTGCCTCTGATTCCCCGCCTCTGATTCCCCGCCTCTGATTCCCTGCCTCTGATTCGCAACCTCTAATTCCCCACCTCTGATTCCCCATATCTGATTCCCCGGCTCTGTTTCCCTGCCTCTGATTCCCGGCCTCTGTTTCCCCATATCTGATTCCCCTCCTCTGATTCCCCAACTCTGATTCCCCGCCTCTGATTCCCCAGCTCTGATTCCCCACCTCTGATTCCCCAGCTCTGATTCCCTGCCACTGATTCCCCGCCCCTGATTCCCCACCTCTGATTCCCCATATCTGATTCCCCGCCTCTGTTTCCCCAGCTCTGATTCCCTGCCTCTGATTCCCTGCCCTGATTCCCCATCTCTGTTTCACCGCCTTTGATTCGCAACCTCTGATTCACCATATCTGATTCCCCGCCTCTGTTTCCCCGCCTCTGATTCCCTGCCTCTGATTCCCAACCTCTGATTCCACACCTCTGATTCCCCATATCTGATTCCCCGACTCTATTTCCCCATATCTGATTCCCCGCCTCTGATTCCCCATCTCTGATTCCCCGCCTCTGATTCCCCGTGTCTGATTCCCTGCCTCTGATTCCCCGCCTCTGATTCCCCGCCTCTGAATCCCTGCCACTGATTCCCTGCCCCTGATTCCCCACCTCTGATTCCCCATATCTGATTCCCCGACTCTGTTTCCCCGCCTCTGATTCCCCGCCTCTGATTCCCCATATCTGATTCCCTGCCTCTGATTCCCCAACTCTGATTCCCCGCCTCTGATTCCCCAGCTCTGAATCCACGCCTCTGATTCCCCGCATCTGATTCCCTGCCTCTGATTCCCCGCCTTGATTCCCCATCTCTGATTCACAACCTCTGATTCCCCACCTCTTATTCCCCATATCTGATTCCCCGCCTCTGTTTCCCCATATCTGATTCCCCGGCTCTGATTGCCCACCTCTATTCCCCGCCTCTGATTCGCCAGCTCTTATTCGCCTCCTCTGATTCCCCGCATCTGATTCACTGCCTCTGATTCCGCGCTTCTGATTCCCCATCTCTGATTCACCGCCTTTGATTCGCCACCTCTGATTCCCCATATCTGATTCAGCACCTCTGTTTCCCCGCCTCTGATTCCCCGCCTCTGATTCTCCATATCTCATTCCCCGCCTCTGAATCCCCATCTCTGATTCCCGGACACTGATTCCCCACCTCTGATTCCCGGCCTCTTATTCCCAGCATCTGATTCCCGGTCTCTGATTCCTGGCCTCTGATTCCCCGCTGCTGATTCTGATTCCCTGCCTCTGATTCCCCATCTCTGATTCCGCACATCTGATTCCCTGCCTCTGATTCCCCACCTCTGATTCCCCATATCTGATTCCCCGCCTCTGTTTCCCCGCCTCCGATTCCCCGCCTCTGTTTCCCCATATCTAATTCCCAACCTCTGATGCCCCAACTCTGATTCCCCGCCTCTGATTCCCCAGCTCTGATTCCCCACCTCTGATTCTCCGCATCCGATTCCCCATGTCTGATTCCCCGCCTCTGTTTCCCCGCCTCTGATTCCCCGCTTCTGTTTTCCCATATCTGATTCCCCGCCTCTGATTCCCCAGCACTGATTCCCTGCCTCTGATTCCCCGCGTTCTATTCCCTGCCTCTGATTCCCCACCTCTGATTCCCCATATCTGATTCCCCGCCTCTGTTTCCCCGCCTCCGATTCCCCGCCTCTGTTTCCCCATATCTAATTCCCCACCTCTGATGCCCCAACTCTGATTCCCCGCCTCTGATTCCCCAGCTCTGATTCCCCACCTCTGATTCTCCGCATCCGATTCCCCATGTCTGATTCCCCGCCTCTGATTCCCCGCCTCTGATTCCCCGCTTCTGTTTTCCCATATCTGATTCCCCGCCTCTGATTCCCCAGCTCTGATTCCCTGCCTCTGATTCCCCGCGTTCTATTCCCTGCCTCTGATTCCCCGCCTGTGATTCCCCATCTCTGATTCACCACCTCTGATTCCCCACCTCTGATTCCCCATATCTAATTCCCCGCCTCTGTTTGCCCGCCTCTGAATCCCCGCCTCTGTTTCCCCATATCTGATTCCCTGCCTCTGAATCCCCAACTCTGATTCCCTGCCTCTGATTCACCAGCTCTGATTCCCCGCCTTTGATTCCCCCCGTCTGATTCCCAGCCTCTGAATCCCCGTGTATTATTTCCTGCCTCTGATTCCCCACCTCTTATTCCCCATCTCTGATTCACCGCCTCTGATTCCCCACCTCTGATTCCCCGCGTCTGATTCCCTGCCTCTGATTCCCCGCCTCTGATTCCCCAGCACTGATTCCCCGCCTCTGATTCCCCAGCTCTGATTCCGCGCCTCTGATTCCCCGCGTCTGATTCCCTGCCTCTGATTCCCCGCCTCTGATTCCCCATCTCTGATTCCCCAGCTCTGATTCCCCGTGTCTGATTCCCTGCCTCTGAATCCCCGCCTCTGATTCCCCGCCTCTGATTCCCTGCCACTGATTCCCCGCCCCTGATTCCCCACCTCTGATTCCCCATATCTTATTCCCCGCCTCTGTTTCCCCCCCTCTGATTCCCAGCCTCTGATTCCCCATATCTGATTCCCCGCCTCTGATTCCCCATATCTGATTCCCCTCCTCATTTTCCACATATCTGCTTCGCCGCCTCTGATTCCCCAACTCTGATTCCCCGCCTCTGATTCCCCATCTCTGATTTCCCGCCTCTGATTTCCGGCATCCGATTCCCTGCCTCTGATTCCCCGCCTCTGATTCCCCATCTCTGATTCCCCGCCTCTGATTCCCCGTGTCTGATTCCCTGCCTCTGATTCCCCGCCTCTGATTCCCCGCGTCTGATTCCCTTCCACTGATTCCCTGCCCCTGATTCCCCACCTCTGATTCCCCATATCTGATTCCCCGCCTCTGTTTCCCCGCCTCTGTTTCCCCATATCTGATTCCCCGCCTCTGATTCCCCAACTCTGATTCCCCTCCTCTAATTCGCCAGCTATGATTCCCCGCCTCTGATTCCCTGCATCTGATTCCCTGCCTCTGATTCCCCGCCTCTGATTCCCCTTCTCTGATTCACCACCTCTGAATCCCCACCTCTGATTCCCCATCTCTGATTCCGCACATCCGATTCCCTGCCTCTGATTCCCCGCCTCTGATTCCCCGCCTCTGATTCCCTGCCTCTGATTCGCAACCTCTAATTCCCCACCTCTGATTCCCCATATCTGATTCCCCGCCTCTGTTTCCCTGCCTCTGATTCCCGGCCTCTGTTTCCCCATATCTGATTCCCCTCCTCTGATTCCCCAACTCTGATTCCCCGCCTCTGATTCCCCAGCTCTGATTCCCCAGCTCTGATTCCCCAGCTCTGATACCCTGCCACTGATTCCCCGCCCCTGATTCCCCACCTCTGATTCCCCATATCTGATTCCCCGCCTCTGTTTCCCCAGCTCTGATTCCCTGCCTCTGATTCCCTGCCCTGATTCCCCATCTCTGTTTCACCGCCTTTGATTCGCAACCTCTGATTCACCATATCTGATTCCCCGCCTCTGTTTCCCCGCCTCTGATTCCCTGCCTCTGCTTCCCAACCTCTGATTCCACACCTCTGATTCCCCATATCTGATTCCCCGACTCTATTTCCCCATATCTGATTCCCCGCCTCTGATTCCCCATCTCTGATTCCCCGCCTCTGATTCCCCGTGTCTGATTCCCTGCCTCTGATTCCCCGCCTCTGATTCCCCGCCTCTGATTCCCTGCCACTGATTCCCTGCCCCTGATTCCCCACCTCTGATTCCCCATATCTGATTCCCCGACTCTGTTTCCCCGCCTCTGATTCCCCGCCTCTGATTCCCCATATCTGATTCCCTGCCTCCGATTCCCCAACTCTGATTCCCCGCCTCTGATTCCCCAGCTCTGAATCCACGCCTCTGATTCCCCGCATCTGATTCCCTGCCTCTGATTCCCCGCCTTGATTCCCCATCTCTGATTCACAACCTCTGATTCCCCACCTCTTATTCCCCATATCTGATTCCCCGCCTCTGTTTCCCCATATCTGATTCCCCGGCTCTGATTGCCCACCTCTATTCCCCGCCTCTGATTCGCCAGCTCTGATTCGCCTCCTCTGATTCCCCGCATCTGATTCACTGCCTCTGATTCCGCGCCTCTGATTCCCCATCTCTGATTCACCGCCTTTGATTCGCCACCTCTGATTCCCCATATCTGATTCACCACCTCTGTTTCCCCGCCTCTGATTCCCCGCCTCTGATTCTCCATATCTCATTCCCCGCCTCTGAATCCCCATCTCTGATTCCCGGACACTGATTCCCCACCTCTGATTCCCGGCCTCTTATTCCCAGCATCTGATTCCCGGTCTCTGATTCCCGGCCTCTGATTCCCCGCTTCTGATTCTGATTCCCTGCCTCTGATTCCCCATCTCTGATTCCGCACATCTGATTCCCTGCCTCTGATTCCCCACCTCTGATTCCCCATATCTGATTCCCCGCCTCTGTTTCCCCGCCCCCGATTCCCCGCCTCTGTTTCCCCATATCTAATTCCCCACCTCTGATGCCCCAACTCTGATTCCCCGCCTCTGATTCCCCAGCTCTGATTCCCCACCTCTGATTCTCCGCATCCGATTCCCCATGTCTGATTCCCCGCCTCTGTTTCCCCGCCTCTGATTCCCCGCTTCTGTTTTCCCATATCTGATTCCCCGCCTCTGATTCCCCAGCTCTGATTCCCTGCCTCTGATTCCCCGCGTTCTATTCCCTGCCTCTGATTCCCCACCTCTGATTCCCCATATCTGATTCCCCGCCTCTGTTTCCCCGCCTCCGATTCCCCGCCTCTGTTTCCCCATATCTAATTCCCCACCTCTGATGCCCCAACTCTGATTCCCCGCCTCTGATTCCCCAGCTCTGATTCCCCATCTCTGATTCCCCGCCTCTGATTCCCCGTGTCTGATTCCCTGCCTCTGATTCCCCACCTGTGATTCCCCATCACTGATTCACCACCTCTGATTCCCCACCTCTGATTCCCCATATCTAATTCCCCGCCTCTGTTTGCCCGCCTCTGATTCCCCGCCTCTGTTTCCCCATATCTGATTCCCCGTCTCTGAATCCCCAACTCTGATTCCCTGCCTCTGATTCCCCAGCTCTGATTCCCCGCCTTTGATTCCCCCCGTCTGATTCCCAGCCTCTGAATCCCCGTGTCTGATTTCCTGCCTCTGATTCCCCGCCTCTGATTCCCCATCTCTGATTCCTCTGATTCCCCACATCTGATTCCCCATCTCTGTTTCCGCACATCCGATTCCCTGCCTCTGATTCCCCAACTCTGACTCCCCACCTCTGATTCCCCAGCTCTGATTCCCCGCCTCAGATTCCCCGCGTCTGATTCCCTGCCTCTGATTCCCCGCCTCTGATTCCCCATCTCTGATTCCCCAGCTCTGATTCCCCGTGTCTGATTCCCTGCCTCTGAATCCCCGCCTCTGATTCCCCGCCTCTGATTCCCTGCCACTGATTCCCCGCCCCTGATTCCCCACCTCTGATTCCCCATATCTTATTCCCCGCCTCTGTTTCCCCCCCTCTGATTCCCAGCCTCTGATTCCCCATATCTGATTCCCCGCCTCTGATTCCCCATATCTGATTCCACTCCTCATTTTCCACATATCTGCTTCGCCGCCTCTGATTCCCCAACTCTGATTCCCCGCCTCTGATTCCCCAGCTCTGATTTCCCGCCTCTGATTTCCGGCATCCGATTCCCTGCCTCTGATTCCCCGCCTCTGATTCCCCATCTCTGATTCCCCGCCTCTGATTCCCCGTGTCTGATTCCCTGCCTCTGATTCCCCGCCTCTGATTCCCCGCGTCTGATTCCCTGCCACTGATTCCCTGCCCCTGATTCCCCACCTCTGATTCCCCATATCTGATTCCCCGCCTCTGTTTCACCGCCTCTGATTCCCCGCCTATGTTTCCACATATCTGATTACCCGCCTCTGATTCCCCAACTCTGATTCCCCGCCTCTGATTCCCCAGCTCTGATTCCCCGCCTTTTATTCCCGGCCTCTGATTCCCTGCCACTGATTCCCCGCCCCTGATTCCCCACCTCTGATTCCCCATATCTGATTCCCCGCCTCTGTTTCCCCAGCTCTGATTCCCCACATCTGATTCCCCATATCTGATTCCCCGCCTCTGTTTCCCCAGCTCTGATTCCCTGCCTCTGATTCCCTGCCCTGATTCCCCATCTCTGTTTCACCGCCTTTGTTTCGCCACCTCTGATTCCCCATATCTGATTCCCCGCCTCTGTTTCCCCGCCTCTGATTCCCTGCCTCTGATTCCCAACCTCTGATTCCACACCTCTGATTCCCCGCCTCTGATTCCCCAGCTCTGATTCCCCGCCTCTGATTCCAGGCGTCCGATTCCCTGCCTCTGATTCCCCGCCTCTGATTCCCCATCTCTGATTCCCCGCCTCTGATTCCCCGTGTCTGATTCCCTTACTCTGATTCCCCGCCTCTGATTCCCCCCCTCTGATTCCCTGCCACTGATTCCCTGCCCCTGATTCCCCACTTCTGATTCCCCATATCTGATTCCCCGCCTCTTTCCCCGCCTCTGATTCCCCGCCTCTGATTCCCCATATCTGATTCCCTGCCTCTGATTCCCCAACTCTGATTCCCCGCCTCTGATTCCCCATATCTTATTCCCCGCCTCTGTTTCCCCCCCTCTGATTCCCAGCCTCTGATTCCCCATATCTGATTCCCCGCCTTTGATTCCCCATATCTGATTCTCCGCCTCATTTTCCCCATATCTGCTTCGCCGCCTCTGATTCCCCAACTCTGATTCCCCTCCTCTGATTCCCCAGCTCTGATTTCCCGCCTCTGATTTCCGGCATCCGATTCCCTGCCTCTGATTCCCCGCCTCTGATTCCCCATCTCTGATTCCCTGCCTCTGATTCCCCGTGTCTGATTCCCTGCATCTGATTCCCCGCCTCTGATTCCCCGCGTCTGATTCCCTGCCCCTGATTCCCTGCCCCTGATTCCCCACCTCTGATTCCCCATATCTGATTTCCCGCCTCTGTTTCCCCGCCTCTGATTCCCCGCCTCTGTTTCCCCATATCTGATTCCCCGCCTCTGATTCCCCAACTCTGATTCCCCTCCTCTAATTCGCCAGCTATGATTCCCCGCCTTTGATTCCCTGCGTCTGATTCCCTGCCTCTGATTCCCCGTCTCTGATTCCCCTTCTCTGATTCACCACCTCTGAATCCCCACCTCTGATTCCCCATCTCTGATTCCGCACATCCGATTCCCTGCCTCTGATTCCCCGCCTCTGATTCCCCGCTTCTGATTCCCTGCCTCTGATTCGCAACCTCTAATTCCCCACCTCTGATTCCCCAACTCTGATTCCCCTCCTCTGATTCTCCATCTCTGATTCCCCGCCTTTTATTCCCGGCCTCTGATTCCCTGCCACTGATTCTCCGCCCCTGATTCCCCACCTCTGATTCCCCATATCTGATTCCCCGCCTCTGTTTCCCCAGCTCTGATTCCCCACCTCTGAATCCACACCTCTGATTCCCTGCCACTGATTCCCCGCCCCTGATTCCCCACCTCTGATTCCCCATATCTGATTCCCCGCATCTGTTTCCCCAGCTCCGATTCCCTGCCTCTGATTCCCTGCCCTGATTCCCCATCTCTGTTTCACCGCCTTTGATTCGCCACCTCTGATTCACCATATCTGATTCCCCGCCTCTGTTTCCCCGCCTCTGATTCCCTGCCTCTGATTCCCAACCTCTGATTCCACACATCTGATTCCCCATATCTGATTCCCCACCTCTATTTCCCCATATCTGATTCCCCGCCTCTGATTCCCCAACTCTGATTCCCCGCCTCTGATTCCCCAGCTCTGATTCCCCGCCTCTGATACCCGGCGTCCGATTCCCTGCCTCTGATTCCCCGCCTCTGATTCCCCATCTCTGATTCCCCGCCTCTGATTCCCCGTGTCTGATTCCCTGCCTCTGATTCCCCGCCTCTGATTCCCAGCCTCTGATTCCCTGCCACTGAATCCCTGCCCCTGATTCCCCACCTCTGATTCCCCATATCTGATTCCCCACCTCTGTTTCCCCGCCTCTGATTCCCCGCCTCTGATTCCCCATATCTGATTCCCTGCCTCTGATTCCCAAACTCTGATTCCCCGCCTCTGATTCCCCAGCTCTGAATCCACGCCTCTGATTCCCCGCATCTGATTCCCTGCCTCTGATTCCCTGCCTTGATTCCCCATCTCTGATTCACAACCTCTGATTCCCCACCTCTTGTTCCCCATATCTGATTCCCCGCCTCTGTTTCCCCATATCTGATTCCCCGGCTCTGATTGCCCACCTCTATTCCCCGCCTCTGATTCGCCAGCTCTGATTCGCCTCCTCTGATTCCCCGCATCTGATTCCCTGCTTCTGATTCCGCGCCTCTGATTCCCCATCTCTGATTCACCGCCTTTGATTCGCCACCTCTGATTCCCCATATCTGATTTACCACCTCTGTTTCCCCGCCTCTGATTCCCCGCCTCTGATTCTCCATATCTCATTCCCCGCCTCTGATTCCCCGCGTTTGATTCCCAGCCTCTGAATCCCCGTGTCTGATTTCCTGCCTCTGATTCCCCACCTCTTATTCCCCATCTCTGATTCACCGCCTCTGATTCCCCACCTCTGATTCCCCGCGTCTGATTCCCTGCCTCTGATTCCCCGCCTCTGATTCCCCAGCTCTGATTCCCCGCCTCTGATTCCCCATCTCTGATTCCCCGCCTCTGATTCCCCGTGTCTGATTCCCTGCCTCTGATTCCCCGCCTCTGATTCCCCGCCTCTGATTCCCTGCCACTGATTCCCTGCCCCTGATTCCCCACCACTGATTCCCCATATCTGATTCCCCGACTCTGTTTCCCCGCCTCTGATTCCCCGCCTCTGATTCCCCATATCTGATTCCCTGCCTCTGATTCCCCAACTCTGATTCCCCGCCTCTGATTCCCCAGCTCTGAATCCACGCCTCTGATTCCCCGCATCTGATTCCCTGCCTCTGATTCCCCGCCTTGATTCCCCATCTCTGATTCACAACCTCTGATTCCCCACCTCTTATTCCCCATATCTTATTCCCCGCCTCTGTTTCCCCATATCTGATTCCCCGGCTCTGATTGCCCACCTCTATTCCCCGCCTCTGATTCGCCAGCTCTGATTCGCCTCCTCTGATTCCCCGCATCTGATTCCCTGCCTCTTATTCCGCGCCTCTGATTCCCCATCTCTGATTCACCGCCTTTGATTCGCCACCTCTGATTCCCCATATCTGATTCACCACCTCTGTTTCCCCGCCTCTGATTCCCCGCCTCTGATTCTCCATATCTCATTCCCCGCCTCTGAATCCCCATCTCTGATTCCCGGACACTGATTCCCCACCTCTGATTCCCGGCCTCTTATTCCCAGCATCTGATTCCCGGTCTCTGATTCCCGGCCTCTGATTCCCCGCTTCTGATTCTGATTCCCTGCCTCTGATTCCCCATCTCTGATTCCGCACATCTGATTCCCTGCCTCTGATTCCCCACCTCTGATTCCCCATATCTGATTCCCCGCCTCTGTTTCCCCGCCTCCGATTCCCCGCCTCTGTTTCCCCATATCTAATTCCCCACCTCTGATGCCCCAACTCTGATTCCCCGCCTCTGATTCCCCAGCTCTGATTCCCCACCTCTGATTCTCCGCATCCGATTCCCCATGTCTGATTCCCCGCCTCTGTTTCCCCGCCTCTGATTCCCCGCTTCTGTTTTCCCATATCTGATTCCCCGCCTCTGATTCCCCAGCTCTGATTCCCTGCCTCTGATTCCCCGCGTTCTATTCCCTGCCTCTGATTCCCCGCCTGTGATTCCCCATCTCTGATTCACCACCTCTGATTCCCCACCTCTGATTCCCCATATCTAATTCCCCGCCTCTGTTTGCCCGCCTCTGAATCCCCGCCTCTGTTTCCCCATATCTGATTCCCTGCCTCTGAATCCCCAACTCTGATTCCCTGCCTCTGATTCACCAGCTCTGATTCCCCGCCTTTGATTCCCCCCGTCTGATTCCCAGCCTCTGAATCCCCGTGTATTATTTCCTGCCTCTGATTCCCCACCTCTTATTCCCCATCTCTGATTCACCGCCTCTGATTCCCCACCTCTAATTCCCCGCGTCAGATTCCCTGCCTCTGATTCCCCGCCTCTGATTCCCCAGCACTGATTCCCCGCCTCTGATTCCCCAGCTCTGATTCCGCGCCTCTGATTCCCCGCGTCTGATTCCCTGCCTCTGATTCCCCGCCTCTGATTCCCCATCTCTGATTCCCCAGCTCTGATTCCCCGTGTCTGATTCCCTGCCTCTGAATCCCCGCCTCTGATTCCCCGCCTCTGATTCCCTGCCACTGATTCCCCGCCCCTGATTCCCCACCTCTGATTCCCCATATCTTATTCCCCGCCTCTGTTTCCCCCCCTCTGATTCCCAGCCTCTGATTCCCCATATCTGATTCCCCGCCTCTGATTCCCCATATCTGATTCCCCTCCTCATTTTCCACATATCTGCTTCGCCGCCTCTGATTCCCCAACTCTGATTCCCCGCCTCTGATTCCCCATCTCTGATTTCCCGCCTCTGATTTCCGGCATCCGATTCCCTGCCTCTGATTCCCCGCCTCTGATTCCCCATCTCTGATTCCCCGCCTCTGATTCCCCGTGTCTGATTCCCTGCCTCTGATTCCCCGCCTCTGATTCCCCGCGTCTGATTCCCTGCCACTGATTCCCTGCCCCTGATTCCCCACCTCTGATTCCCCATATCTGATTCCCCGCCTCTGTTTCCCCGCCTCTGATTCCCCGCCTCTGTTTCCCCATATCTGATTCCCCGCCTCTGATTCCCCAACTCTGATTCCCCTCCTCTAATTCGCCAGCTATGATTCCCCGCCTCTGATTCCCTGCATCTGATTCCCTGCCTCTGATTCCCCGCCTCTGATTCCCCTTCTCTGATTCACCACCTCTGAATCCCCACCTCTGATTCCCCATCTCTGATTCCGCACATCCGATTCCCTGCCTCTGATTCCCCGCCTCTGATTCCCCGCCTCTGATTCCCTGCCTCTGATTCGCAACCTCTAATTCCCCACCTCTGATTCCCCATATCTGATTCCCCGCCTCTGTTTCCCTGCCTCTGATTCCCGGCCTCTGTTTCCCCATATCTGATTCCCCTCCTCTGATTCCCCAACTCTGATTCCCCGCCTCTGATTCCCCAGCTCTGATTCCCCACCTCTGATTCCCCAGCTCTGATTCCCTGCCACTGATTCCCCGCCCCTGATTCCCCACCTCTGATTCCCCATATCTGATTCCCCGCCTCTGTTTCCCCAGCTCTGATTCCCTGCCTCTGATTCCCTGCCCTGATTCCCCATCTCTGTTTCACCGCCTTTGATTCGCAACCTCTGATTCACCATATCTGATTCCCCGCCTCTGTTTCCCCGCCTCTGATTCCCTGCCTCTGATTCCCAACCTCTGATTCCACACCTCTGATTCCCCATATCTGATTCCCCGACTCTATTTCCCCATATCTGATTCCCCGCCTCTGATTCCCCATCTCTGATTCCCCGCCTCTGATTCCCCGTGTCTGATTCCCTGCCTCTGATTCCCCGCCTCTGATTCCCCGCCTCTGAATCCCTGCCACTGATTCCCTGCCCCTGATTCCCCACCTCTGATTCCCCATATCTGATTCCCCGACTCTGTTTCCCCGCCTCTGATTCCCCGCCTCTGATTCCCCATATCTGATTCCCTGCCTCTGATTCCCCAACTCTGATTCCCCGCCTCTGATTCCCCAGCTCTGAATCCACGCCTCTGATTCCCCGCATCTGATTCCCTGCCTCTGATTCCCCGCCTTGATTCCCCATCTCTGATTCACAACCTCTGATTCCCCACCTCTTATTCCCCATATCTGATTCCCCGCCTCTGTTTCCCCATATCTGATTCCCCGGCTCTGATTGCCCACCTCTATTCCCCGCCTCTGATTCGCCAGCTCTTATTCGCCTCCTCTGATTCCCCGCATCTGATTCACTGCCTCTGATTCCGCGCTTCTGATTCCCCATCTCTGATTCACCGCCTTTGATTCGCCACCTCTGATTCCCCATATCTGATTCAGCACCTCTGTTTCCCCGCCTCTGATTCCCCGCCTCTGATTCTCCATATCTCATTCCCCGCCTCTGAATCCCCATCTCTGATTCCCGGACACTGATTCCCCACCTCTGATTCCCGGCCTCTTATTCCCAGCATCTGATTCCCGGTCTCTGATTCCCGGCCTCTGATTCCCCGCTTCTGATTCTGATTCCCTGCCTCTTATTCCCCATCTCTGATTCCGCACATCTGATTCCCTGCCTCTGATTCCCCACCTCTGATTCCCCATATCTGATTCCCCGCCTCTGTTTCCCCGCCTCCGATTCCCCGCCTCTGTTTCCCCATATCTAATTCCCCACCTCTGATGCCCCAACTCTGATTCCCCGCCTCTGATTCCCCAGCTCTGATTCCCCACCTCTGATTCTCCGCATCCGATTCCCCATGTCTGATTCCCCGCCTCTGTTTCCCCGCCTCTGATTCCCCGCTTCTGTTTTCCCATATCTGATTCCCCGCCTCTGATTCCCCAGCTCTGATTCCCTGCCTCTGATTCCCCGCGTTCTATTCCCTGCCTCTGATTCCCCGCCTGTGATTCCCCATCTCTGATTCACCACCTCTGATTCCCCACCTCTGATTCCCCATATCTAATTCCCCGCCTCTGTTTGCCCGCCTCTGAATCCCCGCCTCTGTTTCCCCATATCTGATTCCCTGCCTCTGAATCCCCAACTCTGATTCCCTGCCTCTGATTCACCAGCTCTGATTCCCCGCCTTTGATTCCCCCCGTCTGATTCCCAGCCTCTGAATCCCCGTGTATTATTTCCTGCCTCTGATTCCCCACCTCTTATTCCCCATCTCTGATTCACCGCCTCTGATTCCCCACCTCTAATTCCCCGCGTCAGATTCCCTGCCTCTGATTCCCCGCCTCTGATTCCCCAGCACTGATTCCCCGCCTCTGATTCCCCAGCTCTGATTCCGCGCCTCTGATTCCCCGCGTCTGATTCCCTGCCTCTGATTCCCCGCCTCTGATTCCCCATCTCTGATTCCCCAGCTCTGATTCCCCGTGTCTGATTCCCTGCCTCTGAATCCCCGCCTCTGATTCCCCGCCTCTGATTCCCTGCCACTGATTCCCCGCCCCTGATTCCCCACCTCTGATTCCCCATATCTTATTCCCCGCCTCTGTTTCCCCCCCTCTGATTCCCAGCCTCTGATTCCCCATATCTGATTCCCCGCCTCTGATTCCCCATATCTGATTCCCCTCCTCATTTTCCACATATCTGCTTCGCCGCCTCTGATTCCCCAACTCTGATTCCCCGCCTCTGATTCCCCATCTCTGATTTCCCGCCTCTGATTTCCGGCATCCGATTCCCTGCCTCTGATTCCCCGCCTCTGATTCCCCATCTCTGATTCCCCGCCTCTGATTCCCCGTGTCTGATTCCCTGCCTCTGATTCCCCGCCTCTGATTCCCCGCGTCTGATTCCCTGCCACTGATTCCCTGCCCCTGATTCCCCACCTCTGATTCCCCATATCTGATTCCCCGCCTCTGTTTCCCCGCCTCTGATTCCCCGCCTCTGTTTCCCCATATCTGATTCCCCGCCTCTGATTCCCCAACTCTGATTCCCCTCCTCTAATTCGCCAGCTATGATTCCCCGCCTCTGATTCCCTGCATCTGATTCCCTGCCTCTGATTCCCCGCCTCTGATTCCCCTTCTCTGATTCACCACCTCTGAATCCCCACCTCTGATTCCCCATCTCTGATTCCGCACATCCGATTCCCTGCCTCTGATTCCCCGCCTCTGATTCCCCGCCTCTGATTCCCTGCCTCTGATTCGCAACCTCTAATTCCCCACCTCTGATTCCCCATATCTGATTCCCCGCCTCTGTTTCCCTGCCTCTGATTCCCGGCCTCTGTTTCCCCATATCTGATTCCCCTCCTCTGATTCCCCAACTCTGATTCCCCGCCTCTGATTCCCCAGCTCTGATTCCCCACCTCTGATTCCCCAGCTCTGATTCCCTGCCACTGATTCCCCGCCCCTGATTCCCCACCTCTGATTCCCCATATCTGATTCCCCGCCTCTGTTTCCCCAGCTCTGATTCCCTGCCTCTGATTCCCTGCCCTGATTCCCCATCTCTGTTTCACCGCCTTTGATTCGCAACCTCTGATTCACCATATCTGATTCCCCGCCTCTGTTTCCCCGCCTCTGATTCCCTGCCTCTGATTCCCAACCTCTGATTCCACACCTCTGATTCCCCATATCTGATTCCCCGACTCTATTTCCCCATATCTGATTCCCCGCCTCTGATTCCCCATCTCTGATTCCCCGCCTCTGATTCCCCGTGTCTGATTCCCTGCCTCTGATTCCCCGCCTCTGATTCCCCGCCTCTGAATCCCTGCCACTGATTCCCTGCCCCTGATTCCCCACCTCTGATTCCCCATATCTGATTCCCCGACTCTGTTTCCCCGCCTCTGATTCCCCGCCTCTGATTCCCCATATCTGATTCCCTGCCTCTGATTCCCCAACTCTGATTCCCCGCCTCTGATTCCCCAGCTCTGAATCCACGCCTCTGATTCCCCGCATCTGATTCCCTGCCTCTGATTCCCCGCCTTGATTCCCCATCTCTGATTCACAACCTCTGATTCCCCACCTCTTATTCCCCATATCTGATTCCCCGCCTCTGTTTCCCCATATCTGATTCCCCGGCTCTGATTGCCCACCTCTATTCCCCGCCTCTGATTCGCCAGCTCTTATTCGCCTCCTCTGATTCCCCGCATCTGATTCACTGCCTCTGATTCCGCGCTTCTGATTCCCCATCTCTGATTCACCGCCTTTGATTCGCCACCTCTGATTCCCCATATCTGATTCAGCACCTCTGTTTCCCCGCCTCTGATTCCCCGCCTCTGATTCTCCATATCTCATTCCCCGCCTTTGAATCCCCATCTCTGATTCCCGGACACTGATTCCCCACCTCTGATTCCCGGCCTCTTATTCCCAGCATCTGATTCCCGGTCTCTGATTCCTGGCCTCTGATTCCCCGCTGCTGATTCTGATTCCCTGCCTCTGATTCCCCATCTCTGATTCCGCACATCTGATTCCCTGCCTCTGATTCCCCACCTCTGATTCCCCATATCTGATTCCCCGCCTCTGTTTCCCCGCCTCCGATTCCCCGCCTCTGTTTCCCCATATCTAATTCCCAACCTCTGATGCCCCAACTCTGATTCCCCGCCTCTGATTCCCCAGCTCTGATTCCCCACCTCTGATTCTCCGCATCCGATTCCCCATGTCTGATTCCCCGCCTCTGTTTCCCCGCCTCTGATTCCCCGCTTCTGTTTTCCCATATCTGATTCCCCGCCTCTGATTCCCCAGCACTGATTCCCTGCCTCTGATTCCCCGCGTTCTATTCCCTGCCTCTGATTCCCCACCTCTGATTCCCCATATCTGATTCCCCGCCTCTGTTTCCCCGCCTCCGATTCCCCGCCTCTGTTTCCCCATATCTAATTCCCCACCTCTGATGCCCCAACTCTGATTCCCCGCCTCTGATTCCCCAGCTCTGATTCCCCACCTCTGATTCTCCGCATCCGATTCCCCATGTCTGATTCCCCGCCTCTGATTCCCCGCCTCTGATTCCCCGCTTCTGTTTTCCCATATCTGATTCCCCGCCTCTGATTCCCCAGCTCTGATTCCCTGCCTCTGATTCCCCGCGTTCTATTCCCTGCCTCTGATTCCCCGCCTGTGATTCCCCATCTCTGATTCACCACCTCTGATTCCCCACCTCTGATTCCCCATATCTAATTCCCCGCCTCTGTTTGCCCGCCTCTGAATCCCCGCCTCTGTTTCCCCATATCTGATTCCCTGCCTCTGAATCCCCAACTCTGATTCCCTGCCTCTGATTCACCAGCTCTGATTCCCCGCCTTTGATTCCCCCCGTCTGATTCCCAGCCTCTGAATCCCCGTGTATTATTTCCTGCCTCTGATTCCCCGCCTCTTATTCCCCATCTCTGATTCACCGCCTCTGATTCCCCACCTCTGATTCCCCGCGTCTGATTCCCTGCCTCTGATTCCCCGCCTCTGATTCCCAAGCTCTGATTCCCCGCCTCTGATTCCCCAGCTCTGATTCCGCGCCTCTGATTCCCCGCGTCTGATTCCCTGCCTCTGATTCCCCGCCTCTGATTCCCCATCTCTGATTCCCCAGCTCTGATTCCCCGTGTCTGATTCCCTGCCTCTGAATCCCCGCCTCTGATTCCCCGCCTCTGATTCCCTGCCACTGATTTCCCGCCCCTGATTCCCCACCTCTGATTCCCCATATCTTATTCCCCGCCTCTGTTTCCCCCCCTCTGATTCCCAGCCTCTGATTCCCCATATCTGATTCCCCGCCTCTGATTCCCCATATCTGATTCCCCTCCTCATTTTCCACATATCTGCTTCGCCGCCTCTGATTCCCCAACTCTGATTCCCAGCCTCTGATTCCCCAGCTCTGATTTCCCGCCTCTGATTTCCGGCATCCGATTCCCTGCCTCTGATTCCCCGCCTCTGATTCCCCATCTCTGATTCACCGCCTCTGATTCCCCGTGTCTGATTCCCTGCCTCTGATTCCCCGCCTCTGATTCCCCGCGTCTGATTCCCTGCCACTGATTCCCTGCCCCTGATTCCCCACCTCTGATTCCCCATATCTGATTCCCCGCCTCTGTTTCCCCGCCTCTGATTCCCCGCCTCTGTTTCCCCATATCTGATTCCCCGCCTCTGATTCCCCAACTCTGATTCCCCTCCTCTAATTCGCCAGCTATGATTCCCCGCCTCTGATTCCCTGCATCTGATTCCCTGCCTCTGATTCCAAGCCTCTGATTCCCCTTCTCTGATTCACCACTTCTGAATCCCCACCTCTGATTCCCCATCTCTGATTCCGCACATCCGATTCCCTGCCTCTGATTCCCCGCCTCTGATTCCCCGCCTCTGATTCCCTGCCTCTGATTCGCAACCTCTAATTCCCCACCTCTGATTCCCCATATCTGATTCCCCGCCTCTGTTTCCCTGCCTCTGATTCCCGGCCTCTGTTTCCCCATATCTGATTCCCCTCCTCTGATTCCCCAACTCTGATTCCCCGCCTCTGATTCCCCAGCTCTGATTCCCCACCTCTGATTCCCCAGCTCTGATTCCCTGCCACTGATTCCCCGCCCCTGATTCCCCACCTCTGATTCCCCATATCTGATTCCCCGCCTCTGTTTCCCCAGCTCTGATTCCCTGCCTCTGTTTCCCTGCCCTGATTCCCCATCTCTGTTTCACCGCCTTTGATTCGCAACCTCTGATTCACCATATCTGATTCCCCGCCTCTGTTTCCCCGCCTCTGATTCCCTGCCTCTGATTCCCAACCTCTGATTCCACACCTCTGATTCCCCATATCTGATTCCCCGACTCTATTTCCCCATATCTGATTCCCCGCCTCTGATTCCCCAACTCTGATTCCCCGCCTCTGATTCCCCAGCTCTGTTTCCCCGCCTCTGATTCCCGGCGTCCGATTCCCTGCCTCTGATTCCCCGCCTCTGATTCCCCATCTCTGATTCCCCGCCTCTGATTCCCCGTGTCTGATTCCCCGCCTCTGATTCCCCCCCTCTGATTCCCTGCCACTGATTCCCTGCCCCTGATTCCCCACTTCTGATTCCCCATATCTGATTCCCCGCCTGTTTCCCCGCCTCTGATTCCCCGCCTCTGATTCCCCATATCTGATTCCCTGCCTCTGATTCCCCAACTCTGATTCCCCGCCTCTGATTCCGCATATCTTATTCCCCGCCTTTGATTCCCCATATCTGATTCCCCGCCTCTGATTCCCCAGTTCTGATTCCCCGCCTCTGATACCCGGCGTCCGATTCCGTGCCTCTGATTCCCCGCCTCTGATTCCCCATCTCTGATTCCCCGCCTCTGATTCTCCGTGTCTGATTCCCTGCCTCTGATTCCCCGCCTCTGATTCCCCGCCTCTGATTCCCTGCCACTGATTCCCTGCCCCTGATTCCCCACCTCTGATTCCCCATATCTGATTCCCCACCTCTGTTTCCCCGCCTCTGATTCCCCGCCTCTGATTCCCCATATCTGATTCCCTGCCTCTGATTCCCAAACTCTGATTCCCCGCCTCTGATTCCCCAGCTCTGAATCCACGCCTCTGATTCCCCGCATCTGATTCCCTGCCTCTGATTCCCTGTCTTGATTCCCCATCTCTGATTCACAACCTCTGATTCCCCACCTCTTATTCCCCATATCTGATTCCCCGCCTCTGTTTCCCCATATCTGATTCCCCGGCTCTGATTGCCCACCTCTATTCCCCGCCTCTGATTCGCCAGCTCTGATTCGCCTCCTCTGATTCCCCGCATCTGATTCCCTGCCTCTGATTCCGCGCCTCTGATTCCCCATCTCTGATTCACCGCCTTTGATTCGCCACCTCTGATTCCCCATATCTGATTCACCAACTCTGTTTCCCCGCCTCTGATTCCCCGCCTCTGATTCTCCATATCTCATTCCCCGCCTCTGATTCCCCGCGTCTGATTCCCAGCCTCTGAATCCCCGTGTCTGATTTCCTGCCTCTGATTCCCCGCCTCTTATTCCCCATCTCTGATTCACCGCCTCTGATTCCCCACCTCTGATTCCCCGCGTCTGATTCCCTGCCTCTGATTCCCAGCCTCTGATTCCCCAGCTCTGATTCCCCGCCTCTGATTCCCCATCTCTGATTCCCCGCCTCTGATTCCCCGTGTCTGATTCCCTGCCTCTGATTCCCCGCCTCTGATTCCCCGCCTCTGATTCCCTGCCACTGATTCCCTGCCCCTGATTCCCCACCTCTGATTCCCCATATCTGATTCCCCGACTCTGTTTCCCCGCCTCTGATTCCCCGCCTCTGATTCCCCATATCTGATTCCCTGCCTCTGATTCCCCAACTCTGATTCCCCGCCTCTGATTCCCCAGCTCTGAATCCACGGCTCTGATTCCCCGCATCTGATTCCCTGCCTCTGATTCCCCGCCTTGATTCCCCATCTCTGATTCACAACCTCTGATTCCCCACCTCTTATTCCCCATATCTGATTCCCCGCCTCTGTTTCCCCATATCTGATTCCCCGGCTCTGATTGCCCACCTCTATTCCCCGCCTCTGATTCGCCAGCTCTGATTCGCCTCCTCTGATTCCCCGCATCTGATTCCCTGCCTCTGATTCCGCGCCTCTGATTCCCCATCTCTGATTCACCGCCTTTGATTCGCCACCTCTGATTCCCCATATCTGATTCACCACCTCTGTTTCCCCGCCTCTGATTCCCCGCCTCTGATTCTCCATATCTCATTCCCCGCCTCTGAATCCCCATCCCTGATTCCCGGACACTGATTCCCCACCTCTGATTCCCGGCCTCTTATTCCCAGCATCTGATTCCCGGTCTCTGATTCCCGGCCTCTGATTCCCCGCTTCTGATTCTGATTCCCTGCCTCTGATTCCCCATCTCTGATTCCGCACATCTGATTCCCTGCCTCTGATTCCCCACCTCTGATTCCCCATATCTGATTCCCCGCCTCTGTTTCTTCGCCTCCGATTCCCCGCCTCTGTTTCCCCATATCTAATTCCCCACCTCTGATGCCCCAACTCTGATTCCCCGCCTCTGATTCCCCAGCTCTGATTCCCCACCTCTGATTCTCCGCATCCGATTCCCCATGTCTGATTCCCCGCCTCTGTTTCCCCGCCTCTGATTCCCCGCTTCTGTTTTCCCATATCTGATTCCCCGCCTCTGATTCCCCAGCTCTGATTCCCTGCCTCTGATTCCCCGCGTTCTATTCCCTGCCTCTGATTCCCCGCCTGTGATTCCCCATCTCTGATTCACCACCTCTGATTCCCCACCTCTGATTCCCCATATCTAATTCCCCGCCTCTGTTTGCCCGCCTCTGAATCCCCGCCTCTGTTTCCCCATATCTGATTCCCTGCCTCTGAATCCCCAACTCTGATTCCCTGCCTCTGATTCACCAGCTCAGATTCCCCGCCTTCGATTCCCCCCGTCTGATTCCCAGCCTCTGAATCCCCGTGTCTGATTTCCTGCCTCTGATTCCCCGCCTCTTATTCCCCATCTCTGATTCACCGCCTCTGATTCCCCACCTCTGATTCCCCGCGTCTGATTCCCTGCCTCTGATTCCCCGCCTCTGATTCCCCAGCTCTGATTCCCCGCCTCTGATTCCCCAGCTCTGATTCCGCGCCTCTGATTCCCCGCGTCTGATTCCCTGCCTCTGATTCCCTGCCTCTGATTCCCCATCTCTGAATCCCCACCTCTGATTCCCCGTGTCTGATTCCCTGCCTCTGAATCCCCGCCTCTGATTCCCCGCCTCTGATTCCCTGCCACTGATTCCCCGCCCCTGATTCCCCACCTCTGATTCCCCATATCTTATTCCCCGCCTCTGTTTCCCCCCCTCTGATTCCCAGCCTCTGATTCCCCATATCTGATTCCCCGCCTCTGATTCCCCATATCTGATTCCCCGCCTCATTTTCCACATATCTGCTTCGCCGCCTCTGATTCCCCAACTCTGATTCCCCGCCTCTGATTCCCCAGCTCTGATTTCCCGCCTCTGATTTCCGGCATCCGATTCCCTGCCTCTGATTCCCCGCCTCTGATTCCCCATCTCTGATTCCCCGCCTCTGATTCCCCGTGTCTGATTCCCTGCCTCTGATTCCCCGCCTCTGATTCCCCGCGTCTGATTCCCTGCCACTGATTCCCTGCCCCTGATTCCCCACCTCTGATTCCCCATATCTGATTCCCCGCCTCTGTTTCCCCGCCTCTGATTCCCCGCCTCTGTTTCCCCATATCTGATTCCCCGCCTCTGATTCCCCAACTCTGATTCCCCTCCTCTAATTCGCCAGCTATGATTCCCCGCCTCTGATTCCCTGCATCTGATTCCCTGCCTCTGATTCCCCGCCTCTGATTCCCCTTCTCTGATTCACCACCTCTGAATCCCCACCTCTGATTCCCCATCTCTGATTCCGCACATCCGATTCCCTGCCTCTGATTCCCCGCCTCTGATTCCCCGCCTCTGATTCCCTGCCTCTGATTCGCAACCTCTAATTCCCCACCTCTGATTCCCCATATCTGATTCCCCGCCTCTGTTTCCCTGCCTCTGATTCCCGGCCTCTGTTTCCCCATATCTGATTCCCCTCCTCTGATTCCCCAACTCTGATTCCCCGCCTCTGATTCCCCAGCTCTGATTCCCCGCCTTTTATTCCCGGCCTCTGATTCCCTGCCACTGATTCCCCGCCCCTGATTCCCCACCTCTGATTCCCCATATCTGATTCACCGCCTCTGTTTCCCCAGCTCTGATTCCCCACCTCTGATTCCCCAGCTGTGATTCCCTGCCACTGATTCCCCGCCCCTGATTCCCCACCTCTGATTCCCCATATCTGATTCCCCGCCTCTGTTTCCCCAGCTCTGATTCCCTGCCTCTGATTCCCTGCCCTGATTCCCCATCTCTGTTTCACCGCCTTTGATTCGCAACCTCTGATTCACCATATCTGATTCCCCGCCTCTGTTTCCCCGCCTCTGATTCCCTGCCTCTGATTCCCAGCCTCTGATTCCACACCTCCGATTCCCCATATCTGATTCCCCGACTCTATTTCCCCATATCTGATTCCCCGCCTCTGATTCCCCAACTCTGATTCCCCGCCTCTGATTCCCCAGCTCTGATTCCCCGCCTCTGATTCCCGGCGTCCGATTCCCTGCCTCTGATTCCCCGCCTCTGATTCCCCATCTCTGATTCCCCGCCTCTGATTCCCCGTGTCTGATTCCCTTACTCTGATTCCCCGCCTCTGATTCCCCCCCTCTGATTCCCTGCCACTGATTCCCTGCCCCTGATTCCCCACTTCTGATTCCCCATATCTGATTCCCCGCCTGTTTCCCCGCCTCTGATTCCCCGCCTCTGATTCCCCATATCTGATTCCCTGCCTCTGATTCCCCAACTCTGATTCCCCACCTCTGATTCCGCATATCTTATTCCCCGCCTCAGTTTCCCCCCCTCTGATTCCCAGCCTCTGATTCCCCATATCTGATTCCCCGCCTTTGATTCCCCATATCTGATTCCCCGCCTCATTTTCCCCATATCTGCTTCGCCGCCTCTGATTCCCCAACTCTGATTCCCCTCCTCTGATTCTCCAGCTCTGATTTCCCGCCTCTGAATTCCGGCATCCGATTCCCTGCCTCTGATTCCCCGCCTCTGATTCCCCATCTCTGATTCCCCGCCTCTGATTCCCCGTGTCTGATTCCCTGCATCTGATTCCCCGCCTCTGATTCCCCGCGTCTGATTCCCTGCCACTGATTCCCTGCCCCGGATTCCCCATCTCTGATTCCCCATATCTGATTCCCCGCCTCTGTTTCCCCGCCTCTGATTCCCCGCCTCTGTTTCCCCATATCTGATTCCCCGCCTCTGATTCCCCAACTCTGATTCCCCTCCTCTAATTCGCCAGCTATGATTCCCCGCCTTTGATTCCCTGCGTCTGATTCCCTGCCTCTGATTCCCCGCCTCTGATTCCCCTTTTCTGATTCACCACCTCTGAATCCCCACCTCTGATTCCCCATCTCTGATTCCGCACATCCGATTCCCTGCCTCTGATTCCCCGCATCTGATTCCCCGCCTCTGATTCCCTGCCTCTGATTCGCAACCTCTAATTCCCCACCTCTGATTCCCCATATCTGATTCCCCGCCTCTGTTTCCCTGCCTCTGATTCCCAGCCTCTGTTTCCCCATATCTGATTCCCCTCCTCTGATTCCCCAACTCTGATTCCCCGCCTCGGATTTCCCAGCTCTGATTCCCCGCCTTTTATTCCCGGCCTCTGATTCCCTGCCACTGATTCCCCGCCCCTGATTCCCCACCTCTGATTCCCCATATCTGATTCCCCGCCTCTGTTTCCCCAGCTCTGATTCCCCACCTCTGATTCCCCAGCTCTGATTCCCTGCCACTGATTCCCCGCCCCTACTTCCCCACCTCTGATTCCCCATATCTGATTCCCCCCTTCTGTTTCCCCAGCTCTGATTCCCTGCCTCTGATTCCCTGCCCTGATTCCCCATCTCTGTTTCACCGCCTTTGATTCGCCACCTCTGATTCCCCATATCTGATTCCCCGCCTCTGTTTCCCCGCCTCTGATTCCCTGCCTCTGATTCCCATCCTCTGATTCCACACCTCTGATTCCCCATATCTGATTCCCCGCCTCTATTTCCCCATATCTGATTCCCCGCCTCTGATTCCCCAACTCTGATTCCCTGCCTCTGATTCCCCAGCTCTGATTCCCCGCCTCTGATTCCCGACGTCCGATTCCCTGCCTCTGATACCCCGCCTCTGATTCCCCATCTCTGATTCCCCGCCTCTGATTCCCCGTGTCTGATTCCCTGCCTCTGATTCCCCGCCTCTGATTCCCCGCCTCTGATTCCCTGCCACTGATTCCCTGCCCCTGATTCCCCACTTCTGATTCCCCATATCTGATTCCCCGCCTGTTTCCCCGCCTCTGATTCCCCGCCTCTGATTCACCATATCTGATTCCCTGTCTCTGATTCCCCAACTCTGATTCCCCGCCTCTGATTCCGCATATCTTATTCCCCGCCTTTGATTCCCCATATCTGATTCCCCGCCTCTGATTCCCCAGTTCTGATTCCCCGCCTCTGATACCCGGCGTCCGATTCCGTGCCTCTGATTCCCCGCCTCTGATTCCCCATCTCTGATTCCCCGCCTCTGATTCCCCGTGTCTGATTCCCTGCCTCTGATTCCCCGCCTCTGATTCCCCGCCTCTGATTCCCTGCCACTGATTCCCTGCCCCTGATTCCCCACCTCTGATTCCCCATATCTGATTCCCCACCTCTGTTTCCCCGCCTCTGATTCCCCGCCTCTGATTCCCCATATCTGATTCCCTGCCTCTGATTCCCAAACTCTGATTCCCCGCCTCTGATTCCCCAGCTCTGAATCCACGCCTCTGATACCCCGCATCTGATTCCCTGCCTCTAATTCCCTGCCTTGATTCCCCATCTCTGATTCACAACCTCTGATTCCCCACCTCTTATTCCCCATATCTGATTCCCCGCCTCTGTTTCCCCATATCTGATTCCCCGGCTCTGATTGCCCACCTCTATTCCCCGCCTCTGATTCGCCAGCTCTGATTCGCCTCCTCTGATTCCCCGCATCTGATTCCCTGCCTCTGATTCCGCGCCTCTGATTCCCCATCTCTGATTCACCGCCTTTGATTCGCCACCTCTGATTCCCCATATCTGATTCACCACCTCTGTTTCCCCGCCTCTGATTCCCCGCCTCTGATTCCCCATATCTGATTCCCCGACTCTGTTTCCCCGCCTCTGATTCCCCGCCTCTGATTCCCCATATCTGATTCCCTGCCTCTGATTCCCCAACTCTGATTCCCCGCCTCTGATTCCCCAGCTCTGAATCCACGCCTCTGATTCCCCGCATCTGATTCCCTGCCTCTGATTCCCCGCCTTGATTCCCCATCTCTGATTCACAACCTCTGATTCCCCACCTCTTATTCCCCATATCTGATTCCCCGCCTCTGTTTCCCCATATCTGATTCCCCGGCTCTGATTGCCCACCTCTATTCCCCGCCTCTGATTCGCCAGCTCTGATTCGCCTCCTCTGATTCCCCGCATCTGATTCACTGCCTCTGATTCCGCGCCTCTGATTCCCCATCTCTGATTCACCGCCTTTGATTCGCCACCTCTGATTCCCCATATCTGATTCAGCACCTCTGTTTCCCCGCCTCTGATTCCCCGCCTCTGATTCTCCATATCTCATTCCCCGCCTCTGAATCCCCATCACTGATTCCCGGACACTGATTCCCCACCTCTGATTCCCGGCCTCTTATTCCCAGCATCTGATTCCCGGTCTCTGATTCCCGGCCTCTGATTCCCCGCTTCTGATTCTGATTCCCTGCCTCTGATTCCCCATCTCTGATTCCGCACATCTGATTCCCTGCCTCTGATTCCCCACCTCTGATTCCCCATATCTGATTCCCCGCCTCTGTTTCCCCGCCTCCGATTCCCCGCCTCTGTTTCCCCATATCTAATTCCCCACCTCTGATGCCCCAACTCTGATTCCCCGCCTCTGATTCCCCAGCTCTGATTCCCCACCTCTGATTCTCCGCATCCGATTCCCCATGTCTGATTCCCCGCCTCTGTTTCCCCGCCTCTGATTCCCCGCTTCTGTTTTCCCATATCTGATTCCCCGCCTCTGATTCCCCAGCTCTGATTCCCTGCCTCTGATTCCCCGCGTTCTATTCCCTGCCTCTGATTCCCCACCTCTGATTCCCCATATCTGATTCCCCGCCTCTGTTTCCCCGCCTCCGATTCCCCGCCTCTGTTTCCCCATATCTAATTCCCCACCTCTGATGCCCCAACTCTGATTCCCCGCCTCTGATTCCCCAGCTCTGATTCCCCACCTCTGATTCTCCGCATCCGATTCCCCATGTCTGATTCCCCGCCTCTGTTTCCCCGCCTCTGATTCCCCGCTTCTGTTTTCCCATATCTGATTCCCCGCCTCTGATTCCCCAGCTCTGATTCCCTGCCTCTGATTCCCCGCGTTCTATTCCCTGCCTCTGATTCCCCGCCTGTGATTCCCCATCTCTGATTCACCACCTCTGATTCCCCACCTCTGATTCCCCATATCTAATTCCCCGCCTCTGTTTGCCCGCCTCTGAATCCCCGCCTCTGTTTCCCCATATCTGATTCCCTGCCTCTGAATCCCCAACTCTGATTCCCTGCCTCTGATTCACCAGCTCTGATTCCCCGCCTTTGATTCCCCCCGTCTGATTCCCAGCCTCTGAATCCCCGTGTATTATTTCCTGCCTCTGATTCCCCGCCTCTTATTCCCCATCTCTGATTCACCGCCTCTGATTCCCCACCTCTGATTCCCCGCGTCTGATTCCCTGCCTCTGATTCCCCGCCTCTGATTCCCCAGCTCTGATTCCCCGCCTCTGATTCCCCAGCTCTGATTCCGCGCCTCTGATTCCCCGCGTCTGATTCCCTGCCTCTGATTCCCCGCCTCTGATTCCCCATCTCTGATTCCCCAGCTCTGATTCCCCGTGTCTGATTCCCTGCCTCTGAATCCCCGCCTCTGATTCCCCGCCTCTGATTCCCTGCCACTGATTCCCCGCCCCTGATTCCCCACCTCTGATTCCCCATATTTTATTCCCCGCCTCTGTTTCCCCCCCTCTGATTCCCAGCCTCTGATTCCCCATATCTGATTCCCCGCCTCTGATTCCCCATATCTGATTCCCCTCCTCATTTTCCACATATCTGCTTCGCCGCCTCTGATTCCCCAACTCTGATTCCCAGCCTCTGATTCCCCAGCTCTGATTTCCCGCCTCTGATTTCCGGCATCCGATTCCCTGCCTCTGATTCCCCGCCTCTGATTCCCCATCTCTGATTCACCGCCTCTGATTCCCCGTGTCTGACTTTCTGCCTCTGATTCCCCGCCTCTGATTCCCCGCGTCTGATTCCCTGCCACTGATTCCCTGCCCCTGATTCCCCACCTCTGATTCCCCATATCTGATTCCCCGCCTCTGTTTCCCCGCCTCTGATTCCCCGCCTCTGTTTCCCCATATCTGATTCCCCGCCTCTGATTCCCCAACTCTGATTCCCCTCCTCTAATTCGCCAGCTATGATTCCCCGCCTCTGATTCCCTGCATCTGATTCCCTGCCTCTGATTCCCCGCCTCTGATTCCCCTTCTCTGATTCACCACTTCTGAATCCCCACCTCTGATTCCCCATCTCTGATTCCGCACATCCGATTCCCTGCCTCTGATTCCCCGCCTCTGATTCCCCGCCTCTGATTCCCTGCCTCTGATTCGCAACCTCTAATTCCCCACCTCTGATTCCCCATATCTGATTCCCCGCCTCTGTTTCCCTGCCTCTGATTCCCGGCCTCTGTTTCCCCATATCTGATTCCCCTCCTCTGATTCCCCAACTCTGATTCCCCGCCTCTGATTCCCCAGCTCTGATTCCCCACCTCTGATTCCCCAGCTCTGATTCCCTGCCACTGATTCCCCGCCCCTGATTCCCCACCTCTGATTCCCCATATCTGATTCCCCGCCTCTGTTTCCCCAGCTCTGATTCCCTGCCTCTGTTTCCCTGCCCTGATTCCCCATCTCTGTTTCACCGCCTTTGATTCGCAACCTCTGATTCACCATATCTGATTCCCCGCCTCTGTTTCCCCGCCTCTGATTCCCTGCCTCTGATTCCCAACCTCTGATTCCACACCTCTGATTCCCCATATCTGATTCCCCGACTCTATTTCCCCATATCTGATTCCCCGCCTCTGATTCCCCAACTCTGATTCCCCGCCTCTGATTCCCCAGCTCTGTTTCCCCGCCTCTGATTCCCGGCGTCCGATTCCCTGCCTCTGATTCCCCGCCTCTGATTCCCCATCTCTGATTCCCCGCCTCTGATTCCCCGTGTCTGATTCCCCGCCTCTGATTCCCCCCCTCTGATTCCCTGCCACTGATTCCCTGCCCCTGATTCCCCACTTCTGATTCCCCATATCTGATTCCCCGCCTGTTTCCCCGCCTCTGATTCCCCGCCTCTGATTCCCCATATCTGATTCCCTGCCTCTGATTCCCCAACTCTGATTCCCCGCCTCTGATTCCGCATATCTTATTCCCCGCCTTTGATTCCCCATATCTGATTCCCCGCCTCTGATTCCCCAGTTCTGATTCCCCGCCTCTGATACCCGGCGTCCGATTCCGTGCCTCTGATTCCCCGCCTCTGATTCCCCATCTCTGATTCCCCGCCTCTGATTCTCCGTGTCTGATTCCCTGCCTCTGATTCCCCGCCTCTGATTCCCCGCCTCTGATTCCCTGCCACTGATTCCCTGCCCCTGATTCCCCACCTCTGATTCCCCATATCTGATTCCCCACCTCTGTTTCCCCGCCTCTGATTCCCCGCCTCTGATTCCCCATATCTGATTCCCTGCCTCTGATTCCCAAACTCTGATTCCCCGCCTCTGATTCCCCAGCTCTGAATCCACGCCTCTGATTCCCCGCATCTGATTCCCTGCCTCTGATTCCCTGCCTTGATTCCCCATCTCTGATTCACAACCTCTGATTCCCCACCTCTTATTCCCCATATCTGATTCCCCGCCTCTGTTTCCCCATATCTGATTCCCCGGCTCTGATTGCCCACCTCTATTCCCCGCCTCTGATTCGCCAGCTCTGATTCGCCTCCTCTGATTCCCCGCATCTGATTCCCTGCCTCTGATTCCGCGCCTCTGATTCCCCATCTCTGATTCACCGCCTTTGATTCGCCACCTCTGATTCCCCATATCTGATTCACCACCTCTGTTTCCCCGCCTCTGATTCCCCGCCTCTGATTCTCCATATCTCATTCCCCGCCTCTGATTCCCCGCGTCTGATTCCCAGCCTCTGAATCCCCGTGTCTGATTTCCTGCCTCTGATTCCCCGCCTCTTATTCCCCATCTCTGATTCACCGCCTCTGATTCCCCACCTCTGATTCCCCGCGTCTGATTCCCTGCCTCTGATTCCCAGCCTCTGATTCCCCAGCTCTGATTCCCCGCCTCTGATTCCCCATCTCTGATTCCCCGCCTCTGATTCCCCGTGTCTGATTCCCTGCCTCTGATTCCCCGCCTCTGATTCCCCGCCTCTGATTCCCTGCCACTGATTCCCTGCCCCTGATTCCCCACCTCTGATTCCCCATATCTGATTCCCCGACTCTGTTTCCCCGCCTCTGATTCCCCGCCTCTGATTCCCCATATCTGATTCCCTGCCTCTGATTCCCCAACTCTGATTCCCCGCCTCTGATTCCCCAGCTCTGAATCCACGCCTCTGATTCCCCGCATCTGATTCCCTGCCTCTGATTCCCCGCCTTGATTCCCCATCTCTGATTCACAACCTCTGATTCCCCACCTCTTATTCCCCATATCTGATTCCCCGCCTCTGTTTCCCCATATCTGATTCCCCGGCTCTGATTGCCCACCTCTATTCCCCGCCTCTGATTCGCCAGCTCTGATTCGCCTCCTCTGATTCCCCGCATCTGATTCCCTGCCTCTGATTCCGCGCCTCTGATTCCCCATCTCTGATTCACCGCCTTTGATTCGCCACCTCTGATTCCCCATATCTGATTCACCACCTCTGTTTCCCCGCCTCTGATTCCCCGCCTCTGATTCTCCATATCTCATTCCCCGCCTCTGAATCCCCATCTCTGATTCCCGGACACTGATTCCCCACCTCTGATTCCCGGCCTCTTATTCCCAGCATCTGATTCCCGGTCTCTGATTCCCGGCCTCTGATTCCCCGCTTCTGATTCTGATTCCCTGCCTCTGATTCCCCATCTCTGATTCCGCACATCTGATTCCCTGTTCTGATTCCCCACCTCTGATTCCCCATATCTGATTCCCCGACTCTATTTCCCCATATCTGATTCCCCGCCTCTGATTCCCCAACTCTGATTCCCCGCCTCTGATTCCCCAGCTCTGTTTCCCCGCCTCTGATTCCCGGCGTCCGATTCCCTGCCTCTGATTCCCCGCCTCTGATTCCCCATCTCTGATTCCCCGCCTCTGATTCCCCGTGTCTGATTCCCCGCCTCTGATTCCCCCCCTCTGATTCCCTGCCACTGATTCCCTGCCCCTGATTCCCCACTTCTGATTCCCCATATCTGATTCCCCGCCTGTTTCCCCGCCTCTGATTCCCCGCCTCTGATTCCCCATATCTGATTCCCTGCCTCTGATTCCCCAACTCTGATTCCCCGCCTCTGATTCCGCATATCTTATTCCCCGCCTTTGATTCCCCATATCTGATTCCCCGCCTCTGATTCCCCAGTTCTGATTCCCCGCCTCTGATACCCGGCGTCCGATTCCGTGCCTCTGATTCCCCGCCTCTGATTCCCCATCTCTGATTCCCCGCCTCTGATTCTCCGTGTCTGATTCCCTGCCTCTGATTCCCCGCCTCTGATTCCCCGCCTCTGATTCCCTGCCACTGATTCCCTGCCCCTGATTCCCCACCTCTGATTCCCCATATCTGATTCCCCACCTCTGTTTCCCCGCCTCTGATTCCCCGCCTCTGATTCCCCATATCTGATTCCCTGCCTCTGATTCCCAAACTCTGATTCCCCGCCTCTGATTCCCCAGCTCTGAATCCACGCCTCTGATTCCCCGCATCTGATTCCCTGCCTCTGATTCCCTGCCTTGATTCCCCATCTCTGATTCACAACCTCTGATTCCCCACCTCTTATTCCCCATATCTGATTCCCCGCCTCTGTTTCCCCATATCTGATTCCCCGGCTCTGATTGCCCACCTCTATTCCCCGCCTCTGATTCGCCAGCTCTGATTCGCCTCCTCTGATTCCCCGCATCTGATTCCCTGCCTCTGATTCCGCGCCTCTGATTCCCCATCTCTGATTCACCGCCTTTGATTCGCCACCTCTGATTCCCCATATCTGATTCACCACCTCTGTTTCCCCGCCTCTGATTCCCCGCCTCTGATTCTCCATATCTCATTCCCCGCCTCTGATTCCCCGCGTCTGATTCCCAGCCTCTGAATCCCCGTGTCTGATTTCCTGCCTCTGATTCCCCGCCTCTTATTCCCCATCTCTGATTCACCGCCTCTGATTCCCCACCTCTGATTCCCCGCGTCTGATTCCCTGCCTCTGATTCCCAGCCTCTGATTCCCCAGCTCTGATTCCCCGCCTCTGATTCTCCATCTCTGATTCCCCGCCTCTGATTCCCCGTGTCTGATTCCCTGCCTCTGATTCCCCGCCTCTGATTCCCCGCCTCTGATTCCCTGCCACTGATTCCCTGCCCCTGATTCCCCACCTCTGATTCCCCATATCTGATTCCCCGACTCTGTTTCCCCGCCTCTGATTCCCCGCCTCTGATTCCCCATATCTGATTCCCTGCCTCTGATTCCCCAACTCTGATTCCCCGCCTCTGATTCCCCAGCTCTGAATCCACGCCTCTGATTCCCCGCATCTGATTCCCTGCCTCTGATTCCCCGCCTTGATTCCCCATCTCTGATTCACAACCTCTGATTCCCCACCTCTTATTCCCCATATCTGATTCCCCGCCTCTGTTTCCCCATATCTGATTCCCCGGCTCTGATTGCCCACCTCTATTCCCCGCCTCTGATTCGCCAGCTCTGATTCGCCTCCTCTGATTCCCCGCATCTGATTCCCTGCCTCTGATTCCGCGCCTCTGATTCCCCATCTCTGATTCACCGCCTTTGATTCGCCACCTCTGATTCCCCATATCTGATTCACCACCTCTGTTTCCCCGCCTCTGATTCCCCGCCTCTGATTCTCCATATCTCATTCCCCGCCTCTGAATCCCCATCTCTGATTCCCGGACACTGATTCCCCACCTCTGATTCCCGGCCTCTTATTCCCAGCATCTGATTCCCGGTCTCTGATTCCCGGCCTCTGATTCCCCGCTTCTGATTCTGATTCCCTGCCTCTGATTCCCCATCTCTGATTCCGCACATCTGATTCCCTGCCTCTGATTCCCCACCTCTGATTCCCCATATCTGATTCCCCGCCTCTGTTTCCCCGCCTCCGATTCCCCGCCTCTGTTTCCCCATATCTAATTCCCCACCTCTGATGCCCCAACTCTGATTCCCCGCCTCTGATTCCCCAGCTCTGATTCCCCACCTCTGATTCTCCGCATCCGATTCCCCATGTCTGATTCCCCGCCTCTGTTTCCCCGCCTCTGATTCCCCGCTTCTGTTTTCCCATATCTGATTCCCCGCCTCTGATTCCCCAGCTCTGATTCCCTGCCTCTGATTCCCCGCGTTCTATTCCCTGCCTCTGATTCCCCGCCTGTGATTCCCCATCTCTGATTCACCACCTCTGATTCCCCACCTCTGATTCCCCATATCTAATTCCCCGCCTCTGTTTGCCCGCCTCTGAATCCCCGCCTCTGTTTCCCCATATCTGATTCCCTGCCTCTGAATCCCCAACTCTGATTCCCTGCCTCTGATTCTCCAGCTCTGATTCCCCGCCTTTGATTCCCCCCGTCTGATTCCCAGCCTCTGAATCCCCGTGTCTGATTTCCTGCCTCTGATTCCCCGCCTCTTATTCCCCATCTCTGATTCACCGCCTCTGATTCCCCACCTCTGATTCCCCGCGTCTGATTCCCTGCCTCTGATTCCCCGCCTCTGATTCCCCAGCTCTGATTCCCCGCCTCTGATTCCCCAGCTCTGATTCCGCGCCTCTGATTCCCCGCGTCTGATTCCCTGCCTCTGATTCCCTGCCTCTGATTCCCCATCTCTGAATCCCCACCTCTGATTCCCCGTGTCTGATTCCCTGCCTCTGAATCCCCGCCTCTGATTCCCCGCCTCTGATTCCCTGCCACTGATTCCCAGCCCCTGATTCCCCACCTCTGATTCCCCATATCTTATTCCCCGCCTCTGTTTCCCCCCCTCTGATTCCCAGCCTCTGATTCCCCATATCTGATTCCCCGCCTCTGATTCCCCATATCTGATTCCCCGCCTCATTTTCCACATATCTGCTTCGCCGCCTCTGATTCCCCAACTCTGATTCCCCGCCTCTGATTCCCCAGCTCTGATTTCCCGCCTCTGATTTCCGGCATCCGATTCCCTGCCTCTGATTCCCCGCCTCTGATTCCCCATCTCTGATTCCCCGCCTCTGATTCCCCGTGTCTGATTCCCTGCCTCTGATTCCCCGCCTCTGATTCCCCGCGTCTGATTCCCTGCCACTGATTCCCTGCCCCTGATTCCCCACCTCTGATTCCCCATATCTGATTCCCCGCCTCTGTTTCCCCGCCTCTGATTCCCCGCCTCTGTTTCCCCATATCTGATTCCCCGCCTCTGATTCCCCAACTCTGATTCCCCTCCTCTAATTCGCCAGCTATGATTCCCCGCCTCTGATTCCCTGCATCTGATTCCCTGCCTCTGATTCCCCGCCTCTGATTCCCCTTCTCTGATTCACCACCTCTGAATCCCCACCTCTGATTCCCCATCTCTGATTCCGCACATCCGATTCCCTGCCTCTGATTCCCCGCCTCTGATTCCCCGCCTCTGATTCCCTGCCTCTGATTCGCAACCTCTAATTCCCCACCTCTGATTCCCCATATCTGATTCCCCGCCTCTGTTTCCCTGCCTCTGATTCCCGGCCTCTGTTTCCCCATATCTGATTCCCCTCCTCTGATTCCCCAACTCTGATTCCCCGCCTCTGATTCCCCAGCTCTGATTCCCCGCCTTTTATTCCCGGCCTCTGATTCCCTGCCACTGATTCCCCGCCCCTGATTCCCCACCTCTGATTCCCCATATCTGATTCCCCGCCTCTGTTTCCCCACCTCTGATTCCCCACCTCTGATTCCCCAGCTGTGATTCCCTGCCACTGATTCCCCGCCCCTGATTCCCCACCTCTGATTCCCCATATCTGATTCCCCGCCTCTGTTTCCCCAGCTCTGATTCCCTGCCTCTGATTCCCTGCCCTGATTCCCCATCTCTGTTTCACCGCCTTTGATTCGCAACCTCTGATTCACCATATCTGATTCCCCGCCTCTGTTTCCCCGCCTCTGATTCCCTGCCTCTGATTCCCAACCTCTGATTCCACACCTCCGATTCCCCATATCTGATTCCCCGACTCTATTTCCCCATACCTGATTCCCCGCCTCTGATTCCCCAACTCTGATTCCCCGCCTCTGATTCCCCAGCTCTGATTCCCCGCCTCTGATTCCCTGCGTCCGATTCCCTGCCTCTGATTCCCCGCCTCTGATTCCCCATCTCTGATTCCCCGCCTCTGATTCCCCGTGTCTGATTCCCTTACTCTGATTCCCCGCCTCTGATTCCCCCCCTCTGATTCCCTGCCACTGATTCCCTGCCCCTGATTCCCCACTTCTGATTCCCCATATCTGATTCCCCGCCTGTTTCCCCGCCTTTGATTCCCCGCCTCTGATTCCCCATATCTGATTCCCTGCCTCTGATTCCCCAACTCTGATTCCCCACCTCTGATTCCGCATATCTTATTCCCCGCCTCTGTTTCCCCCCCTCTGATTCCCAGCCTCTGATTCCCCATATCTGATTCCCCGCCTTTGATTCCCCATATCTGATTCCCCGCCTCATTTTCCCCATATCTGCTTCGCCGCCTCTGATTCCCCAACTCTGATTCCCCTCCTCTGATTCTCCAGCTCTGATTTCCCGCCTCTGAATTCCGGCATCCGATTCCCTGCCTCTGATTCCCCGCCTCTGATTCCCCATCTCTGATTCCCCGCCTCTGATTCCCCGTGTCTGATTCCCTGCATCTGATTCCCCGCCTCTGATTCCCCGCGTCTGATTCCCTGCCACTGATTCCCTGCCCCGGATTCCCCACCTCTGATTCCCCATATCTGATTCCCCGCCTCTGTTTCCCCGCCTCTGATTCCCCGCCTCTGTTTCCCCATATCTGATTCCCCGCCTCTGATTCCCCAACTCTGATTCCCCTCCTCTAATTCGCCAGCTATGATTCCCCGCCTTTGATTCCCTGCGTCTGATTCCCTGCCTCTGATTCCCCGCCTCTGATTCCCCTTTTGTGATTCACCACCTCTGAATCCCCACCTCTGATTCCCCATCTCTGATTCCGCACATCCGATTCCCTGCCTCTGATTCCCCGCCTCTGATTCCCCGCCTCTGATTCCCTGCCTCTGATTCGCAACCTCTAATTCCCCACCTCTGATTCCCCATATCTGATTCCCCGCCTCTGTTTCCCTGCCTCTGATTCCCAGCCTCTGTTTCCCCATATCTGATTCCCCTCCTCTGATTCCCCAACTCTGATTCCCCGCCTCGGATTTCCCAGCTCTGATTCCCCGCCTTTTATTCCCGGCCTCTGATTCCCTGCCACTGATTCCCCGCCCCTGATTCCCCACCTCTGATTCCCCATATCTTATTCCCCGCCTCTGTTTCCCCAGCTCTGATTCCCCACCTCTGATTCCCCAGCTCTGATTCCCCATCTCTGAATCCCCACCTCTGATTCCCCGTGTCTGATTCCCTGCCTCTGAATCCCCGCCTCTGATTCCCCGCCTCTGATTCCCTGCCACTGATTCCCCGCCCCTGATTCCCCACCTCTGATTCCCCATATCTTATTCCCCGCCTCTGTTTCCCCCCCTCTGATTCCCAGCCTCTGATTCCCCATATCTGATTCCCCGCCTCTGATTCCCCATATCTGATTCCCCGCCTCATTTTCCACATATCTGCTTCGCCGCCTCTGATTCCCCAACTCTGATTCCCCGCCTCTGATTCCCCAGCTCTGATTTCCCGCCTCTGATTTCCGGCATCCGATTCCCTGCCTCTGATTCCCCGCCTCTGATTCCCCATCTCTGATTCCCCGCCTCTGATTCCCCGTGTCTGATTCCCTGCCTCTGATTCCCCGCCTCTGATTCCCCGCGTCTGATTCCCTGCCACTGATTCCCTGCCCCTGATTCCCCACCTCTGATTCCCCATATCTGATTCCCCGCCTCTGTTTCCCCGCCTCTGATTCCCCGCCTCTGTTTCCCCATATCTGATTCCCCGCCTCTGATTCCCCAACTCTGATTCCCCTCCTCTAATTCGCCAGCTATGATTCCCCGCCTCTGATTCCCTGCATCTGATTCCCTGCCTCTGATTCCCCGCCTCTGATTCCCCTTCTCTGATTCACCACCTCTGAATCCCCACCTCTGATTCCCCATCTCTGATTCCGCACATCCGATTCCCTGCCTCTGATTCCCCGCCTCTGATTCCCCGCCTCTGATTCCCTGCCTCTGATTCGCAACCTCTAATTCCCCACCTCTGATTCCCCATATCTGATTCCCCGCCTCTGTTTCCCTGCCTCTGATTCCCGGCCTCTGTTTCCCCATATCTGATTCCCCTCCTCTGATTCCCCAACTCTGATTCCCCGCCTCTGATTCCCCAGCTCTGATTCCCCGCCTTTTATTCCCGGCCTCTGATTCCCTGCCACTGATTCCCCGCCCCTGATTCCCCACCTCTGATTCCCCATATCTGATTCCCCGCCTCTGTTTCCCCACCTCTGATTCCCCACCTCTGATTCCCCAGCTGTGATTCCCTGCCACTGATTCCCCGCCCCTGATTCCCCACCTCTGATTCCCCATATCTGATTCCCCGCCTCTGTTTCCCCAGCTCTGATTCCCTGCCTCTGATTCCCTGCCCTGATTCCCCATCTCTGTTTCACCGCCTTTGATTCGCAACCTCTGATTCACCATATCTGATTCCCCGCCTCTGTTTCCCCGCCTCTGATTCCCTGCCTCTGATTCCCAACCTCTGATTCCACACCTCCGATTCCCCATATCTGATTCCCCGACTCTATTTCCCCATACCTGATTCCCCGCCTCTGATTCCCCAACTCTGATTCCCCGCCTCTGATTCCCCAGCTCTGATTCCCCGCCTCTGATTCCCTGCGTCCGATTCCCTGCCTCTGATTCCCCGCCTCTGATTCCCCATCTCTGATTCCCCGCCTCTGATTCCCCGTGTCTGATTCCCTTACTCTGATTCCCCGCCTCTGATTCCCCCCCTCTGATTCCCTGCCACTGATTCCCTGCCCCTGATTCCCCACTTCTGATTCCCCATATCTGATTCCCCGCCTGTTTCCCCGCCTTTGATTCCCCGCCTCTGATTCCCCATATCTGATTCCCTGCCTCTGATTCCCCAACTCTGATTCCCCACCTCTGATTCCGCATATCTTATTCCCCGCCTCTGTTTCCCCCCCTCTGATTCCCAGCCTCTGATTCCCCATATCTGATTCCCCGCCTTTGATTCCCCATATCTGATTCCCCGCCTCATTTTCCCCATATCTGCTTCGCCGCCTCTGATTCCCCAACTCTGATTCCCCTCCTCTGATTCTCCAGCTCTGATTTCCCGCCTCTGAATTCCGGCATCCGATTCCCTGCCTCTGATTCCCCGCCTCTGATTCCCCATCTCTGATTCCCCGCCTCTGATTCCCCGTGTCTGATTCCCTGCATCTGATTCCCCGCCTCTGATTCCCCGCGTCTGATTCCCTGCCACTGATTCCCTGCCCCGGATTCCCCACCTCTGATTCCCCATATCTGATTCCCCGCCTCTGTTTCCCCGCCTCTGATTCCCCGCCTCTGTTTCCCCATATCTGATTCCCCGCCTCTGATTCCCCAACTCTGATTCCCCTCCTCTAATTCGCCAGCTATGATTCCCCGCCTTTGATTCCCTGCGTCTGATTCCCTGCCTCTGATTCCCCGCCTCTGATTCCCCTTTTGTGATTCACCACCTCTGAATCCCCACCTCTGATTCCCCATCTCTGATTCCGCACATCCGATTCCCTGCCTCTGATTCCCCGCCTCTGATTCCCCGCCTCTGATTCCCTGCCTCTGATTCGCAACCTCTAATTCCCCACCTCTGATTCCCCATATCTGATTCCCCGCCTCTGTTTCCCTGCCTCTGATTCCCAGCCTCTGTTTCCCCATATCTGATTCCCCTCCTCTGATTCCCCAACTCTGATTCCCCGCCTCGGATTTCCCAGCTCTGATTCCCCGCCTTTTATTCCCGGCCTCTGATTCCCTGCCACTGATTCCCCGCCCCTGATTCCCCACCTCTGATTCCCCATATCTTATTCCCCGCCTCTGTTTCCCCAGCTCTGATTCCCCACCTCTGATTCCCCAGCTCTGATTCCCTGCCACTGATTCCCCGCCCCTGATTCCCCACCTCTGATTCCCCATATCTGATTCCCCCCTTCTGTTTCCCCAGCTCTGATTCCCTGCCTCTGATTCCCTGCCCTGATTCCCCATCTCTGTTTCACCGCCTTTGATTCGCCACCTCTGATTCCCCATATCTGATTCCCCGCCTCTGTTTCCCCGCCTCTGATTCCCTGCCTCTGATTCCCATCCTCTGATTCCACACCTCTGATTCCCCATATCTGATTCCCCGCCTCTATTTCCCCATATCTGATTCCCCGCCTCTGATTCCCCAACTCTGATTCCCTGCCTCTGATTCCCCAGCTCTGATTCCCCGCCTCTGATTCCCGACGTCCGATTCCCTGCCTCTGATTCCCCGCCTCTGATTCCCCATCTCTGATTCCCCGCCTCTGATTCCCCGTGTCTGATTCCCTGCCTCTGATTCCCCGCCTCTGATTCCCCGCCTCTGATTCCCTGCCACTGATTCCCTGCCCCTGATTCCCCACTTCTGATTCCCCATATCTGATTCCCCGCCTGTTTCCCCGCCTCTGATTCCCCGCCTCTGATTCCCCATATCTGATTCCCTGCCTCTGATTCCCCAACTCTGATTCCCCGCCTCTGATTCCGCATATCTTATTCCCCGCCTTTGATTCCCCATATCTGATTCCCCGCCTCTGATTCCCCAGTTCTGATTCCCCGCCTCTGATACCCGGCGTCCGATTCCGTGCCTCTGATTCCCCGCCTCTGATTCCCCATCTCTGATTCCCCGCCTCTGATTCCCCGTGTCTGATTCCCTGCCTCTGATTCCCCGCCTCTGATTCCCCACCTCTGATTCCCTGCCACTGATTCCCTGCCCCTGATTCCCCACCTCTGATTCCCCATATCTGATTCCCCACCTCTGTTTCCCCGCCTCTGATTCCCCGCCTCTGATTCCCCATATCTGATTCCCTGCCTCTGATTCCCAAACTCTGATTCCCCGCCTCTGATTCCCCAGCTCTGAATCCACGCCTCTGATTCCCCGCATCTGATTCCCTGCCTCTAATTCCCTGCCTTGATTCCCCATCTCTGATTCACAACCTCTGATTCCCCACCTCTTATTCCCCATATCTGATTCCCCGCCTCTGTTTCCCCATATCTGATTCCCCGGCTCTGATTGCCCACCTCTATTCCCCGCCTCTGATTCGCCAGCTCTGATTCGCCTCCTCTGATTCCCCGCATCTGATTCCCTGCCTCTGATTCCGCGCCTCTGATTCCCCATCTCTGATTCACCGCCTTTGATTCGCCACCTCTGATTCCCCATATCTGATTCACCACCTCTGTTTCCCCGCCTCTGATTCCCCGCCTCTGATTCTCCATATCTCATTCCCCGCCTCTGATTCCCCGCGTCTGATTCCCAGCCTCTGAATCCCCGTGTCTGATTTCCTGCCTCTGATTCCCCGCCTCTTATTCCCCATCTCTGATTCACCGCCTCTGATTCCCCACCTCTGATTCCCCGCGTCTGATTCCCTGCCTCTGATTCCCAGCCTCTGATTCCCCAGCTCTGATTCCCCGCCTCTGATTCCCCATCTCTGATTCCCCGCCTCTGATTCCCCGTGTCTGATTCCCTGCCTCTGATTCCCCGCCTCTGATTCCCCGCCTCTGATTCCCTGCCACTGATTCCCTGCCCCTGATTCCCCACCTCTGATTCCCCATATCTGATTCCCCGACTCTGTTTCCCCGCCTCTGATTCCCCGCCTCTGATTCCCCATATCTGATTCCCTGCCTCTGATTCCCCAACTCTGATTCCCCGCCTCTGATTCCCCAGCTCTGAATCCACGCGTCTGATTCCCCGCATCTGATTCCCTGCCTCTGATTCCCCGCCTTGATTCCCCATCTCTGATTCACAACCTCTGATTCCCCACCTCTTATTCCCCATATCTGATTCCCCGCCTCTGTTTCCCCATATCTGATTCCCCGGCTCTGATTGCCCACCTCTATTCCCCGCCTCTGATTCGCCAGCTCTGATTCGCCTCCTCTGATTCCCCGCATCTGATTCCCTGCCTCTGATTCCGCGCCTCTGATTCCCCATCTCTGATTCACCGCCTTTGATTCGCCACCTCTGATTCCCCATATCTGATTCACCACCTCTGTTTCCCCGCCTCTGATTCCCCGCCTCTGATTCTCCATATCTCATTCCCCGCCTCTGAATCCCCATCTCTGATTCCCGGACACTGATTCCCCACCTCTGATTCCCGGCCTCTTATTCCCAGCATCTGATTCCCGGTCTCTGATTCCCGGCCTCTGATTCCCCGCTTCTGATTCTGATTCCCTGCCTCTGATTCCCCATCTCTGATTCCGCACATCTGATTCCCTGCCTCTGATTCCCCACCTCTGATTCCCCATATCTGATTCCCCGCCTCTGTTTCCCCGCCTCCGATTCCCCGCCTCTGTTTCCCCATATCTAATTCCCCACCTCTGATGCCCCAACTCTGATTCCCCGCCTCTGATTCCCCAGCTCTGATTCCCCACCTCTGATTCTCCGCATCCGATTCCCCATGTCTGATTCCCCGCCTCTGTTTCCCCGCCTCTGATTCCCCGCTTCTGTTTTCCCATATCTGATTCCCCGCCTCTGATTCCCCAGCTCTGATTCCCTGCCTCTGATTCCCCGCGTTCTATTCCCTGCCTCTGATTCCCCGCCTGTGATTCCCCATCTCTGATTCACCACCTCTGATTCCCCACCTCTGATTCCCCATATCTCATTCCCCGCCTCTGTTTGCCCGCCTCTGAATCCCCGCCTCTGTTTCCCCATATCTGATTCCCTGCCTCTGAATCCCCAACTCTGATTCCCTGCCTCTGATTCACCAGCTCTGATTCCCCGCCTTTGATTCCCCCCGTCTGATTCCCAGCCTCTGAATCCCCGTGTCTGATTTCCTGCCTCTGATTCCCCGCCTCTTATTCCCCATCTCTGATTCACCGCCTCTGATTCCCCACCTCTGATTCCCCGCGTCTGATTCCCTGCCTCTGATTCCCCGCCTCTGATTCCCCAGCTCTGATTCCCCGCCTCTGATTCCCCAGCTCTGATTCCGCGCCTCTGATTCCCCGCGTCTGATTCCCTGCCTCTGATTCCCTGCCTCTGATTCCCCATCTCTGAATCCCCACCTCTGATTCCCCGTGTCTGATTCCCTGCCTCTGAATCCCCGCCTCTGATTCCCCGCCTCTGATTCCCTGCCACTGATTCCCCGCCCCTGATTCCCCACCTCTGATTCCCCATATCTTATTCCCCGCCTCTGTTTCCCCCCCTCTGATTCCCAGCCTCTGATTCCCCATATCTGATTCCCCGCCTCTGATTCCCCATATCTGATTCCCCGCCTCATTTTCCACATATCTGCTTCGCCGCCTCTGATTCCCCAACTCTGATTCCCCGCCTCTGATTCCCCAGCTCTGATTTCCCGCCTCTGATTTCCGGCATCCGATTCCCTGCCTCTGATTCCCCGCCTCTGATTCCCCATCTCTGATTCCCCGCCTCTGATTCCCCGTGTCTGATTCCCTGCCTCTGATTCCCCGCCTCTGATTCCCCGCGTCTGATTCCCTGCCACTGATTCCCTGCCCCTGATTCCCCACCTCTGATTCCCCATATCTGATTCCCCGCCTCTGTTTCCCCGCCTCTGATTCCCCGCCTCTGTTTCCCCATATCTGATTCCCCGCCTCTGATTCCCCAACTCTGATTCCCCTCCTCTAATTCGCCAGCTATGATTCCCCGCCTCTGATTCCCTGCATCTGATTCCCTGCCTCTGATTCCCCGCCTCTGATTCCCCTTCTCTGATTCACCACCTCTGAATCCCCACCTCTGATTCCCCATCTCTGATTCCGCACATCCGATTCCCTGCCTCTGATTCCCCGCCTCTGATTCCCCGCCTCTGATTCCCTGCCTCTGATTCGCAACCTCTAATTCCCCACCTCTGATTCCCCATATCTGATTCCCCGCCTCTGTTTCCCTGCCTCTGATTCCCGGCCTCTGTTTCCCCATATCTGATTCCCCTCCTCTGATTCCCCAACTCTGATTCCCCACCTCTGATTCCCCAGCTCTGATTCCCCGCCTTTTATTCCCGGCCTCTGATTCCCTGCCACTGATTCCCCGCCCCTGATTCCCCACCTCTGATTCCCCATATCTGATTCCCCGCCTCTGTTTCCCCAGCTCTGATTCCCCACCTCTGATTCCCCAGCTGTGATTCCCTGCCACTGATTCCCCGCCCCTGATTCCCCACCTCTGATTCCCCATATCTGATTCCCCGCCTCTGTTTCCCTGCCTCTGATTCCCAGCCTCTGTTTCCCCATATCTGATTCCCCTCCTCTGATTCCCCAACTCTGATTCCCCGCCTCGGATTTCCCAGCTCTGATTCCCCGCCTTTTATTCCCGGCCTCTGATTCCCTGCCACTGATTCCCCGCCCCTGATTCCCCACCTCTGATTCCCCATATCTGATTCCCCGCCTCTGTTTCCCCAGCTCTGATTCCCCACCTCTGATTCCCCAGCTCTGATTCCCTGCCACTGATTCCCCGCCCCTGATTCCCCACCTCTGATTCCCCATATCTGATTCCCCCCTTCTGTTTCCCCAGCTCTGATTCCCTGCCTCTGATTCCCTGCCCTGATTCCCCATCTCTGTTTCACCGCCTTTGATTCGCCACCTCTGATTCCCCATATCTGATTCCCCGCCTCTGTTTCCCCGCCTCTGATTCCCTGCCTCTGATTCCCATCCTCTGATTCCACACCTCTGATTCCCCATATCTGATTCCCCGCCTCTATTTCCCCATATCTGATTCCCCGCCTCTGATTCCCCAACTCTGATTCCCTGCCTCTGATTCCCCAGCTCTGATTCCCCGCCTCTGATTCCCGACGTCCGATTCCCTGCCTCTGATTCCCCGCCTCTGATTCCCCATCTCTGATTCCCCGCCTCTGATTCCCCGTGTCTGATTCCCTGCCTCTGATTCCCCGCCTCTGATTCCCCGCCTCTGATTCCCTGCCACTGATTCCCTGCCCCTGATTCCCCACTTCTGATTCCCCATATCTGATTCCCCGCCTGTTTCCCCGCCTCTGATTCCCCGCCTCTGATTCCCCATATCTGATTCCCTGCCTCTGATTCCCCAACTCTGATTCCCCGCCTCTGATTCCGCATATCTTATTCCCCGCCTTTGATTCCCCATATCTGATTCCCCGCCTGTTTCCCCGCCTCTGATTCCCCGCCTCTGATTCCCCATATCTGATTCCCTGCCTCTGATTCACCACCTCTGTTTCCCCGCCTCTGATTCCCCGCCTCTGATTCTCCATATCTCATTCCCCGCCTCTGATTCCCCGCGTCTGATTCCCAGCCTCTGAATCCCCGTGTCTGATTTCCTGCCTCTGATTCCCCGCCTCTTATTCCCCATCTCTGATTCACCGCCTCTGATTCCCCACCTCTGATTCCCCGCGTCTGATTCCCTGCCTCTGATTCCCAGCCTCTGATTCCCCAGCTCTGATTCCCCGCCTCTGATTCCCCATCTCTGATTCCCCGCCTCTGATTCCCCGTGTCTGATTCCCTGCCTCTGATTCCCCGCCTCTGATTCCCCGCCTCTGATTCCCTGCCACTGATTCCCTGCCCCTGATTCCCCACCTCTGATTCCCCATATCTGATTCCCCGACTCTGTTTCCCCGCCTCTGATTCCCCGCCTCTGATTCCCCATATCTGATTCCCTGCCTCTGATTCCCCAACTCTGATTCCCCGCCTCTGATTCCCCAGCTCTGAATCCACGCCTCTGATTCCCCGCATCTGATTCCCTGCCTCTGATTCCCCGCCTTGATTCCCCATCTCTGATTCACAACCTCTGATTCCCCACCTCTTATTCCCCATATCTGATTCCCCGCCTCTGTTTCCCCATATCTGATTCCCCGGCTCTGATTGCCCACCTCTATTCCCCGCCTCTGATTCGCCAGCTCTGATTCGCCTCCTCTGATTCCCCGCATCTGATTCCCTGCCTCTGATTCCGCGCCTCTGATTCCCCATCTCTGATTCACCGCCTTTGATTCGCCACCTCTGATTCCCCATATCTGATTCACCACCTCTGTTTCCCCGCCTCTGATTCCCCGCCTCTGATTCTCCATATCTCATTCCCCGCCTCTGAATCCCCATCTCTGATTCCCGGACACTGATTCCCCACCTCTGATTCCCGGCCTCTTATTCCCAGCATCTGATTCCCGGTCTCTGATTCCCGGCCTCTGATTCCCCGCTTCTGATTCTGATTCCCTGCCTCTGATTCCCCATCTCTGATTCCGCACATCTGATTCCCTGCCTCTGATTCCCCACCTCTGATTCCCCATATCTGATTCCCCGCCTCTGTTTCCCCGCCTCCGATTCCCCGCCTCTGTTTCCCCATATCTAATTCCCCACCTCTGATGCCCCAACTCTGATTCCCCGCCTCTGATTCCCCAGCTCTGATTCCCCACGTCTGATTCTCCGCATCCGATTCCCCATGTCTGATTCCCCGCCTCTGTTTCCCCGCCTCTGATTCCCCGCTTCTGTTTTCCCATATCTGATTCCCCGCCTCTGATTCCCCAGCTCTGATTCCCTGCCTCTGATTCCCCGCGTTCTATTCCCTGCCTCTGATTCCCCGCCTGTGATTCCCCATCTCTGATTCACCACCTCTGATTCCCCACCTCTGATTCCCCATATCTAATTCCCCGCCTCTGTTTGCCCGCCTCTGAATCCCCGCCTCTGTTTCCCCATATCTGATTCCCTGCCTCTGAATCCCCAACTCTGATTCCCTGCCTCTGATTCACCAGCTCTGATTCCCCGCCTTTGATTCCCCCCGTCTGATTCCCAGCCTCTGAATCCCCGTGTCTGATTTCCTGCCTCCTAATTCCCCGCCTCTTATTCCCCATCTCTGATTCACCGCCTCTGATTCCCCACCTCTGATTCCCCGCGTCTGATTCCCTGCCTCTGATTCCCCGCCTCTGATTCCCCAGCTCTGATTCCCCGCCTCTGATTCCCCAGCTCTGATTCCGCGCCTCTGATTCCCCGCGTCTGATTCCCTGCCTCTGATTCCCTGCCTCTGATTCCCCATCTCTGAATCCCCACCTCTGATTCCCCGTGTCTGATTCCCTGCCTCTGAATCCCCGCCTCTGATTCCCCGCCTCTGATTCCCTGCCACTGATTCCCCGCCCCTGATTCCCCACCTCTGATTCCCCATATCTTATTCCCCGCCTCTGTTTCCCCCCCTCTGATTCCCAGCCTCTGATTCCCCATATCTGATTCCCCGCCTCTGATTCCCCATATCTGATTCCCCGCCTCATTTTCCACATATCTGCTTCGCCTCCTCTGATTCCCCAACTCTGATTCCCCGCCTCTGATTCCCCAGCTCTGATTTCCCGCCTCTGATTTCCGGCATCCGATTCCCTGCCTCTGAATCCCCGCCTCTGATTCCCCATCTCTGATTCCCCGCCTCTGATTCCCCGTGTCAGATTCCCTGCCTCTGATTCCCCGCCTCTGATTCCCCGCGTCTGATTCCCTGCCACTGATTCCCTGCCCCTGATTCCCCACCTCTGATTCCCCATATCTGATTCCCCGCCTCTGTTTCCCCGCCTCTGATTCCCCGCCTCTGTTTCCCCATATCTGATTCCCCGCCTCTGATTCCCCAACTCTGATTCCCCTCCTCTAATTCGCCAGCTATGATTCCCCGCCTCTGATTCCCTGCATCTGATTCCCTGCCTCTGATTCCCCGCCTCTGATTCCCCTTCTCTGATTCACCACCTCTGAATCCCCACCTCTGATTCCCCATCTCTGATTCCGCACATCCGATTCCCTGCCTCTGATTCCCCGCCTCTGATTCCCCGCCTCTGATTCCCTGCCTCTGATTCGCAACCTCTAATTCCCCACCTCTGATTCCCCATATCTGATTCCCCGCCTCTGTTTCCCTGCCTCTGATTCCCGGCCTCTGTTTCCCCATATCTGATTCCCCTCCTCTGATTCCCCAACTCTGATTCCCCACCTCTGATTCCCCAGCTCTGATTCCCCGCCTTTTATTCCCGGCCTCTGATTCCCTGCCACTGATTCCCCGCCCCTGATTCCCCACCTCTGATTCCCCATATCTGATTCCCCGCCTCTGTTTCCCCAGCTCTGATTCCCCACCTCTGATTCCCCAGCTGTGATTCCCTGCCACTGATTCCCCGCCCCTGATTCCCCACCTCTGATTCCCCATATCTGATTCCCCGCCTCTGTTTCCCCAGCTCTGATTCCCTGCCTCTGATTCCCTGCCCTGATTCCCCATCTCTGTTTCACCGCCTTTGATTCGCAACCTCTGATTCCCCGACTCTATTTCCCCATATCTGATTCCCCGCCTCTGATTCCCCAACTCTGATTCCCCGCCTCTGATTCCCCAGCTCTGATTCCCCGCCTCTGATTCCCCGCCTCTGATTCCCGGCGTCCGATTCCCTGCCTCTGATTCCCCGCCTCTGATTCCCCATCTCTGATTCCCCGCCTCTGATTCCCCGTGTCTGATTCCCTTACTCTGATTCCCCGCCTCTGATTCCCCCCCTCTGATTCCCTGCCACTGATTCCCTGCCCCTGATTCCCCACTTCTGATTCCCCATATCTGATTCCCCGCCTGTTTCCCCGCCTCTGATTCCCCGCCTCTGATTCCCCATATCTGATTCCCTGCCTCTGATTCCCCAACTCTGATTCCCCGCCTCTGATTCCGCATATCTTATTCCCCGCCTCTGTTTCCCCCCCTCTGATTCCCAGCCTCTGATTCCCCATATCTGATTCCCCGCCTTTGATTCCCCATATCTGATTCCCCGCCTCATTTTCCCCATATCTGCTTCGCCGCCTCTGATTCCCCAACTCTGATTCCCCTCCTCTGATTCTCCAGCTCTGCTTTCCCGCCTCTGAATTCCGGCATCCGATTCCCTGCCTCTGATTCCCCGCCTCTGATTCCCCATCTCTGATTCCCCGCCTCTGATTCCCCGTGTCTGATTCCCTGCATCTGATTCCCCGCCTCTGATTCCCCGCGTCTGATTCCCTGCCACTGATTCCCTGCCCCGGATTCCCCACCTCTGATTCCCCATATCTGATTCCCCAGCTCTGATTCCCCGCCTCTGATTCCCCAGCTCTGATTCCGCGCCTCTGATTCCCCGCGTCTGATTCCCTGCCTCTGATTCCCTGCCTCTGATTCCCCATCTCTGAATCCCCACCTCTGATTCCCCGTGTCTGATTCCCTGCCTCTGAATCCCCGCCTCTGATTCCCCGCCTCTGATTCCCTGCCACTGATTCCCCGCCCCTGATTCCCCACCTCTGATTCCCCATATCTTATTCCCCGCCTCTGTTTCCCCCCCTCTGATTCCCAGCCTCTGATTCCCCATATCTGATTCCCCGCCTCTGATTCCCCATATCTGATTCCCCGCCTCATTTTCCACATATCTGCTTCGCCTCCTCTGATTCCCCAACTCTGATTCCCCGCCTCTGATTCCCCAGCTCTGATTTCCCGCCTCTGATTTCCGGCATCCGATTCCCTGCCTCTGAATCCCCGCCTCTGATTCCCCATCTCTGATTCCCCGCCTCTGATTCCCCGTGTCAGATTCCCTGCCTCTGATTCCCCGCCTCTGATTCCCCGCGTCTGATTCCCTGCCACTGATTCCCTGCCCCTGATTCCCCACCTCTGATTCCCCATATCTGATTCCCCGCCTCTGTTTCCCCGCCTCTGATTCCCCGCCTCTGTTTCCCCATATCTGATTCCCCGCCTCTGATTCCCCAACTCTGATTCCCCTCCTCTAATTCGCCAGCTATGATTCCCCGCCTCTGATTCCCTGCATCTGATTCCCTGCCTCTGATTCCCCGCCTCTGATTCCCCTTCTCTGATTCACCACCTCTGAATCCCCACCTCTGATTCCCCATCTCTGATTCCGCACATCCGATTCCCTGCCTCTGATTCCCCGCCTCTGATTCCCCGCCTCTGATTCCCTGCCTCTGATTCGCAACCTCTAATTCCCCACCTCTGATTCCCCATATCTGATTCCCCGCCTCTGTTTCCCTGCCTCTGATTCCCGGCCTCTGTTTCCCCATATCTGATTCCCCTCCTCTGATTCCCCAACTCTGATTCCCCACCTCTGATTCCCCAGCTCTGATTCCCCGCCTTTTATTCCCGGCCTCTGATTCCCTGCCACTGATTCCCCGCCCCTGATTCCCCACCTCTGATTCCCCATATCTGATTCCCCGCCTCTGTTTCCCCAGCTCTGATTCCCCACCTCTGATTCCCCAGCTGTGATTCCCTGCCACTGATTCCCCGCCCCTGATTCCCCACCTCTGATTCCCCATATCTGATTCCCCGCCTCTGTTTCCCCAGCTCTGATTCCCTGCCTCTGATTCCCTGCCCTGATTCCCCATCTCTGTTTCACCGCCTTTGATTCGCAACCTCTGATTCCCCGACTCTATTTCCCCATATCTGATTCCCCGCCTCTGATTCCCCAACTCTGATTCCCCGCCTCTGATTCCCCAGCTCTGATTCCCCGCCTCTGATTCCCCGCCTCTGATTCCCGGCGTCCGATTCCCTGCCTCTGATTCCCCGCCTCTGATTCCCCATCTCTGATTCCCCGCCTCTGATTCCCCGTGTCTGATTCCCTTACTCTGATTCCCCGCCTCTGATTCCCCCCCTCTGATTCCCTGCCACTGATTCCCTGCCCCTGATTCCCCACTTCTGATTCCCCATATCTGATTCCCCGCCTGTTTCCCCGCCTCTGATTCCCCGCCTCTGATTCCCCATATCTGATTCCCTGCCTCTGATTCCCCAACTCTGATTCCCCGCCTCTGATTCCGCATATCTTATTCCCCGCCTCTGTTTCCCCCCCTCTGATTCCCAGCCTCTGATTCCCCATATCTGATTCCCCGCCTTTGATTCCCCATATCTGATTCCCCGCCTCATTTTCCCCATATCTGCTTCGCCGCCTCTGATTCCCCAACTCTGATTCCCCTCCTCTGATTCTCCAGCTCTGCTTTCCCGCCTCTGAATTCCGGCATCCGATTCCCTGCCTCTGATTCCCCGCCTCTGATTCCCCATCTCTGATTCCCCGCCTCTGATTCCCCGTGTCTGATTCCCTGCATCTGATTCCCCGCCTCTGATTCCCCGCGTCTGATTCCCTGCCACTGATTCCCTGCCCCGGATTCCCCACCTCTGATTCCCCATATCTGATTCCCCGCCTCTGTTTCCCCGCCTCTGATTCCCCGCCTCTGTTTCCCCATATCTGATTCCCCGCCTCTGATTCCCCAACTCTGATTCCCCTCCTCTAATTCGCCAGCTATGATTCCCCGCCTTTGATTCCCTGCGTCTGATTCCCTGCCTCTGATTCCCCGCCTCTGATTCCCCTTTTCTGATTCACCACCTCTGAATCCCCACCTCTGATTCCCCATCTCTGATTCCGCACATCCGATTCCCTGCCTCTGATTCCCCGCCTCTGATTCCCCGCCTCTGATTCCCTGCCTCTGATTCGCAACCTCTAATTCCCCACCTCTGATTCCCCATATCTGATTCCCCGCCTCTGTTTCCCTGCCTCTGATTCCCAGCCTCTGTTTCCCCATATCTGATTCCCCTCCTCTGATTCCCCAACTCTGATTCCCCGCCTCGGATTTCCCAGCTCTGATTCCCCGCCTTTTATTCCCGGCCTCTGATTCCCTGCCACTGATTCCCCGCCCCTGATTCCCCACCTCTGATTCCCCATATCTGATTCCCCGCCTCTGTTTCCCCAGCTCTGATTCCCCACCTCTGATTCCCCAGCTCTGATTCCCTGCCACTGATTCCCCGCCCCTGATTCCCCACCTCTGATTCCCCATATCTGATTCCCCCCTTCTGTTTCCCCAGCTCTGATTCCCTGCCTCTGATTCCCTGCCCTGATTCCCCATCTCTGTTTCACCGCCTTTGATTCGCCACCTCTGATTCCCCATATCTGATTCCCCGCCTCTGTTTCCCCGCCTCTGATTCCCTGCCTCTGATTCCCATCCTCTGATTCCACACCTCTGATTCCCCATATCTGATTCCCCGCCTCTATTTCCCCATATCTGATTCCCCGCCTCTGATTCCCCAACTCTGATTCCCTGCCTCTGATTCCCCAGCTCTGATTCCCCGCCTCTGATTCCCGACGTCCGATTCCCTGCCTCTGATTCCCCGCCTCTGATTCCCCATCTCTGATTCCCCGCCTCTGATTCCCCGTGTCTGATTCCCTGCCTCTGATTCCCCGCCTCTGATTCCCCGCCTCTGATTCCCTGCCACTGATTCCCTGCCCCTGATTCCCCACTTCTGATTCCCCATATCTGATTCCCCGCCTCTGTTTCCCCACCTCTGATTCCCCGCCTCTGATTCCCCATATCTGATTCCCTGCCTCTGATTCCTCAACTCTGATTCCCCGCCTCTGATTCCCCAGCTCTGAATCCCCGCCTCTGATTCCCCGCCTCTGATTCTCCATATCTCATTCCCCGCCTCTGAATCCCCATCTCTGATTCCCGGACTCTGATTCCCCACCTCTGATTCCCGGCCTCTTATTCCCAGCATTTGATTCCCGGCCTCTGATTCCCCATCTCTGATTCCGCACATCTGATTCCCTGCCTCTGATTCCCCACCTCTGATTCCCCATATCTGATTCCCCGCCTCTGTTTCCCAGCCTCTGATTCCCCGCCTCTGTTTCCCCATATCTAATTACCCACCTCTGATGCCCCAACTCTGATTCCCCGCCTCTGATTCCCCAGCTCTGATTCCCCGCCTCTGATTCCCCGCATCTGATTCCCAATGTCTGATTCCCCGCCTCTGTTTCCCCGCCTCTGATTCCCCACCTCTGTTTCCCCATATCTGATTCCCCGCCTCTGTTTCCCCCCCTCTGATTCCCAGCCTCTGATTCCCCATATCTGATTCCCCGCCTCTGATTCCCCATATCTGATTCCCAGCCTCTGATTCCCCATATCTGATTCCCCGCCTCATTTTCCACATATCTGCTTCGCCGCCTCTGATTCCCCAACTCTGATTCCCCGCCTCTGATTCCCCAGCTCTGATTTCCCACCTCTGATTTCCGGCATCCGATTCCCTGCCTCTGATTCCCCGCCTCTGATTCCCCATCTCTGATTCCCCGCCTCTGATTCCCCGTGTCTGATTCCCTGCCTCTGATTCCCCGCCTCTGATTCCCCGCGTCTGATTCCCTGCCACTGATTCCCTGCCCCTGATTCCCCACCTCTGATTCCCCATATCTGATTCCCCGCCTCTGTTTCCCCGCCTCTGATTCCCCGCCTCTGTTTCCCCATATCTGATACCCCGCCTCTGATTCCCCAACTCTGATTCCCCTCCTCTAATTCGCCAGCTATGATTCCCCGCCTCTGATTCCCTGCATCTGATTCCCTGCCTCTGATTCCCCGCCTCTGATTCCCCTTCTCTGATTCACCACCTCTGAATCCCCACCTCTGATTCCCCATCTCTGATTCCGCACATCCGATTCCCTGCCTCTGATTCCCCGCCTCTGATTCCCCGCCTCTGATTCCCTGCCTCTGATTCGCAACCTCTAATTCCCCACCTCTGATTCCCCTTATCTGATTCCCCGCCTCTGTTTCCCTGCCTCTGATTCCCGGCCTCTGTTTCCCCATATCTGATTCCCCTCCTCTGATTCCCCAACTCTGATTCCCCGCCTCTGATTCCCCAGCTCTGATTCCCCGCCTTTTATTCCCGGCCTCTGATTCCCTGCCACTGATTCCCCGCCCCTGATTCCCCACCTCTGATTCTCCATATCTGATACCCCGCCTCTGTTTCCCCAGCTCTGATTCCCCACCTCTGATTCCCCAGCTCTGATTCCCTGCCACTGATTTCCCGCCCCTGATTCCCCACCTCTGATTCCCCATATCTGATTCCCCGCCTCTGTTTCCCCAGCTCTGATTCCCTGCCTCTGATTCCCTGCCCTGATTCCCCATCTCTGTTTCACCGCCTTTGATTCGCAACCTCTGATTCACCATATCTGATTCCCCGCCTCTGTTTCCCCGCCTCTGATTCCCTGCCTCTGATTCCCAACCTCTGATTCCACACCTCTGATTCCCCATATCTGATTCCCCGACTCTATTTCCCCATATCTGATTCCCCGCCTCTGATTCCCCAACTCTGATTCCCCGCCTCTGATTCCCCAGCTCTGATTCCCCGCCTCTGATTCCCGGCGTCCGAGTCCCTGCCTCTGATTCCCCGCCTCTGATTCCCCATCTCTGATTCCCCGCCTCTGATTCCCCGTGTCTGATTCCCTGCATCTGATTCCCCTCCTCTGATTCCCCACGTCTGATTCCCTGCCACTGATTCCCTGCCCCGGATTCCCCACCTCTGATTCCCCATATCTGATTCCCACCCTCTGTTTCCCCGCCTCTGATTCCCCGCCTCTGTTTCCCCATATCTGATTCCCCGCCTCTGATTCCCCAACTCTGATTCCCCTCCTCTAATTCGCCAGCTATGATTCCCCGCCTTTGATTCCCTGCGTCTGTGTCCCTGCCTCTGATTCCCCGCCTCTGATTCCCCTTTTCTGATTCACCACCTCTGAATCCCCACCTCTGATTCCCCATCTCTGATTCCGCACATCCGATTCCCTGCCTCTGATTCCCCGCCTCTGATTCCCCGCCTCTGATTCCCTGCCTCTGATTCGCAACCTCTAATTCCCCACCTCTGATTCCCCATATCTGATTCCCCGCCTCTGTTTCCCTGCCTCTGATTCCCGGCCTCTGTTTCCCCATATCTGATTCCCCTCCTCTGATTCCCCAACTCTGATTCCCCGCCTCTGATTCCCCAGCTCTGATTCCCTGCCTTTTATTCCCGGCCTCTGATTCCCTGCCACTGATTCCCCGCCCCTGATTCCCCACCTCTGATTCCCCATATCTGATTCCCCGCCTCTGTTTCCCCAGCTCTGATTCCCCACCTCTGATTCCCCAGCTCTGATTCCCTGCCACTGATTCCCCGCCCCTGATTCCCCACCTCTGATTCCCCATATCTGATTCCCCCCTTCTGTTTCCCCAGCTCTGATTCCCTGCCTCTGATTCCCTGCCCTGATTCCCCATCTCTGTTTCACCGCCTTTGATTCGCCACCTCTGATTCCCCATATCTGATTCCCCGCCTCTGTTTCCCCGCCTCTGATTCCCTGCCTCTGATTCCCATCCTCTGATTCCACACCTCTGATTCCCCATATCTGATTCCCCGCCTCTATTTCCCCATATCTGATTCCCCGCCTCTGATTCCCCAACTCTGATTCCCTGCCTCTGATTCCCCAGCTCTGATTCCCCGCCTCTGATTCCCGACGTCCGATTCCCTGCCTCTGATTCCCCGCCTCTGATTCCCCATCTCTGATTCCCCGCCTCTGATTCCCCGTGTCTGATTCCCTGCCTCTGATTCTCCGCCTCTGATTCCCCGCCTCTGATTCCCTGCCACTGATTCCCTGCCCCTGATTCCCCACTTCTGATTCCCCATATCTGATTCCCCGCCTCTGTTTCACCACCTCTGATTCCCCGCCTCTGATTCCCCATATCTGATTCCCTGCCTCTGATTCCCCAACTCTGATTCCCCGCCTCTGATTCCCCAGCTCTGAATCCCTGCCTCTGATTCCCCGCCTCTGATTCTCCATATCTCATTCCCCGCCTCTGAATCCCCATCTCTGATTCCCGGACTCTGATTCCCCACCTCTGATCCCCGGCCTCTTATTCCCAGCATTTGATTCCCGGCCTCTGATTCCCCATCTCTGATTCCGCACATCTGATTCCCTGCCTCTGATTCCCCACCTCTGATTCCCCATATCTGATTCCCCGCCTCTGTTTCCCCGCCTCTGATTCCCCGCCTCTGTTTCCCCATATCTAATTACCCACCTCTGATGCCCTAACTCTGATTCCCCGCCTCTGATTCCCCAGCTCTGATTCCCCGCCTCTGATTCCCCGCATCTGATTCCCAATGTCTGATTCCCCGCCTCTGTTTCCCCGCCTCTGATTCCCCACCTCTGTTTCCCCATATCTGATTCCCCGCCTCTCTTTCCCCCCCTCTGATTCCCAGCCTCTGATTCCCCATATCTGATTCCCCGCCTCTGATTCCCCATATCTGATTCCCCGCCTCTGATTTCCGGCATCCGATTCCCTGCCTCTGATTCCCCGCCTCTGATTCCCCATCTCTGATTCCCCGCCTCTGATTCCCCGTGTCTGATTCCCTGCCTCTGATTCCCCGCCTCTGATTCCCCTCGTCTGATTCCCTGCCACTGATTCCCTGCCCCTGATTCCCCACCTCTGATTCCCCATATCTGATTCCCCGCCTCTGTTTCCCCGCCTCTGATTCCCCGCCTCTCTTTCCCCATATCTGATTCCCCGCCTCTGATTCCCCAACTCTGAATCTCCTCCTCTAATTCGCCAGCTATGTTTCCCCGCCTCTGATTCCCTGCATCTGATTCCCTGCCTCTGATTCCCCGCCTCTGATTCCCCTTCTCTGATTCACCACCTCTGAATCCCGACCTCTGATTCCCCATCTCTGATTCCGCACATCCGATTCCCTGCCTCTGATTCCCCGCCTCTGATTCCCCGCCTCTGATTCCCTGCCTCTGATTCGCAACCTCTAATTCCCCACCTCTGATTCCCCAAATCTGATTCCCCGCCTCTGTTTCCCTGCCTCTGATTCCCGGCCTCTGTTTCCCCATATCTGATTCCCCTCCTCTGATTCCCCAACTCTGATTCCCCGCCTCTGATTCCCCAGCTCTGATTCCCCGCCTTTTATTCCCGGCCTCTGATTCCCTGCCACTGATTCCCCGCCCCTGATTCCCCACCTCTGATTCCCCATATCTGATTCCCCGCCTCTGTTTCCCCAGCTCTGATTCCCCACCTCGGATTCCCCAGCTCTGATTCCCTGCCACTGATTCCCCGCCCCTGATTCCCCATCTCTGTTTCACCGCCTTTGATTCGCCACCTCTGATTCCCCATATCTGATTCCCCAATTCTGATTCCCCGCCTCTGATTCCCCAGCTCTGATTCCCTGCCTGTGATTCCCGGCGTCCGATTACCTGCCTCTGATTCCCCGCCTCTGATTCCCCATCTCTGATTCCCCGCCTCTGATTCCCCGTGTCTGATTCCCTGCCTCTGATTCCCCGCCTCTGATTCCCCGCCTCTGATTCCCTGCCACTGATTCCCTGCCCCTGATTCCCCACTTCTGATTGCCCATATCTGATTCCCCGCCTGTTTCCCCGCCTCTGATTCCCCGCCTCTGATTTCCCATATCTGATTCCCTGCCTCTGATTCCCCAACTGTGATTCCCCGCCTCTGATTCCCCAGCTCTGAATCCCCGCCTCTGATTCCCCGCGTCTGATTCCCTGCCTCTGATTCCCCGCCTTGATTCCCCATCTCTGATTCACAACCTTTGATTCCCCACCTCTGATTCCCCATATCTGATTCCCCGCATCTGTTTCCCCGCCTCTGATTCCCCGCCTCTGATTCCCCATATCTGATTCCCCGGCTCTGATTGCCCACCTCTGATTCCCCGCCTCTGATTCGCCAGCTCTGATTCCCCGCCTCTGATTCCCCGCATCTGATTCCCTGCCTCTGATTCCCCGCCTCTGATTCCCCATCTCTGATTCACCGCCTTTGATTCGCCACCTCTGATTCCCCATATCTGATTCCCCACCTCTGTTTCGCCGCCTCTGATTCCCTGCAACTGATTCCCAGCCCCTGATTCCCCACCTCTGATTCCACATATCTTATTCCCCGCCTCTGTTTCCCCCCCTCTGATTCCCAGCCTCTGATTCCCCATATCTGATTCCCCGCCTCTGATTCCCCATATCTGATTCCCCGCCTTATTTTCCCCATATCTGCTTCGCCGCCTCTGATTCCCCAACTCTGATTCCCCTCCTCTGATTCCCCAGCTCTGATTTCCCGCCTCCGATTTCCGGCATCCGATTCCCTGCCTCTGATTCCCCGCCTCTGATTCCCCATCTCTGATTCCCCGCCTCTGACTCCCCGTGTCTGATTCCCTGCCTCTGATTCCCCACCTCTGATTCCCCGCGTCTGATTCCCTGCCACTGATTCCCTGCCCCTGATTCCCCACCTCTGATTCCCCATATCTGATTCCCCGCCTCTGTTTCCCCGCCTCTGATTCCCCGCCTCTGTTTCCCCACCTCTGATTCCCCGCCTCTGATTCCCCAACTCTGATTCCCCTCCTCTAATTCGCCAGCTATGATTCCCCTCCTCTGATTCCCTGCGTCTGATTCCCTGCCTCTGATTCCCCGCCTCTGATTCCCCTTCTCTGATTCACCACCTCTGAATCCCCACCTCTGATTCCCCATCTCTGATTCCGCACATCCGATTCCCTGCCTCTGATTCCCCGCCTCTGATTTCCCGCCTCTGATTCCCTGCCTCTGATTCGCAACCTCTAATTCCCCACCTCTGATTCCCCATATCTGATTCCCTGCCTCTGTTTCCCTGCCTCTGATTCCCGGCCTCTGTTTCCCCATATCTGATTCCCCTCCTCTGATTCCCCAACTCTGATTCCCCGCCTCTGATTCCCCAGCTCTGATTCCCCGCCTTTTATTCCCGGCCTCTGATTCCCTGCCACTGATTCCCCGCCCCTGATTCCCCACCTCTGATTCACCATATCTGATTCTCCGCCTCTGTTTCCTCAGCTCTGATTCCCCACCTCTGATTCCCCAGCTCTGATTCCCTGCCACTGATTCCCCGCCCCTGATTCCCCACCTCTGATTCCCCATATCTGATTCCCCGCCTCTGTTTCCCCAGCTCTGATTCCCTGCCTCTGATTCCCTCCCCTGATTCCCCATCTCTGTTTCACCGCCTATGATTCGCCACCTCTGATTCCCCATATCTGATTCCCCGCCTCTGTTTCCCCGCCTCTGATTCCCTGCCTCTGATTCCCAACCTCTAATTCCCCATATCTGATTCCCCGCCTCTATTTCCCCATATCTGATTCCCCGCCTCTGATTCCCCAACTCTGATTCCCCGCCTCTGATTCCCCAGCTCTGATTCCCCGCCTCTGATTCCCGGCGTCCGATTCCCTGCCTCTGATTCCCCGCCTCTGATTCCCCATCTATGATTCCCCGCCTCTGATTCCCCGTGTCTGATTCCCTGCCTCTGATTCCCCGCCTCTGATTCCCCGCCTCTGATTCCCTGCCACTGATTCCCTGCCCCTGATTCCCCACTTCTGATTCCCCATATCTGATTCCCCGCCTCTGTTTCCCCGCCTCTGATTCCCCGCCTCTGATTCCCCATATCTGAATCCCTGCCTCTGATTCCCCAACTCTGATTCCCCGCCTCTGATTCCCCAGCTCTGAATCCCCGCCTCTGATTCCCCGCCTCTGATTCTCCATATCTCATTCCCCGCCTCTGAATCCCCATCTCTGATTCCCGGACTCTGATTCCCCACCTCTGATTCCCGGCCTCTTATTCCCAGCATTTGATTCCCGGCCTCTGATTCCCGGCCTTTGATTCCCCGCTTTTGATTCTGATTCCCTGCCTCTGATTCCCCATCTCTGATTCCGCACATCTGATTCCCTGCCTCTGATTCCCCACCTCTGATTCCCCATATCTGATTCCCCGCCTCTGTTTCCCCGCCTCTGATTCCCCGCCTCTGTTTCCCCATATCTAATTCCCCACCTCTGATGCCCCAACTCTGATTCCCCGCCTCTGATTCCCCAGCTCTGATTCCCCGCCTCTGATTCCCCGCATCTGATTCCCCATGTCTGATTCCCCGCCTCTGTTTCCCCGCCTCTGATTCCCCGCCTCTGTTTCCCCATATCTGATTCCCCGCCTCTGATTCCCCAGCTCTGATTCCCTGCCTCTGATTCCCCGCGTTCTATTCCCTGCCTTTGATTCCCCATCTCTGATTCACCACCTCTGATTCCCCACCTCTGATTCCCCATATCTAATTCCCCGCCTCTGTTTGCCCGCCTCTGATTCCCCGCCTCTGTTTCCCCATATCTGATTCCCCGCCTCTGAATCCCCAACTCTGATGCCCTGCCTCTGATTCACCAGCTCTGATTCCCCGCCTTTGATTCCCCCCGTCTGATTCCCAGCGTCTGATTCCCCATCTCTGATTCACCGCCTCTGATTCCCCACCTCTGATTCCCCATTTCTGATTCCGCACATCCGATTCCCTGCCTCTGATTCCCCGACTCTGATTCCCCACCTCTGATTCCCCCAGCTCTGATTCCCCGCCTCTGATTCCCCGCATCTGATTCCCTGCCTCTGATTCCCCGCCTCTGATTCCCCATCTCTGATTCCCCACCTCTGATTCCCCGTGTCTGATTCCCAGCCTCTGATTCCCCGCCTCTGATTCCCAGCCTCTGATTCCCTGCCACTGATTCCCCGCCCCTGATTCCCCGCCTCTGATTCCCTGCCACTGATTCCCCGCCCCTGATTCCCAGCCTCTGATTCCCCATATCTGATTCCCTGCCTCTGATTCCCCATATCTGATTCCCCGCCTCTATTTCCCCATATCTGCTTCGCCGCCTCTGATTCCCCAACTCTGATTCCATGCCTCTGATTCCCAAGTTCTGATTTCCCGCCTCTGATTCCCGGCATCCGATTCCCTGCCTCTGATTCCCCGCCTCTGATTCCCCATCTCTGATTCCCCGCCTCTGATTCCCCGTGTCTGATTCCCTGCCTCTGATTCCCCGCCTCTGATTCCTTCATCTGATTCCCTGCCACTGATTCCCTGCCCCTGATTCCCCACCTCTGATTCCCCATATCTGATTCCCCGCCTCTGTTTTCCCGCCTCTGATTCCCTGCCTCTTATTCCCCATATCTGATTCCCCGCCTCTGATTCCCCAACTCTGATTCCACCGCCTCTGATTCCCCAGCTCTGAATCCCCGCCTCTGATTCCCCGCGTCTGATTCCCCAACTCTGATTCCCCGCCTCTGATTCCCCAGCTCTGATTTCCCGCCTCTGATTTCCGGCATCCGATTCCCTGCCTCTGATTCCCCGCCTCTGATTCCCCATCTCTGATTCCCCGCCTCTGATTCCCCGTGTCTGATTCCCTGCCTCTGATTCCCCGCCTCTGATTCCCCGCGTCTGATTCCCTGCCACTGATTCCCTGCCCCTGATTCCCCACCTCTGATTCCCCATATCTGATTCCCCGCCTCTGTTTCCCCGCCTCTGATTCCCCGCCTCTGTTTCCCCATATCTGATTCCCCGCCTCTGATTCCCCAACTCTGATTCCCCTCCTCTAATTCGCCAGCTATGATTCCCCGCCTCTGATTCCCTGCATCTGATTCCCTGCCTCTGATACCCCGCCTCTGATTCCCCTTCTCTGATTCACCACCTCTGAATCCCCACCTCTGATTCCCCATCTCTGATTCCGCACATCCGATTCCCTGCCTCTGATTCCCCGCCTCTGATTCCCCGCCTCTGTTTCCCTGCCTCTGATTCCCCTCCTCTGATTCCCCAACTCTGATTCCCCGCCTCTGATTCCCCAGCTCTGATTCCCCGCCTTTTATTCCCGGCCTCTGATTCCCTGCCACTGATTCCCCGCCCCTGATTCCCCACCTCTGATTCCCCATATCTGATTCCCCGCCTCTGTTTCCCCAGCTCTGATTCCCCACCTCTGATTACCCAGCTCTTTCCCTGCCACTGATTCCCCGCCCCTGATTCCCCACCTCTGATTCCCCATATCTGATTCCCCGCCTCTGTTTCCCCAGCTCTGATTCCCTGCCTCTGATTCCCTGCCCTGATTCCCCATCTCTGTTTCACTGCCTTTGTTTCGCCACCTCTGATTCCCCATATCTGATTCCCCGCCTCTGTTTCCCCGCCTCTGATTCGCTGCCTCTGATTCCCAACCTCTGATTCCACACCTCTGATTCCCCATATCTGATTCCCCGACTCTATTTCCCCATATCTGATTCCCCGCCTCTGATTCCCCAACTCTGATTCCCCGCCTCTGATTCCCCAGCTCTGATTCCCCGCCTCTGATTCCCGGCGTCTGATTCCCTGCCTCTGATTCCCCGCCTCTGATTCCCCATCTCTGATTCCCCGCCTCTGATTCCCCGTGTCTGATTCCCTTACTCTGATTCCCCGCCTCTGATTCCCCCCCTCTGATTCCCTGCCACTGATTCCCTGCCCCTGATTGCCCACTTCTGATTCCCCATATCTGATTCCCCGCCTGTTTCCCCGCCTCTGATTCCCCGCCTCTGATTCCCCATATCTGATTCCCTGCCTCTGATTCCCCAACTCTGATTCCCCGCCTCTGATTCCCCATATCTTATTCCCCGCCTCTGTTTCCCCCCCTCTGATTCCCAGCCTCTGATTCCCCATATCTGATTCCCCGCCTTTGATTCCCCATATCTGATTCCCCGCCTCATTTTCCCCATATCTGCTTCGCCGCCTCTGATTCCCCAACTCTGATTCCCCTCCTCTGATTCCCCAGCTCTGATTTCCCGCCTCTGATTTCCGGCATCCGATTCCCTGCCTCTGATTCCCCGCCTCTGATTCCCCATCTCTGATTCCCCGCCTCTGATTCCCCGTGTCTGATTCCCCGCCTCTGATTCCCCATATCTGATTCCCCGCCTCATTTTCCACATATCTGCTTCGCCGCCTCTGATTCCCCAACTCTGATTCCCCGCCTCTGATTCCCCAGCTCTGATTTCCTGCCTCTGATTTCCGGCATCCGATTCCCTGCCTCTGATTCCCCGCCTCTGATTCCCCATCTCTGATTCCCCGCCTCTGATTCCCCGTGTCTGATTCCCTGCCTCTGATTCCCCGCCTCTGATTCCCCGCGTCTGATTCCCTGCCACTGATTCCCTGCCCCTGATTCCCCACCTCTGATTCCCCATATCTGATTCCCCGCCTCTGTTTCCCCGCCTCTGATTCCCCGCCTCTGTTTCCCCATATCTGATTCCCCGCCTCTGATTCCCCAACTCTGATTCCCCTCCTCTAATTCGCCAGCTATGATTCCCCGCCTCTGATTCCCTGCATCTGATTCCCTGCCTCTGATTCCCCGCCTCTGATTCCCCTTCTCTGATTCACCACCTCTGAATCCCCACCTCTGATTCCCCATCTCTGATTCCGCACATCCGATTCCCTGCCTCTGATTCCCCGCCTCTGATTCCCCGCCTCTGATTCCCTGCCTCTGATTCGCAACCTCTAATTCCCCACCTCTGATTCCCCATATCTGATTCCCCGCCTCTGTTTCCCTGCCTCTGATTCCCGGCCTCTGTTTCCCCATATCTGATTCCCCTCCTCTGATTCCCCAACTCTGATTCCCCGCCTCTGATTCCCCAGCTCTGATTCCCCGCCTTTTATTCCCGGCCTCTGATTCCCTGCCACTGATTCCCCGCCCCTGATTCCCCACCTCTGATTCTCCATATCTGATACCCCGCCTCTCTTTCCCCAGCTCTGATTCCCCACCTCTGATTCCCCAGATCTGATTCCCTGCCACTGATTTCCCGCCCCTGATTCCCCACCTCTGATTCCCCATATCTGATTCCCCGCCTCTGTTTCCCCAGCTCTGATTCCCTGCCTCTGATTCCCTGCCCTGATTCCCCATCTCTGTTTCACCGCCTTTGATTCGCAACCTCTGATTCACCATATCTGATTCCCCGCCTCTGTTTCCCCGCCTCTGATTCCCTGCCTCTGATTCCCAACCTCTGATTCCACACCTCTGATTCCCCATATCTGATTCCCCGACTCTATTTCCCCATATCTGATTCCCCGCCTCTGATTCCCCAACTCTGATTCCCCGCCTCTGATTCCCCAGCTCTGATTCCCCGCCTCTGATTCCCGGCGTCCGATTCCCTGCCTCTGATTCCCCGCCTCTGATTCCCCATCTCTGATTCCCCGCCTCTGATTCCCCGTGTCTGATTCCCTTACTCTGATTCCCCGCCTCTGATTCCCCCCCTCTGATTCCCTGCCACTGATTCCCTGCCCCTGATTCCCCACTTCTGATTCCCCATATCTGATTCCCCGCCTGTTTCCCCGCCTCTGATTCCCCGCCTCTGATTCCCCATATCTGATTCCCTGCCTCTGATTCCCCAACTCTGATTCCCCGCCTCTGATTCCGCATATATTATTCCCCGCCTCTGTTTCCCCCCCTGATTCCCAGCCTCTGATTCCCCATATCTGATTCCCCGCCTTTGATTCCCCATATCTGATTCCCCGCCTCATTTTCCCCATATCTGCTTCGCCGCCTCTGATTCCCCAACTCTGATTCCCCTCCTCTGATTCCCCAGCTCTGATTTCCCGCCTCTGAATTCCGGCATCCGATTCCCTGCCTCTGATTCCCCGCCTCTGATTCCCCATCTCTGATTCCCCGCCTCTGATTCCCCGTGTCTGATTCCCTGCATCTGATTCCCCGCCTCTGATTCCCCACGTCTGATTCCCTGCCACTGATTCCCTGCCCCGGATTCCCCACCTCTGATTCCCCATATCTGATTCCCCGCCTCTGTTTCCCCGCCTCTGATTCCCCGCCTCTGTTTCCCCATATCTGATTCCCCGCCTCTGATTCCCCAACTCTGATTCCCCTCCTCTAATTCGCCAGCTATGATTCCCCGCCTTTGATTCCCTGCGTCTGAGTCCCTGCCTCTGATTCCCCGCCTCTGATTCCCCTTTTCTGATTCACCACCTCTGAATCCCCACCTCTGATTCCCCATCTCTGATTCCGCACATCCGATTCCCTGCCTCTGATTCCCCGCCTCTGATTCCCCGCCTCTGATTCCCTGCCTCTGATTCGCAACCTCTAATTCCCCACCTCTGATTCCCCATATCTGATTCCCCGCCTCTGTTTCCCTGCCTCTGATTCCCGGCCTCTGTTTCCCCATATCTGATTCCCCTCCTCTGATTCCCCAACTCTGATTCCCCGCCTCTGATTCCCCAGCTCTGATTCCCCGCCTTTTATTCCCGGCCTCTGATTCCCTGCCACTGATTCCCCGCCCCTGATTCCCCACCTCTGATTCCCCATATCTGATTCCCCGCCTCCGTTTCCCCAGCACTGATTCCCCACCTCTGATTCCCCAGCTCTGATTCCCTGCCACTGATTCCCCGCCCCTGATTCCCCACCTCTGATTCCCCATATCTGATTCCCCCCTTCTGTTTCCCCAGCTCTGATTCCCTGCCTCTGATTCCCTGCCCTGATTCCCCATCTCTGTTTCACCGCCTTTGATTCGCCACCTCTGATTCCCCATATCTGATTCCCCGCCTCTGTTTCCCCGCCTCTGATTCCCTGCCTCTGATTCCCATCCTCTGATTCCACACCTCTGATTCCCCATATCTGATTCCCCGCCTCTATTTCCCCATATCTGATTCCCCGCCTCTGATTCCCCAACTCTGATTCCCTGCCTCTGATTCCCCAGCTCTGATTCCCCGCCTCTGATTCCCGACGTCCGATTCCCTGCCTCTGATTCCCCGCCTCTGATTCCCCATCTCTGATTCCACGCCTCTGATTCCCCGTGTCTGATTCCCTGCCTCTGATTCCCCGCCTCTGATTCCCCGCCTCTGATTCCCTGCCACTGATTCCCTGCCCCTGATTCCCCACTTCTGATTCCCCATATCTGATTCCCCGCCTCTGTTTCACCACCTCTGATTCCCCGCCTCTGATTCCCCATATCTGATTCCCTGCCTCTGATTCCCCAACTCTGATTCCCCGCCTCTGATTCCCCAGCTCTGAATCCCCGCCTCTGATTCCCCGCCTCTGATTCTCCATATCTCATTCCCCGCCTCTGAATCCCCATCTCTGATTCCCGGACTCTGATTCCCCACCTCTGATCCCCGGCCTCTTATTCCCAGCATTTGATTCCCGGCCTCTGATTCCCCATCTCTGATTCCGCACATCTGATTCCCTGCCTCTGATTCCCCACCTCTGATTCCCCATATCTGATTCCCCGCCTCTGTTTCCCCGCCTCTGATTCCCCGCCTCTGTTTCCCCATATCTAATTACCCACCTCTGATGCCCCAACTCTGATTCCCCGCCTCTGATTCCCCAGCTCTGATTCCCCGCCTCTGATTCCCCGCATCTGATTCCCAATGTCTGATTCCCCGCCTCTGTTTCCCCGCCTCTGATTCCCCACCTCTGTTTCCCCATATCTGATTCCCCGCCTCTCTTTCCCCCCCTCTGATTCCCAGCCTCTGATTCCCCATATCTGATTCCCCGCCTCTGATTCCCCATATCTGATTCCCCGCCTCATTTTCCCCATATCTGCTTCGCCGCCTCTGATTCCCCAACTCTGATTCCCCGCCTCTGATTCCCCAGCTCTGATTCCCCGCCTGTGATTCCCGGCGTCCGATTACCTGCCTCTGATTCCCCGCCTCTGATTCCCCATCTCTGATTCCCCGCCTCTGATTCCCCGTGTCTGATTCCCTGCCTCTGATTCCCCGCCTCTGATTCCCCGCCTCTGATTCCCTGCCACTGATTCCCTGCCCCTGATTCCCCACTTCTGATTGCCCATATCTGATTCCCCGCCTGTTTCCCCGCCTCTGATTCCCCGCCTCTGATTTCCCATATCTGATTCCCTGCCTCTGATTCCCCAACTGTGATTCCCCGCCTCTGATTCCCCAGCTCTGAATCCCCGCCTCTGATTCCCCGCGTCTGATTCCCTGCCTCTGATTCCCCGCCTTGATTCCCCATCTCTGATTCACAACCTTTGATTCCCCACCTCTGATTCCCCATATCTGATTCCCCGCATCTGTTTCCCCGCCTCTGATTCCCCGCCTCTGATTCCCCATATTTGATTCCCCGGCTCTGATTGCCCACCTCTGATTCCCCGCCTCTGATTCGCCAGCTCTGATTCCCCGCCTCTGATTCCCCGCATCTGATTCCCTGCCTCTGATTCCCCGCCTCTGATTCCCCATCTCTGATTCACCGCCTTTGATTCGCCACCTCTGATTCCCCATATCTGATTCCCCACCTCTGTTTCGCCGCCTCTGATTCCCTGCCACTGATTCCCAGCCCCTGATTCCCCACCTCTGATTCCACATATCTTATTCCCCGCCTCTGTTTCCCCCCCTCTGATTCCCAGCCTCTGATTCCCCATATCTGATTCCCCGCCTCTGATTCCCCATATCTGATTCCCCGCCTTATTTTCCCCATATCTGCTTCGCCGCCTCTGATTCCCCAACTCTGATTCCCCTCCTCTGATTCCCCAGCTCTGATTTCCCGCCTCCGATTTCCGGCATCCGATTCCCTGCCTCTGATTCCCCGCCTCTGATTCCCCATCTCTGATTCCCCGCCTCTGACTCCCCGTGTCTGATTCCCTGCCTCTGATTCCCCGCCTCTGATTCCCCGCGTCTGATTCCCTGCCACTGATTCCCTGACCCTGATTCCCCACCTCTGATTCCCCATATCTGATTCCCCGCCTCTGTTTCCCCGCCTCTGATTCCCCGCCTCTGTTTCCCCACCTCTGATTCCCCGCCTCTGATTCCCCAACTCTGATTCCCCTCCTCTAATTCGCCAGCTATGATTCCCCTCTTCTGATTCCCTGCGTCTGATTCCCTGCCTCTGATTCCCCGCCTCTGATTCCCCTTCTCTGATTCACCACCTCTGAATCCCCACCTCTGATTCCCCATCTCTGATTCCGCACATCCGATTCCCTGCCTCTGATTCCCCGCCTCTGATTTCCCGCCTCTGATTCCCTGCCTCTGATTCGCAACCTCTAATTCCCCACCTCTGATTCCCCATATCTGATTCCCCGCCTCTGTTTCCCTGCCTCTGATTCCCGGCCTCTGTTTCCCCATATCTGATTCCCCTCCTCTGATTCCCCAACTCTGATTCCCCGCCTCTGATTCCCCAGCTCTGATTCCCCGCCTTTTATTCCCGGCCTCTGATTCCCTGCCACTGATTCCCCGCCCCTGATTCCCCACCTCTGATTCACCATATCTGATTCTCCGCCTCTGTTTCCCCAGCTCTGATTCCCCACCTCTGATTCCCCAGCTCTGATTCCCTGCCACTGATTCCCCGCCCCTGATTCCCCACCTCTGATTCCCCATATCTGATTCCCCGCCTCTGTTTCCCCAGCTCTGATTTCCTGCCTCTGATTCCCTCCCCTGATTCCCCATCTCTGTTTCACCGCCTATGATTCGCCACCTCTGATTCCCCATATCTGATTCCCCGCCTCTGTTTCCCCGCCTCTGATTCCCTGCCTCTGATTCCCAACCTCTAATTCCCCATATCTGATTCCCCGCCTCTATTTCCCCATATCTGAATCCCCGCCTCTGATTCCCCAACTCTGATTCCCCGCCTCTGATTCCCCAGCTCTGATTCCCCGCCTCTGATTCCCGGCGTCCGATTCCCTGCCTCTGCTTCCCCGCCTCTGATTCCCCATCTATGATTCCCCGCCTCTGATTCCCCGTGCCTGATTCCCTGCCTCTGATTCCCCGCCTCTGATTCCCCGCCTCTGATTCCCTGCCACTGATTCCCTGCCCCTGATTCCCCACTTCTGATTCCCCATATCTGATTCCCCGCCTCTGTTTCCCCGCCTCTGATACCCCGCCTCTGATTCCCCATATCTGAATCCCTGCCTCTGATTCCCCAACTCTGATTCCCCGCCTCTGATTCCCCAGCTCTGAATCCCCGCCTCTGATTCCCCGCCTCTGATTCTCCATATCTCATTCCCCGCCTCTGAATCCCCATCTCTGATTCCCGGACTCTGATTCCCCACCTCTGATTCCCGGCCTCTTATTCCCAGCATTTGATTCCCGGCCTCTGATTCCCGGCCTTTGATTCCCCGCTTTTGATTCTGATTCCCTGCCTCTGATTCCCCATCTCTGATTCCGCACATCTGATTCCCTGCCTCTGATTCCCCACCTCTGATTCCCCATATCTGATTCCCCGCCTCTGTTTCCCCGCCTCTGATTCCCCGCCTCTGTTTGCCCATATCTAATTCCCCACCTCTGATGCCCCAACTCTGATTCCCCGCCTCTGATTCCCCAGCTCTGATTCCCCGCCTCTGATTCCCCGCATCTGATTCCCCATGTCTGATTCCCCGCCTCTGTTTCCCCGCCTCTGATTCCCCGCCTCTGTTTCCCCATATCTGATTCCCCGCCTCTGATTCCCCAGCTCTGATTCCCTGCCTCTGATTCCCCGCGTTCTATTCCCTGCCTTTGATTCCCCATCTCTGATTCACCACCTCTGATTCCCCACCTCTGATTCCCCATATCTAATTCCCCGCCTCTGTTTGCCCGCCTCTGATTCCCCGCCTCTGTTTCCCCATATCTGATTCCCCGCCTCTGAATCCCCAACTCTGATGCCCTGCCTCTGATTCACCAGCTCTGATTCCCCGCCTTTGATTCCCCCCGTCTGATTCCCAGCGTCTGATTCCCCATCTCTGATTCACCGCCTCTTATTCCCCACCTCTGATTCCCCATTTCTGATTCCGCACAACCGATTCCCTGCCTCTGATTCCCCGACTCTGATTCCCCACCTCTGATTCCCCCAGCTCTGATTCCCCGCCTCTGATTCCCCGCATCTGATTCCCTGCCTCTGATTCCCCGCCTCTGATTCCCCATCTCTGATTCCCCACCACTGATTCCCCGTGTCTGATTCCCAGCCTCTGATTCCCCGCCTCTGATTCCCAGCCTCTGATTCCCTGCCACTGATTCCCCGCCCCTGATTCCCCGCCTCTGATTCCCCGCCTCTGATTCCCTGCCACTGATTCCCCGCCCCTGATTCCCAGCCTCTGATTCCCCATATCTGATTCCCTGCCTCTGATTCCCCATATCTGATTCCCCGCCTCTATTTCCCCATATCTGCTTCGCCGCCTCTGATTCCCCAACTCTGATTCCCCGCCTCTGATTCCCCAGCTCTGATTTCCCGCCTCTGATTCCCGGCATCCGATTCCCTGCCTCTGATTCCCCGCCTCTGATTCCCCATCTCTGATTCCCCGCCTCTGATTCCCCGTGTCTGATTCCCTGCCCCTGATTCCCCACCTCTGATTCCCCATATCTGATTCCCCGCCTCTGTTTTCCCGCCTCTGATTCCCTGCCTCTTATTCCCCATATCTGATTCCCCGCCTCTGATTCCCCAACTCTGATTCCACCGCCTCTGATTCCCCAGCTCTGAATCCCCGCCTCTGATTCCCCGCGTCTGATTCCCCAACTCTGATTCCCCGCCTCTGATTCCCCAGCTCTGATTTCCCGCCTCTGATTTCCGGCATCCGATTCCCTCCCTCTGATTCCCCGCCTCTGATTCCCCATCTCTGATTCCCCGCCTCTGATTCCCCGTGTCTGATTCCCTGCCTCTGATTCCCCGCCTCTGATTCCCCGCGTCTGATTCCCTGCCACTGATTCCCTGACCCTGATTCCCCACCTCTGATTCCCCATATCTGATTCCCCGCCTCTGTTTCCCCGCCTCTGAATCCCCGCCTCTGTTTCCCCATATCTGATTCCCCGCCTCTGATTCCCCAACTCTGATTCCCCTCCTCTAATTCGCCAGCTATGATTCCCCGCCTCTGATTCCCTGCATCTGATTCCCTGCCTCTGATACCCCGCCTCTTATTCCCCTTCTCTGATTCACCACCTCTGAATCCCCACCACTGATTCCCCATCTCTGATTCCGCACATCCGATTCCCTGCCTCTGATTCCCCGCCTCTGATTCCCCGCCTCTGTTTCCCTGCCTCTGATTCCCCTCCTCTGATTCCCCAACTCTGATTCCCCGCCTCTGATTCCCCAGCTCTGATTCCCCGCCTTTTATTCCCGGCCTCTGATTCCCTGCCACTGATTCCCCGCCCCTGATTCCCCACCTCTGATTCCCCATATCTGATTCCCCGCCTCTGTTTCCCCAGCTCTGATTCCCCACCTCTGATTACCCAGCTCTTTCCCTGCCACTGATTCCCCGCCCCTGATTCCCCACCTCTGATTCCCCATATCTGATTCCCCGCCTCTGTTTCCCCAGCTCTGATTCCCTGCCTCTGATTCCCTGCCCTGATTCCCCATCTCTGTTTCACTGCCTTTGTTTCGCCACCTCTGATTCCCCATATCTGATTCCCCGCCTCTGTTTCCCCGCCTCTGATTCGCTGCCTCTGATTCCCAACCTCTGATTCCACACCTCTGATTCCCCATATCTGATTCTTCGACTCTATTTCCCCATATCTGATTCCCCGCCTCTGATTCCCCAACTCTGATTCCCCGCCTCTGATTCCCCAGCTCTGATTCCCCGCCTCTGATTCCCGGCGTCCGATTCCCTGCCTCTGATTCCCCGCCTCTGATTCCCCATCTCTGATTCCCCGCCTCTGATTCCCCGTGTCTGATTCCCTTACTCTGATTCCCCGCCTCTGATTCCCCCCCTCTGATTCCCTGCCACTGATTCCCTGCCCCTGATTCCCCACTTCTGATTCCCCATATCTGATTCCCCGCCTGTTTCCCCGCCTCTGATTCCCCGCCTCTGATTCCCCATATCTGATTCCCTGCCTCTGATTCCCCAACTCTGATTCCCAACCTCTGATTCCCCATATGTTATTCCCCGCCTCTGTTTCCCCCCCTCTGATTCCCAGCCTCTGATTCCCCATACCTGATTCCCCGCCTTTGATTCCCCATATCTGATTCCCCGCCTCATTTTCCCCATATCTGCTTCGCCGCCTCTGATTCCCCAACTCTGATTCCCCTCCTCTGATTCCCCAGCTCTGATTTCCCGCCTCTGAATTCCGGCATCCGATTCCCTGCCTCTGATTCCCCGCCTCTGATTCCCCATCTCTGATTCCCCGCCTCTGATTCCCCGTGTCTGATTCCCTGCATCTGATTCCCCGCCTCTGATTCCCCGCGTCTGATTCCCTGCCACTGATTCCCTGCCCCTGATTCCCCACCTCTGATTCCCCATATCTGATTTCCCGCCTCTGTTTCCCCGCCTCTGATTCCCCGCCTCTGTTTCCCCATATCTGATTCCCCGCCTCTGATTCCCCAACTCTGATTCCCCTCCTCTAATTCGCCAGCTATGATTCCCCGCCTTTGATTCCCTGCGTCTGATTCCCTGCCTCTGATTCCCCGCCTCTGATTCCCCTTCTCTGATTCACCACCTCTGAATCCCCACCTCTGATTCCCCATCTCTGATTCCGCACATCCGATTCCCTGCCTCTGATTCCCCGCCTCTGATTCCCCGCCTCTGATTCCCTGCCTCTGATTCGCAACCTCTAATTCCCCACCTCTGATTCCCCAACTCTGATTCCCCGCCTCTGATTCTCCATCTCTGATTCCCCGCATTTTATTCCCGGCCTCTGATTCCCTGCCACTGATTCCCCGCCCCTGATTCCCCACCTCTGATTCCCCATATCTGATTCCCAGCCTCTGTTTCCCCAGCTCTGATTCCCCACCTCTGATTCCCCAGCTCTGATTCCCTGCCACTGATTCCCCGCCCCTGATTCCCCACCTCTGATTCCCCATATCTGATTCCCCGCCTCTGTTTCCCCAGCTCTGATTCCCTCCCTCTGATTCACTGCCCTGATTCCCCATCTCTGTTTCACCGCCTTTGATTCGTCACCTCTGATTCACCATATCTGATTCCCCGCCTCTGTTTCCCCGCCTCTGATTCCCTGCCTCTGATTCCCAACCTCTGATTCCACACCTCTGATTCCCCATATCTGATTCCCCACCTCTATTTCCCCATATCTGATTCCCCGCCTCTGATTCCCCAACTCTGATTCCCCGCCTCTGATTCCCCAGCTCTGATTCCCCGCCTCTGATACCCGGCGTCCGATTCCCTGCCTCTGATTCCCCGCCTCTGATTCCCCATCTCTGATTCCCCGCCTCTGATTCCCCGTGTCTGATTCCCTGCCTCTGATTCCCCGCCTCTGATTCCCCACCTCTGATTCCCTGCCACTGATTCCCTGCCCCTGATTCCCCACCTCTGATTCCCCATATCTGATTCCCCGCCTCTGTTTCCCCACCTCTGATTCCCCGCCTCTGATTCCCCATATCTGATTCCCTGCCTCTGATTCCCAAACTCTGATTCCCCGCCTCTGATTCCCCAGCTCTGAATCCACGCCTCTGATTCCCCGCATCTGATTCCCTGCCTATGATTCCCTGCCTTGATTCCCCATCTCTGATTCACAACCTCTGATTCCCCACCTCTTATTCCCCATATCTGATTCCCCGCCTCTGTTTCCCCATATCTGATTCCCCGGCTCTGATTGCCCACCTCTATTCCCCGCCTCTGATTCGCCAGCTCTGATTCGCCTCCTCTGATTCCCCGCATCTGATTCCCTGCCTCTGATTCCGCGCCTCTGATTCTCCATTTCTGATTCACCGCCTTTGATTCGCCACCTCTGATTCCCCATATCTGATTCACCACCTCTGTTTCCCCGCCTCTGATTCCCCGCCTCTGATTCTCCATATCTCATTCCCCGCCTCTGATTCCCCGCGTCTGATTCCCAGCGTCTGAATCCCCGTGTCTGATTTCCTGCCTCTGATTCCCCGCCTCTTATTCCCCATCTCTGATTCACCGCCTCTGATTCCCCACCTCTGATTCCCCGCGTCTGATTCCCTGCCTCTGATTCCCCGCCTCTGATTCCCCAGCTCTGATTCCCCGCCTCTGATTCCCCATCTCTGATTCCCCGCCTCTGATTCCCCGTGTCTGATTCCCTGCCTCTGATTCCCCGCCTCTGATTCCCCAGCTCTGATTCCCCTCCTCTGATTCCCCAACTCTGATTCCCCGCCTCTGATTCCCCAGCTCTGATTCCCCGCCTTTTATTCCCGGCCTCTGATTCCCTGCCACTGATTCCCCGCCCCTGATTCCCCACCTCTGATTCACCATATCTGATTCTCCGCCTCTGTTTCCCCAGCTCTGATTCCCCACCTCTGATTCCCCAGCTCTGATTCCCTGCCACTGATTCCCCGCCCCTGATTCCCCACCTCTGATTCCCCATATCTGATTCCCCGCCTCTGTTTCCCCAGCTCTGATTTCCTGCCTCTGATTCCCTCCCCTGATTCCCCATCTCTGTTTCACCGCCTATGATTCGCCACCTCTGATTCCCCATATCTGATTCCCCGCCTCTGTTTCCCCGCCTCTGATTCCCTGCCTCTGATTCCCAACCTCTAATTCCCCATATCTGATTCCCCGCCTCTATTTCCCCATATCTGAATCCCCGCCTCTGATTCCCCAACTCTGATTCCCCGCCTCTGATTCCCCAGCTCTGATTCCCCGCCTCTGATTCCCGGCGTCCGATTCCCTGCCTCTGCTTCCCCGCCTCTGATTCCCCATCTATGATTCCCCGCCTCTGATTCCCCGTGCCTGATTCCCTGCCTCTGATTCCCCGCCTCTGATTCCCCGCCTCTGATTCCCTGCCACTGATTCCCTGCCCCTGATTCCCCACTTCTGATTCCCCATATCTGATTCCCCGCCTCTGTTTCCCCGCCTCTGATACCCCGCCTCTGATTCCCCATATCTGAATCCCTGCCTCTGATTCCCCAACTCTGATTCCCCGCCTCTGATTCCCCAGCTCTGAATCCCCGCCTCTGATTCCCCGCCTCTGATTCTCCATATCTCATTCCCCGCCTCTGAATCCCCATCTCTGATTCCCGGACTCTGATTCCCCACCTCTGATTCCCGGCCTCTTATTCCCAGCATTTGATTCCCGGCCTCTGATTCCCGGCCTTTGATTCCCCGCTTTTGATTCTGATTCCCTGCCTCTGATTCCCCATCTCTGATTCCGCACATCTGATTCCCTGCCTCTGATTCCCCACCTCTGATTCCCCATATCTGATTCCCCGCCTCTGTTTCCCCGCCTCTGATTCCCCGCCTCTGTTTGCCCATATCTAATTCCCCACCTCTGATGCCCCAACTCTGATTCCCCGCCTCTGATTCCCCAGCTCTGATTCCCCGCCTCTGATTCCCCGCATCTGATTCCCCATGTCTGATTCCCCGCCTCTGTTTCCCCGCCTCTGATTCCCCGCCTCTGTTTCCCCATATCTGATTCCCCGCCTCTGATTCCCCAGCTCTGATTCCCTGCCTCTGATTCCCCGCGTTCTATTCCCTGCCTTTGATTCCCCATCTCTGATTCACCACCTCTGATTCCCCACCTCTGATTCCCCATATCTAATTCCCCGCCTCTGTTTGCCCGCCTCTGATTCCCCGCCTCTGTTTCCCCATATCTGATTCCCCGCCTCTGAATCCCCAACTCTGATGCCCTGCCTCTGATTCACCAGCTCTGATTCCCCGCCTTTGATTCCCCCCGTCTGATTCCCAGCGTCTGATTCCCCATCTCTGATTCACCGCCTCTTATTCCCCACCTCTGATTCCCCATTTCTGATTCCGCACAACCGATTCCCTGCCTCTGATTCCCCGACTCTGATTCCCCACCTCTGATTCCCCCAGCTCTGATTCCCCGCCTCTGATTCCCCGCATCTGATTCCCTGCCTCTGATTCCCCGCCTCTGATTCCCCATCTCTGATTCCCCACCACTGATTCCCCGTGTCTGATTCCCAGCCTCTGATTCCCCGCCTCTGATTCCCAGCCTCTGATTCCCTGCCACTGATTCCCCGCCCCTGATTCCCCGCCTCTGATTCCCCGCCTCTGATTCCCTGCCACTGATTCCCCGCCCCTGATTCCCAGCCTCTGATTCCCCATATCTGATTCCCTGCCTCTGATTCCCCATATCTGATTCCCCGCCTCTATTTCCCCATATCTGCTTCGCCGCCTCTGATTCCCCAACTCTGATTCCCCGCCTCTGATTCCCCAGCTCTGATTTCCCGCCTCTGATTCCCGGCATCCGATTCCCTGCCTCTGATTCCCCGCCTCTGATTCCCCATCTCTGATTCCCCGCCTCTGATTCCCCGTGTCTGATTCCCTGCCTCTGATTCCCCGCCTCTGATTCCTTCATCTGATTCCCTGCCACTGATTCCCTGCCCCTGATTCCCCACCTCTGATTCCCCATATCTGATTCCCCGCCTCTGTTTTCCCGCCTCTGATTCCCTGCCTCTTATTCCCCATATCTGATTCCCCGCCTCTGATTCCTCAACTCTGATTCCACCGCCTCTGATTCCCCAGCTCTGAATCCCCGCCTCTGATTCCCCGCGTCTGATTCCCCAACTCTGATTCCCCGCCTCTGATTCCCCAGCTCTGATTTCCCGCCTCTGATTTCCGGCATCCGATTCCCTCCCTCTGATTCCCCGCCTCTGATTCCCCATCTCTGATTCCCCGCCTCTGATTCCCCGTGTCTGATTCCCTGCCTCTGATTCCCCGCCTCTGATTCCCCGCGTCTGATTCCCTGCCACTGATTCCCTGACCCTGATTCCCCACCTCTGATTCCCCATATCTGATTCCCCGCCTCTGTTTCCCCGCCTCTGAATCCCCGCCTCTGTTTCCCCATATCTGATTCCCCGCCTCTGATTCCCCAACTCTGATTCCCCTCCTCTAATTCGCCAGCTATGATTCCCCGCCTCTGATTCCCTGCATCTGATTCCCTGCCTCTGATACCCCGCCTCTTATTCCCCTTCTCTGATTCACCACCTCTGAATCCCCACCACTGATTCCCCATCTCTGATTCCGCACATCCGATTCCCTGCCTCTGATTCCCCGCCTCTGATTCCCCGCCTCTGTTTCCCTGCCTCTGATTCCCCTCCTCTGATTCCCCAACTCTGATTCCCCGCCTCTGATTCCCCAGCTCTGATTCCCCGCCTTTTATTCCCGGCCTCTGATTCCCTGCCACTGATTCCCCGCCCCTGATTCCCCACCTCTGATTCCCCATATCTGATTCCCCGCCTCTGTTTCCCCAGCTCTGATTCCCCACCTCTGATTACCCAGCTCTTTCCCTGCCACTGATTCCCCGCCCCTGATTCCCCACCTCTGATTCCCCATATCTGATTCCCCGCCTCTGTTTCCCCAGCTCTGATTCCCTGCCTCTGATTCCCTGCCCTGATTCCCCATCTCTGTTTCACTGCCTTTGTTTCGCCACCTCTGATTCCCCATATCTGATTCCCCGCCTCTGTTTCCCCGCCTCTGATTCGCTGCCTCTGATTCCCAACCTCTGATTCCACACCTCTGATTCCCCATATCTGATTCTTCGACTCTATTTCCCCATATCTGATTCCCCGCCTCTGATTCCCCAACTCTGATTCCCCGCCTCTGATTCCCCAGCTCTGATTCCCCGCCTCTGATTCCCGGCGTCCGATTCCCTGCCTCTGATTCCCCGCCTCTGATTCCCCATCTCTGATTCCCCGCCTCTGATTCCCCGTGTCTGATTCCCTTACTCTGATTCCCCGCCTCTGATTCCCCCCCTCTGATTCCCTGCCACTGATTCCCTGCCCCTGATTCCCCACTTCTGATTCCCCATATCTGATTCCCCGCCTGTTTCCCCGCCTCTGATTCCCCGCCTCTGATTCCCCATATCTGATTCCCTGCCTCTGATTCCCCAACTCTGATTCCCAACCTCTGATTCCCCATATGTTATTCCCCGCCTCTGTTTCCCCCCCTCTGATTCCCAGCCTCTGATTCCCCATACCTGATTCCCCGCCTTTGATTCCCCATATCTGATTCCCCGCCTCATTTTCCCCATATCTGCTTCGCCGCCTCTGATTCCCCAACTCTGATTCCCCTCCTCTGATTCCCCAGCTCTGATTTCCCGCCTCTGAATTCCGGCATCCGATTCCCTGCCTCTGATTCCCCGCCTCTGATTCCCCATCTCTGATTCCCCGCCTCTGATTCCCCGTGTCTGATTCCCTGCATCTGATTCCCCGCCTCTGATTCCCCGCGTCTGATTCCCTGCCACTGATTCCCTGCCCCTGATTCCCCACCTCTGATTCCCCATATCTGATTTCCCGCCTCTGTTTCCCCGCCTCTGATTCCCCGCCTCTGTTTCCCCATATCTGATTCCCCGCCTCTGATTCCCCAACTCTGATTCCCCTCCTCTAATTCGCCAGCTATGATTCCCCGCCTTTGATTCCCTGCGTCTGATTCCCTGCCTCTGATTCCCCGCCTCTGATTCCCCTTCTCTGATTCACCACCTCTGAATCCCCACCTCTGATTCCCCATCTCTGATTCCGCACATCCGATTCCCTGCCTCTGATTCCCCGCCTCTGATTCCCCGCCTCTGATTCCCTGCCTCTGATTCGCAACCTCTAATTCCCCACCTCTGATTCCCCAACTCTGATTCCCCGCCTCTGATTCTCCATCTCTGATTCCCCGCATTTTATTCCCGGCCTCTGATTCCCTGCCACTGATTCCCCGCCCCTGATTCCCCACCTCTGATTCCCCATATCTGATTCCCAGCCTCTGTTTCCCCAGCTCTGATTCCCCACCTCTGATTCCCCAGCTCTGATTCCCTGCCACTGATTCCCCGCCCCTGATTCCCCACCTCTGATTCCCCATATCTGATTCCCCGCCTCTGTTTCCCCAGCTCTGATTCCCTCCCTCTGATTCCCTGCCCTGATTCCCCATCTCTGTTTCACCGCCTTTGATTCGTCACCTCTGATTCACCATATCTGATTCCCCGCCTCTGTTTCCCCGCCTCTGATTCCCTGCCTCTGATTCCCAACCTCTGATTCCACACCTCTGATTCCCCATATCTGATTCCCCACCTCTATTTCCCCATATCTGATTCCCCGCCTCTGATTCCCCAACTCTGATTCCCCGCCTCTGATTCCCCAGCTCTGATTCCCCGCCTCTGATACCCGGCGTCCGATTCCCTGCCTCTGATTCCCCGCCTCTGATTCCCCATCTCTGATTCCCCGCCTCTGATTCCCCGTGTCTGATTCCCTGCCTCTGATTCCCCGCCTCTGATTCCCCACCTCTGATTCCCTGCCACTGATTCCCTGCCCCTGATTCCCCACCTCTGATTCCCCATATCTGATTCCCCGCCTCTGTTTCCCCACCTCTGATTCCCCGCCTCTGATTCCCCATATCTGATTCCCTGCCTCTGATTCCCAAACTCTGATTCCCCGCCTCTGATTCCCCAGCTCTGAATCCACGCCTCTGATTCCCCGCATCTGATTCCCTGCCTATGATTCCCTGCCTTGATTCCCCATCTCTGATTCACAACCTCTGATTCCCCACCTCTTATTCCCCATATCTGATTCCCCGCCTCTGTTTCCCCATATCTGATTCCCCGGCTCTGATTGCCCACCTCTATTCCCCGCCTCTGATTCGCCAGCTCTGATTCGCCTCCTCTGATTCCCCGCATCTGATTCCCTGCCTCTGATTCCGCGCCTCTGATTCTCCATTTCTGATTCACCGCCTTTGATTCGCCACCTCTGATTCCCCATATCTGATTCACCACCTCTGTTTCCCCGCCTCTGATTCCCCGCCTCTGATTCTCCATATCTCATTCCCCGCCTCTGATTCCCCGCGTCTGATTCCCAGCGTCTGAATCCCCGTGTCTGATTTCCTGCCTCTGATTCCCCGCCTCTTATTCCCCATCTCTGATTCACCGCCTCTGATTCCCCACCTCTGATTCCCCGCGTCTGATTCCCTGCCTCTGATTCCCCGCCTCTGATTCCCCAGCTCTGATTCCCCGCCTCTGATTCCCCATCTCTGATTCCCCGCCTCTGATTCCCCGTGTCTGGTTCCCTGCCTCTGATTCCCCGCCTCTGATTCCCCGCCTCTGATTCCCTGCCACTGATTCCCTGCCCCTGATTCCCCACCTCTGATTCCCCATATCTGATTCCCCGCCTCTGTTTCCCCGCCTCTGATTCCCCGCCTCTGATTCCCCATATCTGATTCCCTGCCTCTGATTCCCCAACTCTGATTCCCCGCCTCTGATTCCCCAGCTCTGAATCCACGCCTCTGATTCCCCGCATCTGATTCCCTGCCTCTGATTCCCCGCCTTGATTCCCCATCTCTGATTCACAACCTCTGATTCCCCACCTCTTATTCCCCATATCTGATTCCCCACCTCTGTTTCCCCATATCTGATTCCCCGGCTCTGATTGCCCACCTCTATTCCCCGCCTCTGATTCGACAGCTCTGATTCGCCTCCTCTGATTCCCCGCATCTGATTCCCTGCCTCTGATTCCGCGCCTCTGATTCCCCATCTCTGATTCACCGCCTTTGATTCGCCACATCTGATTCCCCAGCTCTGATTCCCCGCCTCTGATTCCCCGCATCTGATTCCCTGCATCTGATTCCAAGCCTCTGATTCCCTGCCTCTGATTCCCAACCTCTGCTTCCCCACCTCTGATTCCCCATATCTGATTCCCCGCCTCTGTTTCCCCGCCTCGGATTCCCCGCCTCTGTTTCCCCATATCTGATTCCCGGCCTCTGATTCCCCGCCTCTGATTCCCCGCCTCTGATTCCCTGCCTCTGATTCCCCATCTCCGATTCCGCACATCTGATTCCCTTCCTCTGATTCCCCGCCTCTGATTTTCCGCCTCTGATTCCCTGCCTCTGATTCCCAACCTCGGATTCCCCACCTCTGATTCCCCATATCTGATTCCCCGCCTCTGTTTCCCCGCCTCTGATTCCCCGCCTCTGATTCCCCAGCTCTGATTCCCCGTGTTTGATTCCCTGCCTCTGATTCCCTGCCCTGATTCCCCATCTCTGTTTCACCGCCTTTGATTCGCCACCTCTGATTCCCCATATCTGATTCCCCGCCTCTGTTTCCCCGACTCTGATTCCCTGCCTCTGATTCCCAACCTCTGATTCCACACCTCTGATTCCCCATATCTGATTCCCCGCCTCTATTTCCCCATATCTGATTCCCCGCCTCTGATTCCCCAACTCTGATTCCCCGCCTCTGATTCCCCAGCTCTGATTCCCCGACTCTGATTCCCGGCATCCGATTCCCTGCCTCTGATTCCCCGCCTCTGATTCCCCATCTCTGATTCCCCGCCTCTGATTCCCCGTGTCTGATTCCCTGCCTTTGATTCCCCGCCTCTGATTCCCCGCCTCTGATTCCCTGCCACTGATTCCCTGCCCCTGATTCCCCACCTCTGATTCCCCACATCTGATTCCCCGCCTCTGTTTCCCCGCCTCTGATTCCCCGCCTCTGATTCCCCATATCTGATTCCCTGCCTCTGATTCCCCAACTCTGATTCCCCGCCTCTGATTCCCCAGCTCTGAATCCCCGCCTCTGATTCCCCGCGTCTGATTCCCTGCCTCTGATTCCCCGCCTTGATTCCCCATCTCTGATTCACAACCTCTGATTCCCCACCTCTGATTCCCTATATTTGATTCCCCGCCTCTGTTTCCCCGCCTCTGATTCCCCGCCTCTGATTCCCCATATCTGATTCCCCGCCTCTGATTGCCCACCTCTGATTCCCAGCCTCTGATTCGCCAGCTCTGATTCCCCGCCTCTGATTCCCCGCATCTGATTCCCTGCCTCTGATTCCCCGCCTCTGATTCCCCATCTCTGATTCACCGCCTTTGATTCGCCACCTCTGATTCCCCATATCTGATTCCCCACCTCTGATTCCCGGCCTCTTATTCCCAGCATCTGATTCCCGGCCTCTGATTCCCGGCCTCTGATTCCCCGCTTCTGATTCTGATTCCCTGCCTCTTATTCCCCATCTCTGATTCCGCACATCTTATTCCCTGCCTCTGATTCCCCACCTCTGATTCCCCATGTCTGATTCCCCGCCACTGTTTCCCCGCCTCTGATTCCCGGCCTCTTATTCCCAGCATCTGATTCCCGGCCTCTGATTCCCGGCCTCTGATTCCCCGCTTCTGATTCTGATTCCCTGCCTCTTATTCCCCATCTCTGATTCCGCACATCTGATTCCCTGCCTCTGATTCCCCACCTCTGATTCCCCATATCTGATTCCCCGCCTCTGTTTCCCCGCCTCTGATTCCCCGCCTCTGTTTCCCTATATCTAATTCCCCACCTCTGATGCCCCAACTCAGATTCCCCGCCTCTGATTCCCCAGCTCTGATTCCCCGCCTCTGATTCCCTGCATCCGATTCCCCATATCTGATTCCCCGCCTCTGTTTCACCGCCTCTGATTCCCCGCCTCTGTTTCCCCATATTTGATTCCCGCCTCTGATTCCCAACTATGAATCCCCTCCTCTGATTCCCCAGCTCTGATTCCCTGCCTCTGATTCCCCGCGTTCTATTCCCTGCCTCTGATTCCCCGCCTGTGATTCCCCATCACTGATTCACCACCTCTGATTCCCTACCTCTTATTCCCCATATCTAATTCCCCGCCTCTGTTTGCCCGCCTCTGATTCACCGCCTCTGTTTCCCCATATCTGATTCCCCGCCTCTGAATCCCCAACTCTGATTCCCTGCCTCAGATTCCCCAGCTCTGATTCCCCGCCTTTGATTCCCCCCGTCTGATTCCCAGCCTCTGAATCCCCGTGTCTGATTTCCTGCCTCTGATTCCCCGCCTCTGATTCCCCATCTCTGATTCACCTCCTCTGATTCCCCACCTCTGATTCCCCCTCTCAGATTCCCCGCTTCTGATTCCCCAGCTCTGAATCCCCACCTCTGATTCCCCGCGTCTGATTCCCTGCCTCTGATTCCCCGCCTCTGATTCCCCATCTGTGATTCACAACCTCTGATGCCCCACCTCTGATTCCCCATATCTGATTCCCTGCCTCTGTTTCCCCGCCTCTGATTCCCCACCTCTGTTTCCCCATATCTGATTCCCCACCTCTGATTCCCCAACTCTAATACCCCGCCTCTGATTCCCCAGCTCTGATTCCCCGCCTCTGATTCCCCGCATCTGATTCCCTGCCTCTGATTCCCCGCCTCTGATTCCAGGCCTCTGATTCCCAGCATCTGATTCCGGCCTCTGATTCCCGGCCTCTGATTCCCTGCTTCTGATTCTGATTCCCTGCCTCTGATTCCCCATCTCTGATTCCGCACATCTGATTCCCTGCCTCTGATTCCCCACCTCTGATTCCCCATATCTGATTCCCCGCCTCTGTTTCCCCGCCTCTGATTCCCCGACTCTGTTTCCCAATATCTAAGTCCCCACCTCTGATTCCCCAAATCTGATTCCCCACCTCTGATTCCCCAGCTCTGATTCCCCGCCTCTGATTCCCCGCATCTGATACCCTGCATCTGATTCCAAGCCTCTGATTCCCTGCCTCTGATTCCCAACCTCTGATTCCCCACCTCTGATTCCCCATATCTGATTCCCCGCCTCTGTTTCCCCGCCTCGGATTCCCCGCCTCTGTTTCCCCACATCTGATTCCCGGCCTCTGATTCCCCGCCTCTGATTCCCCATATCTGATTCCCTGCCTCTGCTTCCCCAACTCTGATTCCCCGCCTCTGATTCCCCAGCTCTGAATCCCCGCCTCTGATTCCCCGCGTCTGATTCCCTGCCTCTAATTCCCCGCCTTGATTCCCCATTTCTGATTCACAACCTCTGATTCCCCACCTCTGATTCCCTATATTTGATTCCCCGCCTCTGTTTCCCCGCCTCTGATTCCCCGCCTCTGATTCCCCATATCTGATTCCCCGCCTCTGATTGCCCACCTCTGATTCCCAGCCTCTGATTCGCCAGCTCTGATTCCCCGCCTCTGATTCCCCGCATCTGATTCCCTGCCTCTGATTCCCCGCCTCTGATTCCCCATCTCTGATTCACCGCCTTTGATTCGCCACCTCTGATTCCCCATATCTGATTCCCCGCCTCTGTTTCCCCGCCTCTGATTCCCCGCCTCTGATTCTCCATATCTCATTCCCCGCCTCTGAATCCCCATCTCTGATTCCCGGACTCTGATTCCCCTCCTCTGATTCCCGGCCTCTTATTCCCAGCATCTGATTCCCGGCCTCTGATTCCCGGTCTCTGATTCCCCGCTTCTGATTCCCTGCCTCTGATTCCCCATCTCTGATTCCGCACATCTGATTCCCTGCCTCTGATTCCCCACCTCTGATTCCCCATATCTGATTCCCCGCCTCTGTTTCCCTGCCTCTGATTCCCCGCCTCTGTTTCCCTATATCTAATTCCCCACCTCTGATGCCCCAACTCTGATTCCCCGCCTCTGATTCCCCAGCTCTGATTCCCCGCCTCTGATTCCCTGCATCCGATTCCCCATATCTGATTCCCCGCCTCTGTTTCCCCGCCTCTGATTCCCCGCCTCTGTTTCCCCATATCTGATTCCCGCCTCTGATTCCCAATTATGATTCCCCGCCTCTGATTCCCCAGCTCTGATTCCCCGCCTCTGAATCCCCAACTCTGATTCCCTGCCTCAGATTCCCCAGCTCTGATTCCCCGCCTTTGATTCCCCCCGTCTGATTCCCAGCCTCTGAATCCCCGTGTCTGATTTCCTGCCTCTGAATCCCCGCCTCTGTTTCCCCATCTCTGATTCACCGCCTCTGATTCCCCACCTCTGATTCCCCATCTCTGATTCCCCGCCTCTGTTTCCCCGCCTCTGATTCCCTGCCTCTGATTCCCCATATCTGATTCCCCGCCTCTGATTCCCCAACTTTGATTCCCCGCTTCTGATTCCCTGCCTCTGATTCCCCACCTCTGATTCCCCATATCTGATTCCCCGCCTCTGTTTCCCCGCCTCTGATTCCCCGCCTCTGTTTCCCTATATCTAATTCCCCACCTCTGATGCCCCAACTCTGATTCCCCGCCTCTGATTCCCCAGCTCTGATTCCCCAACTCTGATTCCCCGCTTCTGATTCCCCAGCTCTGAATCCCCGCCTCTGATTCCCCGCGTCTGATTCCCTGCCTCTGATTCCCCGCCTCTGATTCCCCATCTGTGATTCACAACCTCTGATGCCCCACCTCTGATTCCCCATATCTGATTCCCCGCCTCTGTTTCCCCGCCTCTGTTTCCACGCCTCTGATTCGCTGCCTCTGATTCCCAACCTCTGATTCCACACCTCTGATTACCCATATCTGATTCCCCGACTCTATTTCCCCATATCTGATTCCCCGCCTCTGATTCCCCAACTCTGATTCCCCGCCTCTGATTCCCCAGCTCTTATTCCCCGACTCTGATTCCCGGCATCCGATTCCCTGCCTCTGATTCCCCGCCTCTGATTCCCCATCTCTGATTCCCCGCCTCGGATTCCCCGTGTCTGATTCCCTGCCTTTGATTCCCCGCCTCTGATTCCCCGCCTCTGATTCCCTGCCACTGATTCCCTGCCCCTGATTCCCCACCTCTGATTCCCCACATCTGATTCCCCGCCTCTGTTTCCCCGCCTCTGATTCCCCGCCTCTGATTCCCCATATCTGATTCCCTGCCTCTGATTCCCCAACTCTGATTCCCCGCCTCTGATTCCCCAGCTCTGAATCCCCGCCTCTGATTCCCCGCGTCTGATTCCCTGCCTCTGATTCCCCGCCTTGATTCCCCATCTCTGATTCACAACCTCTGATTCCCCACCTCTGATTCCCTATATTTGATTCCCGCCTCTGTTTCCCCTCCTCTGATTCCCCGCCTCTGATTCCCCATATCTGATTCCCCGCCTCTGATTGCCCACCTCTGATTCCCAGCCTCTGATTCGCCAGCTCTGATTCCCCGCCTCTGATTCCCCGCATCTGATTCCCTGCCTCTGATTCCCCGCCTCTGATTCCCCTTCTCTGATTCACCGCCTTTGATTCGCCACCTCTGATTCCCCATATCTGATTCCCCACCTCTGATTCCCGGCCTCTTATTCCCAGCATCTGATTCCCGGCCTCTGATTCCCGGCCTCTGATTCCCCGCTTCTGATTCTGATTCCCTGCCTCTTATTCCCCATCTCTGATTCCGCACATCTGATTCCCTGCCTCTGATTCCCCACCTCTGATTCCCCATATCTGATTCCCCGCCTCTGTTTCCCCGCCTCTGATTCCCGGCCTCTTATTCCCAGCATCTGATTCCCGGCCTCTGATTCCCGGCCTCTGATTCCCCGCTTCTGATTCTGATTCCCTGCCTCTTATTCCCCATCTCTGATTCCGCACATCTGATTCCCTGCCTCTGATTCCCAACCTCTGATTCCCCATATCTGATTCCCGGCCTTTGTTTCCCCGCCTCTGATTCCCCGCCTCTGTTTCCCTATATCTAATTCCCCACCTCTGATGCCCCAACTCAGATTCCCCGCCTCTGATTCCCCAGCTCTGATTCCCCGCAATCTGATTCCCTGCATCCGATTCCCCATATCTGATTCCCCGCCTTGATTCCCCATCTCTGATTCACAACCTCTGATTCCCCACCTCTGATTCCCTATATTTGATTCCCCGCCTCTGTTTCCCCGCCTCTGATTCCCCGCCTCTGATTCCCCATATCTGATTCCCCGCCTCTGATTGCCCACCTCTGATTCCCAGCCTCTGATTCGCCAGCTCTGATTCCCCGCCTCTGATTCCCCGCATCTGATTCCCTGCCTCTGATTCCCCGCCTCTGATTCCCCATCTCTGATTCACCGCCTTTGATTCGCCACCTCTGATTCCCCATATCTGATTCCCCGCCTCTGTTTCCCCGCCTCTGATTCCCCGCCTCTGATTCTCCATATCTCATTCCCCGCCTCTGAATCCCCATCTATGATTCCCGGACTCTGATTCCCCTCCTCTGATTCCCGGCCTCTTATTCCCAGCATCTGATTCCCGGCCTCTGATTCCCGGTCTCTGATTCCCCGCTTCCGATTCCCTGCCTCTGATTCCCCATCTCTGATTCCGCACATCTGATTCCCTGCCTCTGATTCCCCACCTCTGATTCCCCATATCTGATTCCCCGCCTCTGTTTCCCCGCCTCTGATTCCCCGCCTCTGTTTCCCTATATCTAATTCCCCACCTCTGATGCCCCAACTCTGATTCCCCGCCTCTGATTCCCCAGCTCTGATTCCCCGCCTCTGATTCCCTGCATCCGATTCCCCATATCTGATTCCCCGCCTCTGTTTCCCCGCCTCTGATTCCCCGCCTCTGTTTCCCCATATCTGATTCCCGCCTCTGATTCCCAATTATGATTCCCCGCCTCTGATTCCCCAGCTCTGATTCCCCGCCTCTGAATCCCCAACTCTGATTCCCTGCCTCAGATTCCCCAGCTCTGATTCCCCGCCTTTGATTCCCCCCGTCTGATTCCCAGCCTCTGAATTCCCGTGTCTGATTTCCTGCCTCTGAATCCCCGCCTCTGATTCCCCATCTCTGATTCACCGCCTCTGATTCCCCACCTCTGATTCCCCATCTCTGATTCCGCACATCCAATTCCCTGCCTCTGATTCCCCAACTCTGATTCCCCGCCTCAGATTCCCCGCGTCTGATTCCCTGCCTCTGATTCCCCGCCTCTGATTCCCTGCCTCTGATTCCCCATATCTGATTCCCCGCCTCTGATTCCCCAACTTTGATTCCCCGCTTCTGATTCCCTGCCTCTGATTCCCCACCTCTGATTCCCCATATCTGATTCCCCGCCTCTGTTTCCCCGCCTCTGATTCCCTGCCTCTGATTCCCCATATCTGATTCCCCGCCTCTGATTCCCCAACTTTGATTCCCCGCTTCTGATTCCCTGCCTCTGATTCCCCACCTCTGATTCCCCATATCTGATTCCCCGCCTCTGTTTCCCCGCCTCTGATTCCCCGCCTCTGTTTCCCTATATCTAATTCCCCACCTCTGATGCCCCAACTCTGATTCCCCGCCTCTGATTCCCCAGCTCTGATTCCCCAACTCTGATTCCCCGCTTCTGATTCCCCAGCTCTGAATCCCCGCCTCTGATTCCCCGCGTCTGATTCCCTGCCTCTGATTCCCCGCCTCTGATTCCCCATCTGTGATTCACAACCTCTGATGCCCCACCTCTGATTCCCCATATCTGATTCCCCGCCTCTGTTTCCCCGCCTCTGTTTCCCCGCCTCTGATTCGCTGCCTCTGATTCCCAACCTCTGATTCCACACCTCTGATTCCCCATATCTGATTCCCCGACTCTATTTCCCCATATCTGATTCCCCGCCTCTGATTCCCCAACTCTGATTCCCCGCCTCTGATTCCCCAGCTCTTATTCCCCGACTCTGATTCCCGGCATCCGATTCCCTGCCTCTGATTCCCCGCCTCTGATTCCCCATCTCTGATTCCCCGCCTCTGATTCCCCGTGTCTGATTCCCTGCCTTTGATTCCCCGCCTCTGATTCCCCGCCTCTGATTCCCTGCCACTGATTCCCTGCCCCTGATTCCCCACCTCTGATTCCCCACATCTGATTCCCCGCCTCTGTTTCCCCGCCTCTGATTCCCCGCCTCTGATTCCCCATATCTGATTCCCTGCCTCTGATTCCCCAACTCTGATTCCCCGCCTCTGATTCCCCAGCTCTGAATCCCCGCCTCTGATTCCCCGCGTCTGATTCCCTGCCTCTGATTCCCCGCCTTGATTCCCCATCTCTGATTCACAACCTCTGATTCCCCACCTCTGATTCCCTATATTTGATTCCCCGCCTCTGTTTCCCCGCCTCTGATTCCCCGCCTCTGATTCCCCATATCTGATTCCCCGCCTCTGATTGCCCACCTCTGATTCCCAGCCTCTGATTCGCCAGCTCTGATTCCCCGCCTCTGATTCCCCGCATCTGATTCCCTGCCTCTGATTCCCCGCCTCTGATTCCCCTTCTCTGATTCACCGCCTTTGATTCGCCACCTCTGATTCCCCATATCTGATTCCCCACCTCTGATTCCCGGCCTCTTATTCCCAGCATCTGATTCCCGGCCTCTGATTCCCGGCCTCTGATTCCCCGCTTCTGATTCTGATTCCCTGCCTCTTATTCCCCATCTCTGATTCCGCACATCTGATTCCCTGCCTCTGATTCCCCACCTCTGATTCCCCATATCTGATTCCCCGCCTCTGTTTCCCCGCCTCTGATTCCCGGCCTCTTATTCCCAGCATCTGATTCCCGGCCTCTGATTCCCGGCCTCTGATTCCCCGCTTCTGATTCTGATTCCCTGCCTCTTACTCCCCATCTCTGATTCCGCACATCTGATTCCCTGCCTCTGATTCCCCACCTCTGATTCCCCATATCTGATTCCCCGCCTCTGTTTCCCCGCCTCTGATTCCCCGCCTCTGTTTCCCTATATCTAATTCCCCACCTCTGATGCCCCAACTCAGATTCCCCGCCTCTGATTCCCCAGCTCTGATTCCCCGCCTCTGATTCCCTGCATCCGATTCCCCATATCTGATTCCCCGCCTCTGTTTCACCGCCTCTGATTCCCCGCCTCTGTTTCCCCATATCTGATTCCCGCCTCTGATTCCCAACTATGAATCCCCTCCTCTGATTCCCCAGCTCTGATTCCCTGCCTCTGATTCCCCGCGTTCTATTCCCTGCCTCTGATTCCCCGCCTGTGATTCCCCATCACTGATTCACCACCTCTGATTCCCTACCTCTGATTCCCCGCATCTGATACCCTGCATCTGATTCCAAGCCTCTGATTCCCTGCCTCTGATTCCAAACCTCTGATTCCCCACCTCTGATTCCCCATATCTGATTCCCCGCCTCTGTTTCCCCGCCTCGGATTCCCCGCCTCTGTTTCCCTATATCTAATTCCCCACCTCTGATGCCCCAACTCTGATTCCCCGCCTCTGATTCCCCAGCTCTGATTCCCCGCCTCTGATTCCCTGCATCCGATTCCCCATATCTGATTCCCCGCCTCTGTTTCCCCGCCTCTGATTCCCCGCCTCTGTTTCCCCATATCTGATTCCCGCCTCTGATTCCCAACTATGATTCCCCGCCTCTGATTCCCCAGCTCTGATTCCCCGCCTCTGAATCCCCAACTCTGATTCCCTGCCTCAGATTCCCCAGCTCTGATTCCCCGCCTTTGATTCCCCCCGTCTGATTCCCAGCCTCTGAATCCCCGTGTCTGATTTCCTGCCTCTGATTCCCCGCCTCTGATTCCCCATCTCTGATTCACCGCCTCTGATTCCCCACCTCTGATTCCCCATCTCTGATTCCGCACATCCAATTCCCTGCCTCTGATTCCCCAACTCTGATTCCCCACCTCTGATTCCCCAGCTCTGATTCCCCGCCTCAGATTCCCCGCGTCTGATTCCCTGCCTCTGATTCCCCGCCTCTGATTCCCTGCCTCTGATTCCCCATATCTGATTCCCCGCCTCTGATTCCCCAACTTTGATTCCCCGCTTCTGATTCCCTGCCTCTGATTCCCCACCTCTGATTCCCCATATCTGATTCCCCGCCTCTGTTTCCCCGCCTCTGATTCCCCGCCTCTGTTTCCCTATATCTAATTCCCCACCTCTGATGCCCCAACTCTGATTCCCCGCCTCTGATTCCCCAGCTCTGATTCCCCAACTCTGATTCCCCGCTTCTGATTCCCCAGCTCTGAATCCCCGCCTCTGATTCCCCGCGTCTGATTCCCTGCCTCTGATTTCCCGCCTCTGATTCCCCATCTGTGATTCACAACCTCTGATGCCCCACCTCTGATTCCCCATATCTGATTCCCCGCCTCTGTTTCCCCGCCTCTGTTTCCCCGCCTCTGATTCGCTGCCTCTGATTCCCAACCTCTGATTCCACACCTCTGATTCCCCATATCTGATTCCCCGACTCTATTTCCCCATATCTGATTCCCCGCCTCTGATTCCCCAACTCTGATTCCCCACCTCTGATTCCCCAGCTCTGATTCCCCGACTCTGATTCCCGGCATCCGATTCCCTGCCTCTGATTCCCCGCCTCTGATTCCCCATCTCTGATTCCCCGCCTCTGATTCCCCGTGTCTGATTCCCTGCCTTTGATTCCCCGCCTCTGATTCCCCGCCTCTGATTCCCTGCCACTGATTCCCTGCCCCTGATTCCCCACCTCTGATTCCCCACATCTGATTCCCCGCCTCTGTTTCCCCGCCTCTGATTCCCCGCCTCTGATTCCCCATATCTGATTCCCTGCCTCTGATTCCCCAACTCTGATTCCCCGCCTCTGATTCCCCAGCTCTGAATCCCCGCCTCTGATTCCCCGCGTCTGATTCCCTGCCTCTGATTCCCCGCCTTGATTCCCCATCTCTGATTCACAACCTCTGATTCCCCACCTCTGATTCCCTATATTTGATTCCCCGCCTCTGTTTCCCCGCCTCTGATTCCCCGCCTCTGATTCCCCATATCTGATTCCCCGCCTCTGATTGCCCACCTCTGATTCCCAGCCTCTGATTCGCCAGCTCTGATTCCCCGCCTCTGATTCCCCGCATCTGATTCCCTGCCTCTGATTCCCCGCCTCTGATTCCCCATCTCTGATTCACCGCCTTTGATTCGCCACCTCTGATTCCCCATATCTGATTCCCCACCTCTGATTCCCGGCCTCTTATTCCCAGCATCTGATTCCCGGCCTCTGATTCCCGGCCTCTGATTCCCCGCTTCTGATTCTGATTCCCTGCCTCTTATTCCCCATCTCTGATTCCGCACATCTGATTCCCTGCCTCTGATTCCCCACCTCTGATTCCCCATATCTGATTCCCCGCCTCTGTTTCCCCGCCTCTGATTCCCGGCCTCTTATTCCCAGCATCTGATTCCCGGCCTCTGATTCCCGGCCTCTGATTCCCCACTTCTGATTCTGATTCCCTGCCTCTTATTCCCCATCTCTAATTCCGCACATCTGATTCCCTGCCTCTGATTCCCCACCTCTGATTCCCCATATCTGATTCCCCGCCTCTGTTTCCCCGCCTCTGATTCCCCGCCTCTGTTTCCCTATATCTAATTCCCCACCTCTGATGCCCCAACTCAGATTCCCCGCCTCTGATTCCCCAGCTCTGATTCCCCGCCTCTGATTCCCTGCATCCGATTCCCCATATCTGATTCCCCGCCTCTGTTTCACCGCCTCTGATTCCCCGCCTCTGTTTCCCCATATCTGATTCCCGCCTCTGATTCCCAACTATGAATCCCCTCCTCTGATTCCCCAGCTCTGATTCCCTGCCTCTGATTCCCCGCGTTCTATTCCCTGCCTCTGATTCCCCGCCTGTGATTCCCCATCACTGATTCACCACCTCTGATTCCCTACCTCTGATTCCCCATATCTAATTCCCCGCCTCTGTTTGCCCGCCTCTGATTCCCCGCCTCTGTTTCCCCATATCTGATTCCCCGCCTCTGAATCCCCAACTCTGATTCCCTGCCTCAGATTCCCCAGCTCTGATTCCCCGCCTTTGATTCCCCCCGTCTGATTCCCAGCCTCTGAATCCCCGTGTCTGATTTCCTGCCTCTGATTCCCCGCCTCTGATTCCCCATCTCTGATTCACCTCCTCTGATTCCCCACCTCTGATTCCCCCTCTCTGATTCCGCACATCCAATTCCCTGCCTCTGATTCCCCAACTCTGATTCCCCACCTCTGATTCCCCAGCTCTGATTCCCCGCCTCAGATTCCCCGCGTCTGATTCCCTGCCTCTGATTCCACGCCTCTGATTCCCTAGCTCTGAATCCCCGCCTCTGATTCCCCGCGTCTGATTCCCCAACTCTGATTCCCCGCCTCTGATTCCCCAGCTCTGATTTCCCGCCTCTGATTTCCGGCATCCGATTCCCTCCCTCTGATTCCCCGCCTCTGATTCCCCATCTCTGATTCCCCGCCTCTGATTCCCCGTGTCTGATTCCCTGCCTCTGATTCCCCGCCTCTGATTCCCCGCGTCTGATTCCCTGCCACTGATTCCCTGACCCTGATTCCCCACCTCTGATTCCCCATATCTGATTCCCCGCCTCTGTTTCCCCGCCTCTGAATCCCCGCCTCTGTTTCCCCATATCTGATTCCCCGCCTCTGATTCCCCAACTCTGATTCCCCTCCTCTAATTCGCCAGCTATGATTCCGCGCCTCTGATTCCCTGCATCTGATTCCCTGCCTCTGATACCCCGCCTCTGATTCCCCTTCTCTGATTCACCACCTCTGAATCCCCACCACTGATTCCCCATCTCTGATTCCGCACATCCGATTCCCTGCCTCTGATTCCCCGCCTCTGATTCCCCGCCTCTGTTTCCCTGCCTCTGATTCCCCTCCTCTGATTCCCCAACTCTGATTCCCCGCCTCTGATTCCCCAGCTCTGATTCCCCGCCTTTTATTCCCGGCCTCTGATTCCCTGCCACTGATTCCCCGCCCCTGATTCCCCACCTCTGATTCCCCATATCTGATTCCCCGCCTCTGTTTCCCCAGCTCTGATTCCCCACCTCTGATTACCCAGCTCTTTCCCTGCCACTGATTCCCCGCCCCTGATTCCCCACCTCTGATTCCCCATATCTGATTCCCCGCCTCTGTTTCCCCAGCTCTGATTCCCTGCCTCTGATTCCCTGCCCTGATTCCCCATCTCTGTTTCACTGCCTTTGTTTCGCCACCTCTGATTCCCCATATCTGATTCCCCGCCTCTGTTTCCCCGCCTCTGATTCGCTGCCTCTGATTCCCAACCTCTGATTCCACACCTCTGATTCCCCATATCTGATTCTTCGACTCTATTTCCCCATATCTGATTCCCCGCCTCTGATTCCCCAACTCTGATTCCCCGCCTCTGATTCCCCAGCTCTGATTCCCCGCCTCTGATTCCCGGCGTCCGATTCCCTGCCTCTGATTCCCCGCCTCTGATTCCCCATCTCTGATTCCCCGCCTCTGATTCCCCGTGTCTGATTCCCTTACTCTGATTCCCCGCCTCTGATTCCCCCCCTCTGATTCCCTGCCACTGATTCCCTGCCCCTGATTCCCCACTTCTGATTCCCCATATCTGATTCCCCGCCTGTTTCCCCGCCTCTGATTCCCCGCCTCTGATTCCCCATATCTGATTCCCTGCCTCTGATTCCCCAACTCTGATTCCCAACCTCTGATTCCCCATATGTTATTCCCCGCCTCTGTTTCCCCCCCTCTGATTCCCAGCCTCTGATTCCCCATACCTGATTCCCCGCCTTTGATTCCCCATATCTGATTCCCCGCCTCATTTTCCCCATATCTGCTTCGCCGCCTCTGATTCCCCAACTCTGATTCCCCTCCTCTGATTCCCCAGCTCTGATTTCCCGCCTCTGAATTCCGGCATCCGATTCCCTGCCTCTGATTCCCCGCCTCTGATTCCCCATCTCTGATTCCCCGCCTCTGATTCCCCGTGTCTGATTCCCTGCATCTGATTCCCCGCCTCTGATTCCCCGCGTCTGATTCCCTGCCACTGATTCCCTGCCCCTGATTCCCCACCTCTGATTCCCCATATCTGATTTCCCGCCTCTGTTTCCCCGCCTCTGATTCCCCGCCTCTGTTTCCCCATATCTGATTCCCCGCCTCTGATTCCCCAACTCTGATTCCCCTCCTCTAATTCGCCAGCTATGATTCCCCGCCTTTGATTCCCTGCGTCTGATTCCCTGCCTCTGATTCCCCGCCTCTGATTCCCCTTCTCTGATTCACCACCTCTGAATCCCCACCTCTGATTCCCCATCTCTGATTCCGCACATCCGATTCCCTGCCTCTGATTCCCCGCCTCTGATTCCCCGCCTCTGATTCCCTGCCTCTGATTCGCAACCTCTAATTCCCCACCTCTGATTCCCCAACTCTGATTCCCCGCCTCTGATTCTCCATCTCTGATTCCCCGCATTTTATTCCCGGCCTCTGATTCCCTGCCACTGATTCCCCGCCCCTGATTCCCCACCTCTGATTCCCCATATCTGATTCCCAGCCTCTGTTTCCCCAGCTCTGATTCCCCACCTCTGATTCCCCAGCTCTGATTCCCTGCCACTGATTCCCCGCCCCTGATTCCCCACCTCTGATTCCCCATATCTGATTCCCCGCCTCTGTTTCCCCAGCTCTGATTCCCTCCCTCTGATTCCCTGCCCTGATTCCCCATCTCTGTTTCACCGCCTTTGATTCGTCACCTCTGATTCACCATATCTGATTCCCCGCCTCTGTTTCCCCGCCTCTGATTCCCTGCCTCTGATTCCCAACCTCTGATTCCACACCTCTGATTCCCCATATCTGATTCCCCACCTCTATTTCCCCATATCTGATTCCCCGCCTCTGATTCCCCAACTCTGATTCCCCGCCTCTGATTCCCCAGCTCTGATTCCCCGCCTCTGATACCCGGCGTCCGATTCCCTGCCTCTGATTCCCCGCCTCTGATTCCCCATCTCTGATTCCCCGCCTCTGATTCCCCGTGTCTGATTCCCTGCCTCTGATTCCCCGCCTCTGATTCCCCACCTCTGATTCCCTGCCACTGATTCCCTGCCCCTGATTCCCCACCTCTGATTCCCCATATCTGATTCCCCGCCTCTGTTTCCCCACCTCTGATTCCCCGCCTCTGATTCCCCATATCTGATTCCCTGCCTCTGATTCCCAAACTCTGATTCCCCGCCTCTGATTCCCCAGCTCTGAATCCACGCCTCTGATTCCCCGCATCTGATTCCCTGCCTATGATTCCCTGCCTTGATTCCCCATCTCTGATTCACAACCTCTGATTCCCCACCTCTTATTCCCCATATCTGATTCCCCGCCTCTGTTTCCCCATATCTGATTCCCCGGCTCTGATTGCCCACCTCTATTCCCCGCCTCTGATTCGCCAGCTCTGATTCGCCTCCTCTGATTCCCCGCATCTGATTCCCTGCCTCTGATTCCGCGCCTCTGATTCTCCATTTCTGATTCACCGCCTTTGATTCGCCACCTCTGATTCCCGATATCTGATTCACCACCTCTGTTTCCCCGCCTCTGATTCCCCGCCTCTGATTCTCCATATCTCATTCCCCGCCTCTGATTCCCCGCGTCTGATTCCCAGCGTCTGAATCCCCGTGTCTGATTTCCTGCCTCTGATTCCCCGCCTCTTATTCCCCATCTCTGATTCACCGCCTCTGATTCCCCACCTCTGATTCCCCGCGTCTGATTCCCTGCCTCTGATTCCCCGCCTCTGATTCCCCAGCTCTGATTCCCCGCCTCTGATTCCCCATCTCTGATTCCCCGCCTCTGATTCCCCGTGTCTGGTTCCCTGCCTCTGATTCCCCGCCTCTGATTCCCCGCCTCTGATTCCCTGCCACTGATTCCCTGCCCCTGATTCCCCACCTCTGATTCCCCATATCTGATTCCCCGCCTCTGTTTCCCCGCCTCTGATTCCCCGCCTCTGATTCCCCATATCTGATTCCCTGCCTCTGATTCCCCAACTCTGATTCCCCGCCTCTGATTCCCCAGCTCTGAATCCACGCCTCTGATTCCCCGCATCTGATTCCCTGCCTCTGATTCCCCGCCTTGATTCCCCATCTCTGATTCACAACCTCTGATTCCCCACCTCTTATTCCCCATATCTGATTCCCCACCTCTGTTTCCCCATATCTGATTCCCCGGCTCTGATTGCCCACCTCTATTCCCCGCCTCTGATTCGACAGCTCTGATTCGCCTCCTCTGATTCCCCGCATCTGATTCCCTGCCTCTGATTCCGCGCCTCTGATTCCCCATCTCTGATTCACCGCCTTTGATTCGCCACATCTGATTCCCCAGCTCTGATTCCCCGCCTCTGATTCCCCGCATCTGATTCCCTGCATCTGATTCCAAGCCTCTGATTCCCTGCCTCTGATTCCCAACCTCTGCTTCCCCACCTCTGATTCCCCATATCTGATTCCCCGCCTCTGTTTCCCCGCCTCGGATTCCCCGCCTCTGTTTCCCCATATCTGATTCCCGGCCTCTGATTCCCCGCCTCTGATTCCCCGCCTCTGATTCCCTGCCTCTGATTCCCCATCTCCGATTCCGCACATCTGATTCCCTTCCTCTGATTCCCCGCCTCTGATTTTCCGCCTCTGATTCCCTGCCTCTGATTCCCAACCTCGGATTCCCCACCTCTGATTCCCCATATCTGATTCCCCGCCTCTGTTTCCCCGCCTCTGATTCCCCGCCTCTGATTCCCCAGCTCTGATTCCCCGTGTTTGATTCCCTGCCTCTGATTCCCTGCCCTGATTCCCCATCTCTGTTTCACCGCCTTTGATTCGCCACCTCTGATTCCCCATATCTGATTCCCCGCCTCTGTTTCCCCGACTCTGATTCCCTGCCTCTGATTCCCAACCTCTGATTCCACACCTCTGATTCCCCATATCTGATTCCCCGCCTCTATTTCCCCATATCTGATTCCCCGCCTCTGATTCCCCAACTCTGATTCCCCGCCTCTGATTCCCCAGCTCTGATTCCCCGACTCTGATTCCCGGCATCCGATTCCCTGCCTCTGATTCCCCGCCTCTGATTCCCCATCTCTGATTCCCCGCCTCTGATTCCCCGTGTCTGATTCCCTGCCTTTGATTCCCCGCCTCTGATTCCCCGCCTCTGATTCCCTGCCACTGATTCCCTGCCCCTGATTCCCCACCTCTGATTCCCCACATCTGATTCCCCGCCTCTGTTTCCCCGCCTCTGATTCCCCGCCTCTGATTCCCCATATCTGATTCCCTGCCTCTGATTCCCCAACTCTGATTCCCCGCCTCTGATTCCCCAGCTCTGAATCCCCGCCTCTGATTCCCCGCGTCTGATTCCCTGCCTCTGATTCCCCGCCTTGATTCCCCATCTCTGATTCACAACCTCTGATTCCCCACCTCTGATTCCCTATATTTGATTCCCCGCCTCTGTTTCCCCGCCTCTGATTCCCCGCCTCTGATTCCCCATATCTGATTCCCCGCCTCTGATTGCCCACCTCTGATTCCCAGCCTCTGATTCGCCAGCTCTGATTCCCCGCCTCTGATTCCCCGCATCTGATTCCCTGCCTCTGATTCCCCGCCTCTGATTCCCCATCTCTGATTCACCGCCTTTGATTCGCCACCTCTGATTCCCCATATCTGATTCCCCACCTCTGATTCCCGGCCTCTTATTCCCAGCATCTGATTCCCGGCCTCTGATTCCCGGCCTCTGATTCCCCGCTTCTGATTCTGATTCCCTGCCTCTTATTCCCCATCTCTGATTCCGCACATCTTATTCCCTGCCTCTGATTCCCCACCTCTGATTCCCCATGTCTGATTCCCCGCCTCTGTTTCCCCGCCTCTGATTCCCGGCCTCTTATTCCCAGCATCTGATTCCCGGCCTCTGATTCCCGGCCTCTGATTCCCCGCTTCTGATTCTGATTCCCTGCCTCTTATTCCCCATCTCTGATTCCGCACATCTGATTCCCTGCCTCTGATTCCCCACCTCTGATTCCCCATATCTGATTCCCCGCCTCTGTTTCCCCGCCTCTGATTCCCCGCCTCTGTTTCCCTATATCTAATTCCCCACCTCTGATGCCCCAACTCAGATTCCCCGCCTCTGATTCCCCAGCTCTGATTCCCCGCCTCTGATTCCCTGCATCCGATTCCCCATATCTGATTCCCCGCCTCTGTTTCACCGCCTCTGATTCCCCGCCTCTGTTTCCCCATATTTGATTCCCGCCTCTGATTCCCAACTATGAATCCCCTCCTCTGATTCCCCAGCTCTGATTCCCTGCCTCTGATTCCCCGCGTTCTATTCCCTGCCTCTGATTCCCCGCCTGTGATTCCCCATCACTGATTCACCACCTCTGATTCCCTACCTCTTATTCCCCATATCTAATTCCCCGCCTCTGTTTGCCCGCCTCTGATTCACCGCCTCTGTTTCCCCATATCTGATTCCCCGCCTCTGAATCCCCAACTCTGATTCCCTGCCTCAGATTCCCCAGCTCTGATTCCCCGCCTTTGATTCCCCCCGTCTGATTCCCAGCCTCTGAATCCCCGTGTCTGATTTCCTGCCTCTGATTCCCCGCCTCTGATTCCCCATCTCTGATTCACCTCCTCTGATTCCCCACCTCTGATTCCCCCTCTCAGATTCCCCGCTTCTGATTCCCCAGCTCTGAATCCCCACCTCTGATTCCCCGCGTCTGATTCCCTGCCTCTGATTCCCCGCCTCTGATTCCCCATCTGTGATTCACAACCTCTGATGCCCCACCTCTGATTCCCCATATCTGATTCCCTGCCTCTGTTTCCCCGCCTCTGATTCCCCACCTCTGTTTCCCCATATCTGATTCCCCACCTCTGATTCCCCAACTCTAATACCCCGCCTCTGATTCCCCAGCTCTGATTCCCCGCCTCTGATTCCCCGCATCTGATTCCCTGCCTCTGATTCCCCGCCTCTGATTCCAGGCCTCTGATTCCCAGCATCTGATTCCGGCCTCTGATTCCCGGCCTCTGATTCCCTGCTTCTGATTCTGATTCCCTGCCTCTGATTCCCCATCTCTGATTCCGCACATCTGATTCCCTGCCTCTGATTCCCCACCTCTGATTCCCCATATCTGATTCCCCGCCTCTGTTTCCCCGCCTCTGATTCCCCGACTCTGTTTCCCAATATCTAAGTCCCCACCTCTGATTCCCCAAATCTGATTCCCCACCTCTGATTCCCCAGCTCTGATTCCCCGCCTCTGATTCCCCGCATCTGATACCCTGCATCTGATTCCAAGCCTCTGATTCCCTGCCTCTGATTCCCAACCTCTGATTCCCCACCTCTGATTCCCCATATCTGATTCCCCGCCTCTGTTTCCCCGCCTCGGATTCCCCGCCTCTGTTTCCCCACATCTGATTCCCGGCCTCTGATTCCCCGCCTCTGATTCCCCATATCTGATTCCCTGCCTCTGCTTCCCCAACTCTGATTCCCCGCCTCTGATTCCCCAGCTCTGAATCCCCGCCTCTGATTCCCCGCGTCTGATTCCCTGCCTCTAATTCCCCGCCTTGATTCCCCATTTCTGATTCACAACCTCTGATTCCCCACCTCTGATTCCCTATATTTGATTCCCCGCCTCTGTTTCCCCGCCTCTGATTCCCCGCCTCTGATTCCCCATATCTGATTGCCCGCCTCTGATTGCCCACCTCTGATTCCCAGCCTCTGATTCGCCAGCTCTGATTCCCCGCCTCTGATTCCCCGCATCTGATTCCCTGCCTCTGATTCCCCGCCTCTGATTCCCCATCTCTGATTCACCGCCTTTGATTCGCCACCTCTGATTCCCCATATCTGATTCCCCGCCTCTGTTTCCCCGCCTCTGATTCCCCGCCTCTGATTCTCCATATCTCATTCCCCGCCTCTGAATCCCCATCTCTGATTCCCGGACTCTGATTCCCCTCCTCTGATTCCCGGCCTCTTATTCCCAGCATCTGATTCCCGGCCTCTGATTCCCGGTCTCTGATTCCCCGCTTCTGATTCCCTGCCTCTGATTCCCCATCTCTGATTCCGCACATCTGATTCCCTGCCTCTGATTCCCCACCTCTGATTCCCCATATCTGATTCCCCGCCTCTGTTTCCCTGCCTCTGATTCCCCGCCTCTGTTTCCCTATATCTAATTCCCCACCTCTGATGCCCCAACTCTGATTCCCCGCCTCTGATTCCCCAGCTCTGATTCCCCGCCTCTGATTCCCTGCATCCGATTCCCCATATCTGATTCCCCGCCTCTGTTTCCCCGCCTCTGATTCCCCGCCTCTGTTTCCCCATATCTGATTCCCGCCTCTGATTCCCAATTATGATTCCCCGCCTCTGATTCCCCAGCTCTGATTCCCCGCCTCTGAATCCCCAACTCTGATTCCCTGCCTCAGATTCCCCAGCTCTGATTCCCCGCCTTTGATTCCCCCCGTCTGATTCCCAGCCTCTGAATCCCCGTGTCTGATTTCCTGCCTCTGAATCCCCGCCTCTGTTTCCCCATCTCTGATTCACCGCCTCTGATTCCCCACCTCTGATTCCCCATCTCTGATTCCCCGCCTCTGTTTCCCCGCCTCTGATTCCCTGCCTCTGATTCCCCATATCTGATTCCCCGCCTCTGATTCCCCAACTTTGATTCCCCGCTTCTGATTCCCTGCCTCTGATTCCCCACCTCTGATTCCCCATATCTGATTCCCCGCCTCTGTTTCCCCGCCTCTGATTCCCCGCCTCTGTTTCCCTATATCTAATTCCCCACCTCTGATGCCCCAACTCTGATTCCCCGCCTCTGATTCCCCAGCTCTGATTCCCCAACTCTGATTCCCCGCTTCTGATTCCCCAGCTCTGAATCCCCGCCTCTGATTCCCCGCGTCTGATTCCCTGCCTCTGATTCCCCGCCTCTGATTCCCCATCTGTGATTCACAACCTCTGATGCCCCACCTCTGATTCCCCATATCTGATTCCCCGCCTCTGTTTCCCCGCCTCTGTTTCCACGCCTCTGATTCGCTGCCTCTGATTCCCAACCTCTGATTCCACACCTCTGATTACCCATATCTGATTCCCCGACTCTATTTCCCCATATCTGATTCCCCGCCTCTGATTCCCCAACTCTGATTCCCCGCCTCTGATTCCCCAGCTCTTATTCCCCGACTCTGATTCCCGGCATCCGATTCCCTGCCTCTGATTCCCCGCCTCTGATTCCCCATCTCTGATTCCCCGCCTCGGATTCCCCGTGTCTGATTCCCTGCCTTTGATTCCCCGCCTCTGATTCCCCGCCTCTGATTCCCTGCCACTGATTCCCTGCCCCTGATTCCCCACCTCTGATTCCCCACATCTGATTCCCCGCCTCTGTTTCCCCGCCTCTGATTCCCCGCCTCTGATTCCCCATATCTGATTCCCTGCCTCTGATTCCCCAACTCTGATTCCCCGCCTCTGATTCCCCAGCTCTGAATCCCCGCCTCTGATTCCCCGCGTCTGATTCCCTGCCTCTGATTCCCCGCCTTGATTCCCCATCTCTGATTCACAACCTCTGATTCCCCACCTCTGATTCCCTATATTTGATTCCCCGCCTCTGTTTCCCCTCCTCTGATTCCCCGCCTCTGATTCCCCATATCTGATTCCCCGCCTCTGATTGCCCACCTCTGATTCCCAGCCTCTGATTCGCCAGCTCTGATTCCCCGCCTCTGATTCCCCGCATCTGATTCCCTGCCTCTGATTCCCCGCCTCTGATTCCCCTTCTCTGATTCACCGCCTTTGATTCGCCACCTCTGATTCCCCATATCTGATTCCCCACCTCTGATTCCCGGCCTCTTATTCCCAGCATCTGATTCCCGGCCTCTGATTCCCGGCCTCTGATTCCCCGCTTCTGATTCTGATTCCCTGCCTCTTATTCCCCATCTCTGATTCCGCACATCTGATTCCCTGCCTCTGATTCCCCACCTCTGATTCCCCATATCTGATTCCCCGCCTCTGTTTCCCCGCCTCTGATTCCCGGCCTCTTATTCCCAGCATCTGATTCCCGGCCTCTGATTCCCGGCCTCTGATTCCCCGCTTCTGATTCTGATTCCCTGCCTCTTATTCCCCATCTCTGATTCCGCACATCTGATTCCCTGCCTCTGATTCCCAACCTCTGATTCCCCATATCTGATTCCCCGCCTTTGTTTCCCCGCCTCTGATTCCCCGCCTCTGTTTCCCTATATCTAATTCCCCACCTCTGATGCCCCAACTCAGATTCCCCGCCTCTGATTCCCCAGCTCTGATTCCCCGCAATCTGATTCCCTGCATCCGATTCCCCATATCTGATTCCCCGCCTTGATTCCCCATCTCTGATTCACAACCTCTGATTCCCCACCTCTGATTCCCTATATTTGATTCCCCGCCTCTGTTTCCCCGCCTCTGATTCCCCGCCTCTGATTCCCCATATCTGATTCCCCGCCTCTGATTGCCCACCTCTGATTCCCAGCCTCTGATTCGCCAGCTCTGATTCCCCGCCTCTGATTCCCCGCATCTGATTCCCTGCCTCTGATTCCCCGCCTCTGATTCCCCATCTCTGATTCACCGCCTTTGATTCGCCACCTCTGATTCCCCATATCTGATTCCCCGCCTCTGTTTCCCCGCCTCTGATTCCCCGCCTCTGATTCTCCATATCTCATTCCCCGCCTCTGAATCCCCATCTATGATTCCCGGACTCTGATTCCCCTCCTCTGATTCCCGGCCTCTTATTCCCAGCATCTGATTCCCGGCCTCTGATTCCCGGTCTCTGATTCCCCGCTTCCGATTCCCTGCCTCTGATTCCCCATCTCTGATTCCGCACATCTGATTCCCTGCCTCTGATTCCCCACCTCTGATTCCCCATATCTGATTCCCCGCCTCTGTTTCCCCGCCTCTGATTCCCCGCCTCTGTTTCCCTATATCTAATTCCCCACCTCTGATGCCCCAACTCTGATTCCCCGCCTCTGATTCCCCAGCTCTGATTCCCCGCCTCTGATTCCCTGCATCCGATTCCCCATATCTGATTCCCCGCCTCTGTTTCCCCGCCTCTGATTCCCCGCCTCTGTTTCCCCATATCTGATTCCCGCCTCTGATTCCCAATTATGATTCCCCGCCTCTGATTCCCCAGCTCTGATTCCCCGCCTCTGAATCCCCAACTCTGATTCCCTGCCTCAGATTCCCCAGCTCTGATTCCCCGCCTTTGATTCCCCCCGTCTGATTCCCAGCCTCTGAATTCCCGTGTCTGATTTCCTGCCTCTGAATCCCCGCCTCTGATTCCCCATCTCTGATTCACCGCCTCTGATTCCCCACCTCTGATTCCCCATCTCTGATTCCGCACATCCAATTCCCTGCCTCTGATTCCCCAACTCTGATTCCCCGCCTCAGATTCCCCGCGTCTGATTCCCTGCCTCTGATTCCCCGCCTCTGATTCCCTGCCTCTGATTCCCCATATCTGATTCCCCGCCTCTGATTCCCCAACTTTGATTCCCCGCTTCTGATTCCCTGCCTCTGATTCCCCACCTCTGATTCCCCATATCTGATTCCCCGCCTCTGTTTCCCCGCCTCTGATTCCCTGCCTCTGATTCCCCATATCTGATTCCCCGCCTCTGATTCCCCAACTTTGATTCCCCGCTTCTGATTCCCTGCCTCTGATTCCCCACCTCTGATTCCCCATATCTGATTCCCCGCCTCTGTTTCCCCGCCTCTGATTCCCCGCCTCTGTTTCCCTATATCTAATTCCCCACCTCTGATGCCCCAACTCTGATTCCCCGCCTCTGATTCCCCAGCTCTGATTCCCCAACTCTGATTCCCCGCTTCTGATTCCCCAGCTCTGAATCCCCGCCTCTGATTCCCCGCGTCTGATTCCCTGCCTCTGATTCCCCGCCTCTGATTCCCCATCTGTGATTCACAACCTCTGATGCCCCACCTCTGATTCCCCATATCTGATTCCCCGCCTCTGTTTCCCCGCCTCTGTTTCCCCGCCTCTGATTCGCTGCCTCTGATTCCCAACCTCTGATTCCACACCTCTGATTCCCCATATCTGATTCCCCGACTCTATTTCCCCATATCTGATTCCCCGCCTCTGATTCCCCAACTCTGATTCCCCGCCTCTGATTCCCCAGCTCTTATTCCCCGACTCTGATTCCCGGCATCCGATTCCCTGCCTCTGATTCCCCGCCTCTGATTCCCCATCTCTGATTCCCCGCCTCTGATTCCCCGTGTCTGATTCCCTGCCTTTGATTCCCCGCCTCTGATTCCCCGCCTCTGATTCCCTGCCACTGATTCCCTGCCCCTGATTCCCCACCTCTGATTCCCCACATCTGATTCCCCGCCTCTGTTTCCCCGCCTCTGATTCCCCGCCTCTGATTCCCCATATCTGATTCCCTGCCTCTGATTCCCCAACTCTGATTCCCCGCCTCTGATTCCCCAGCTCTGAATCCCCGCCTCTGATTCCCCGCGTCTGATTCCCTGCCTCTGATTCCCCGCCTTGATTCCCCATCTCTGATTCACAACCTCTGATTCCCCACCTCTGATTCCCTATATTTGATTCCCCGCCTCTGTTTCCCCGCCTCTGATTCCCCGCCTCTGATTCCCCATATCTGATTCCCCGCCTCTGATTGCCCACCTCTGATTCCCAGCCTCTGATTCGCCAGCTCTGATTCCCCGCCTCTGATTCCCCGCATCTGATTCCCTGCCTCTGATTCCCCGCCTCTGATTCCCCTTCTCTGATTCACCGCCTTTGATTCGCCACCTCTGATTCCCCATATCTGATTCCCCACCTCTGATTCCCGGCCTCTTATTCCCAGCATCTGATTCCCGGCCTCTGATTCCCGGCCTCTGATTCCCCGCTTCTGATTCTGATTCCCTGCCTCTTATTCCCCATCTCTGATTCCGCACATCTGATTCCCTGCCTCTGATTCCCCACCTCTGATTCCCCATATCTGATTCCCCGCCTCTGTTTCCCCGCCTCTGATTCCCGGCCTCTTATTCCCAGCATCTGATTCCCGGCCTCTGATTCCCGGCCTCTGATTCCCCGCTTCTGATTCTGATTCCCTGCCTCTTACTCCCCATCTCTGATTCCGCACATCTGATTCCCTGCCTCTGATTCCCCACCTCTGATTCCCCATATCTGATTCCCCGCCTCTGTTTCCCCGCCTCTGATTCCCCGCCTCTGTTTCCCTATATCTAATTCCCCACCTCTGATGCCCCAACTCAGATTCCCCGCCTCTGATTCCCCAGCTCTGATTCCCCGCCTCTGATTCCCTGCATCCGATTCCCCATATCTGATTCCCCGCCTCTGTTTCACCGCCTCTGATTCCCCGCCTCTGTTTCCCCATATCTGATTCCCGCCTCTGATTCCCAACTATGAATCCCCTCCTCTGATTCCCCAGCTCTGATTCCCTGCCTCTGATTCCCCGCGTTCTATTCCCTGCCTCTGATTCCCCGCCTGTGATTCCCCATCACTGATTCACCACCTCTGATTCCCTACCTCTGATTCCCCGCATCTGATACCCTGCATCTGATTCCAAGCCTCTGATTCCCTGCCTCTGATTCCAAACCTCTGATTCCCCACCTCTGATTCCCCATATCTGATTCCCCGCCTCTGTTTCCCCGCCTCGGATTCCCCGCCTCTGTTTCCCTATATCTAATTCCCCACCTCTGATGCCCCAACTCTGATTCCCCGCCTCTGATTCCCCAGCTCTGATTCCCCGCCTCTGATTCCCTGCATCCGATTCCCCATATCTGATTCCCCGCCTCTGTTTCCCCGCCTCTGATTCCCCGCCTCTGTTTCCCCATATCTGATTCCCGCCTCTGATTCCCAACTATGATTCCCCGCCTCTGATTCCCCAGCTCTGATTCCCCGCCTCTGAATCCCCAACTCTGATTCCCTGCCTCAGATTCCCCAGCTCTGATTCCCCGCCTTTGATTCCCCCCGTCTGATTCCCAGCCTCTGAATCCCCGTGTCTGATTTCCTGCCTCTGATTCCCCGCCTCTGATTCCCCATCTCTGATTCACCGCCTCTGATTCCCCACCTCTGATTCCCCATCTCTGATTCCGCACATCCAATTCCCTGCCTCTGATTCCCCAACTCTGATTCCCCACCTCTGATTCCCCAGCTCTGATTCCCCGCCTCAGATTCCCCGCGTCTGATTCCCTGCCTCTGATTCCCCGCCTCTGATTCCCTGCCTCTGATTCCCCATATCTGATTCCCCGCCTCTGATTCCCCAACTTTGATTCCCCGCTTCTGATTCCCTGCCTCTGATTCCCCACCTCTGATTCCCCATATCTGATTCCCCGCCTCTGTTTCCCCGCCTCTGATTCCCCGCCTCTGTTTCCCTATATCTAATTCCCCACCTCTGATGCCCCAACTCTGATTCCCCGCCTCTGATTCCCCAGCTCTGATTCCCCAACTCTGATTCCCCGCTTCTGATTCCCCAGCTCTGAATCCCCGCCTCTGATTCCCCGCGTCTGATTCCCTGCCTCTGATTTCCCGCCTCTGATTCCCCATCTGTGATTCACAACCTCTGATGCCCCACCTCTGATTCCCCATATCTGATTCCCCGCCTCTGTTTCCCCGCCTCTGTTTCCCCGCCTCTGATTCGCTGCCTCTGATTCCCAACCTCTGATTCCACACCTCTGATTCCCCATATCTGATTCCCCGACTCTATTTCCCCATATCTGATTCCCCGCCTCTGATTCCCCAACTCTGATTCCCCACCTCTGATTCCCCAGCTCTGATTCCCCGACTCTGATTCCCGGCATCCGATTCCCTGCCTCTGATTCCCCGCCTCTGATTCCCCATCTCTGATTCCCCGCCTCTGATTCCCCGTGTCTGATTCCCTGCCTTTGATTCCCCGCCTCTGATTCCCCGCCTCTGATTCCCTGCCACTGATTCCCTGCCCCTGATTCCCCACCTCTGATTCCCCACATCTGATTCCCCGCCTCTGTTTCCCCGCCTCTGATTCCCCGCCTCTGATTCCCCATATCTGATTCCCTGCCTCTGATTCCCCAACTCTGATTCCCCGCCTCTGATTCCCCAGCTCTGAATCCCCGCCTCTGATTCCCCGCGTCTGATTCCCTGCCTCTGATTCCCCGCCTTGATTCCCCATCTCTGATTCACAACCTCTGATTCCCCACCTCTGATTCCCTATATTTGATTCCCCGCCTCTGTTTCCCCGCCTCTGATTCCCCGCCTCTGATTCCCCATATCTGATTCCCCGCCTCTGATTGCCCACCTCTGATTCCCAGCCTCTGATTCGCCAGCTCTGATTCCCCGCCTCTGATTCCCCGCATCTGATTCCCTGCCTCTGATTCCCCGCCTCTGATTCCCCATCTCTGATTCACCGCCTTTGATTCGCCACCTCTGATTCCCCATATCTGATTCCCCACCTCTGATTCCCGGCCTCTTATTCCCAGCATCTGATTCCCGGCCTCTGATTCCCGGCCTCTGATTCCCCGCTTCTGATTCTGATTCCCTGCCTCTTATTCCCCATCTCTGATTCCGCACATCTGATTCCCTGCCTCTGATTCCCCACCTCTGATTCCCCATATCTGATTCCCCGCCTCTGTTTCCCCGCCTCTGATTCCCGGCCTCTTATTCCCAGCATCTGATTCCCGGCCTCTGATTCCCGGCCTCTGATTCCCCACTTCTGATTCTGATTCCCTGCCTCTTATTCCCCATCTCTAATTCCGCACATCTGATTCCCTGCCTCTGATTCCCCACCTCTGATTCCCCATATCTGATTCCCCGCCTCTGTTTCCCCGCCTCTGATTCCCCGCCTCTGTTTCCCTATATCTAATTCCCCACCTCTGATGCCCCAACTCAGATTCCCCGCCTCTGATTCCCCAGCTCTGATTCCCCGCCTCTGATTCCCTGCATCCGATTCCCCATATCTGATTCCCCGCCTCTGTTTCACCGCCTCTGATTCCCCGCCTCTGTTTCCCCATATCTGATTCCCGCCTCTGATTCCCAACTATGAATCCCCTCCTCTGATTCCCCAGCTCTGATTCCCTGCCTCTGATTCCCCGCGTTCTATTCCCTGCCTCTGATTCCCCGCCTGTGATTCCCCATCACTGATTCACCACCTCTGATTCCATACCTCTGATTCCCCATATCTAATTCCCCGCCTCTGTTTGCCCGCCTCTGATTCCCCGCCTCTGTTTCCCCATATCTGATTCCCCGCCTCTGAATCCCCAACTCTGATTCCCTGCCTCAGATTCCCCAGCTCTGATTCCCCGCCTTTGATTCCCCCCGTCTGATTCCCAGCCTCTGAATCCCCGTGTCTGATTTCCTGCCTCTGATTCCCCGCCTCTGATTCCCCATCTCTGATTCACCTCCTCTGATTCCCCACCTCTGATTCCCCCTCTCTGATTCCGCACATCCAATTCCCTGCCTCTGATTCCCCAACTCTGATTCCCCACCTCTGATTCCCCAGCTCTGATTCCCCGCCTCAGATTCCCCGCGTCTGATTCCCTGCCTCTGATTCCACGCCTCTGATTCCCTGCCTCTGATTCCCCATATCTGATTCCCCGCCTCTGATTCCCCAACTCTGATTCCCCGCTTCTGATTCCCCAGCTCTGAATCCCCACCTCTGATTCCCCGCGTCTGATTCCCTGCCACTGATTCCCCGCCTCTGATTCCCCATCTGTGATTCACAACCTCTGATGCCCCACCTCTGATTCCCCATATCTGATTCCCTGCCTCTGTTTCCCCGCCTCTGATTCCCCACCTCTGATTCCCCAACTCTAATACCCCGCCTCAGATTCCCCAGCTCTGATTCCCCACCTCTGATTCCCCGCATCTGATTCCCTGCCTCTGATTCCCCGCCTCTGATTCCAGGCCTCTGATTCCCAGCATCTGATTCCGGCCTCTGATTCCCGGCCTCTGATTCCCTGCTTCTGATTCTGATTCCCTGCCTCTGATTCCCCATCTCTGATTCCGCAAATCTGATTCCCTGCCTCTGATTCCCCACCTCTGATTCCCCATATCTGAATCCCCGCCTCTGATTCCCCGCCTCTGATTCCCCGCCTCTGTTTCCCAATATCTAAGTCCCCACCTCTGATTCCCCAAATCTGATTCCCCACCTCTGATTCCCCAGCTCTGATTCCCCGCCTCTGATTCCCCGCATATGATACCCTGCATCTGATTCCAAGCCTCTGATTCCCTGCCTCTGATTCCCAACCTCTGATTCCCCACCTCTGATTCCCCATATCTGATTCCCCGCCTCTGTTTCCCCGCCTCGGATTCCCCGCCTCTGTTTCCCCACATCTGATTCCCGGCCTCTGATTCCCCGCCTATGATTCCCCATATCTGATTCCCTGCCTCTGCTTCCCCAACTCTGATTCACCGCCTCTGATTCCCCAGCTCTGAATACCCGCCTCTGATTCCCCGCGTCTGATTCCCTGCCTCTGATTCCCCGCCTTGATTCCCCATCTCTGATTCACAACCTCTGATTCCCCACCTCTGATTCCCTATATTTGATTCCCCGCCTCTGTTTCCCCGCCTCTGATTCCCCGCCTCTGATTCCCCATATCTGATTCCCCGCCTCTGATTGCCCACCTCTGATTCCCAGCCTCTGATTCGCCAGCTCTGATTCCCCGCCTCTGATTCCCCGCATCTGATTCCCTGCCTCTGATTCCCCGCCTCTGATTCCCCATCTCTGATTCACCGCCTTTGATTCACCACCTCTGATTCCCCATATCTGATTAACCGCCTCTGTTTCCCCGCCTCTTATTCCCCGCCTCTGATTCTCCATATCTCATTCCCCGCCTCTGAATCCCCATCTCTGATTCCCGGACTCTGATTCCCCTCCTCTGATTCCCGGCCTCTTATTCCCAGCATCTGATTCCCCGCTTCTGATTCCCTGCCTCTGATTCCCCATCTCTGATTCCGCACATCTGATTCCCTGCCTCTGATTCCCCACCTCTGATTCCCCATATCTGATTCCCCGCCTCTGTTTCCCCGCCTCTGATTCCCCGCCTCTGTTTCCCTATATCTAATTCCCCACCTCTGATGCCCCAACTCTGATTCCCCGCCTCTGATTCCCCAGCTCTGATTCCCCGCCTCTGATTCCCTGCTCCGATTCCCCATATCTGATTCCCCGCCTCTGTTTCCCCGCCTCTGATTCCCCGCCTCTGTTTCCCCATATCTGATTCCCGCCTCTGATTCCCAACTATGATTCCCCGCCTCTGATTCCCCAGCTCTGATTCCCCGCCTCTGAATCACCAACTCTGATTCCCTGCCTCAGATTCCCCAGCTCTGATTCCCCGCCTATGATTCCCCCTGTCTGATTCCCAGCCTCTGAATCCCCGTGTCTGATTTCCTGCCTCTGATTCCCCGCCTCTGATTCGCCATCTCTGATTCACCGCCTCTGATTCCCCACCTCTGATTTCCCATCTCTGATTCCGCACATCCAAATCCCTGCCTCTGATTCCCCAACTCTGATTCCACACCTCTGATTCCCCAGCTCTGATTCCCCGCCTCAGATTCCCGCGTCTGATTCCCTGCCTCTGATTCCCCGCCTCTGATTCCCTGCCTCTGATTCCCCATATCTGATTCCCCGCCTCTGATTCCCCAACTCTGATTCCCCGCTTCTGATTCCCGGCCTCTGATTCCCCACCTCTGATTCCCCATATCTGATTCCCCGCCTCTGTTTCCCCGCCTCTGATTCCCCGCCTCTGTTTCCCTATATCTAATTCCCCACCTCTGATGCCCCAACTCTGATTCCCCGCCTCTGATTCCCCAGCTCTGATTCCCCAACTCTGATTCCCCGCTTCTGATTCCCCAGCTCTGAATCCCCGCCTCTGATTCCCCGCGTCTGATTCCCTGCCTCTGATTCCCCGCCTCTGATTCCCCATCTGTGATTCACAACCTCTGATGCCCCACCTCTGATTCCCCATATCTGATTCCCCGCCTCTGTTTCCCCGCCTCTGATTCCCAGCCTCTGATTCCCCATATCTGATTCCCCGCCTCTGATTGCCCACCTCTGATTCCCCGCGTCTGATACCATGCCTCTGATTCCCCGCCTCTGATTCCCCATCTCTGATTCACCACCTCTGATTCCCGGCCTCTGATTCCCCATCTCTGATTCCGCACATCCGATTCCCTGCCTATGAATCCCCACCTCTGATTCCCCGCCTCTGATTCCCCATATCTGATTCCCTGCCTCTGTTTCCCCGCCTCTGATTCCCTACCTCTGTTTCCCCATATCTGATTCCCCGCCTCTGATTCCCCAACTCTAATACCCCGCCTCTGATTCCCCAGCTCTGATTCCCCGCCTCTGATTCCCCGCATCTGATTCCCTGCCTCTGATTCCCCGCCTCTGATTCCAGGCCTCTGATTCCCATCATCTGATTCCGGCCTCTGATTCCCGGCCTCTGATTCCCTGCTTCTGATTCTGATTCCCTGCCTCTGATTCCCCATCTCTGATTCCGCACATCTGATTCCCTGCCTCTGATTCCCCACCTCTGATTCCCCGCCTCTGTTTCCCCGCCTCTGATTCCCCGCCTCTGTTTCCCAATATCTAAGTCCCCACCTCTGATTCCCCAAATCTGATTCCCCACCTCTGATTCCCCAGCTCTGATTCCCCGCCTCTGATTCCCTTCATCTGATTCCGGCCTCTGATTCCCGGCCTCTGATTCCCTGCTTCTGATTCTGATTCCCTGCCTCTGATTCCCCATCTCTGATTCCGCACATCTGATTCCCTGCCTCTGATTCCCCACCTCTGATTCCCCAAATCTGATTCCCCACCTCTGATTCCCCAGCTCTGATTCCCCGCCTCTGATTCCCAACCTCTAATTCCCCACCTCTGATTCCCCATATCTGATTCCCCGCCTCTGTTTCCCCGCCTCGGATTCCCCGCCTCAGTTTCCCCATATCTGATTCCCGGCCTCTGATTCCCCGCCTCTGATTCCCCGCCTCTGATTTCCTGCCTCTGATTCCCCATCTCCGATTCCCTGCCTCTGATTCCCAACCTCTGATTCCCCACCTCTGATTCCCCATATCTGATTCCCCGCCTCTGTTTCCCCGCCTCTGATTCCCCGCCTCTGATTCCCAACTCTGATTCCCCGCCTCTGATTCCCCAGCTCTGATTCCCCGTGTTTGATTCCCTGCCTCTGATTCCCTGCCCTGATTCCCCATCTCTGTTTCACCGCCTTTGATTCGCCACCTCTGATTCCACATATCTGATTCCCCGCCTCTGTTTCCCCGACTCTGATTCCCTTCCTCTGATTCCCAAACTCTGATTCCACACCTCTGATTCCCCATATCTGATTCCCCGCCTCTATTTCCCCATATCTGAATCCCCGCCTCTGATTCCCCAACTCTGATTCCCCGCCTCTGATTCCCCAGCTCTGATTCCCCGACTCTGATTCCCGGCGTCCGATTCCCTGCCTCTGATTCCCCGTGTCTGATTCCCTGCCTCTGATTCCCCGCCTCTGATTCCCCGCCTCTGATTCCCTGACACTGAATCCCTGCCCCTGATTCCCCACCTCTGATTCCCCATATCTGATTCCCCGCCTCTGTTTCCCCGCCTCTGATTCCCCGCCTCTGATTCCCCATATCTGATTCCCTGCCTCTGATTCCCCAACTCTGATTCCCCGCCTCTGATTCCCCAGCTCTGAATCCCCGCCTCTGATTCCCCGTGTCTGATTCTCTGCCTCTGATTCCCCGCCTTGATTCCCCATCTCTGATTCACAACCTCTGATTCCCCACCTCTGATTCCCTATATTTGATTCCCCGCCTCTGTTTCCCCGCCTCTGATTCCCCGCCTCTGATTCCCCATATCTGATTCCCCGCCTCTGATTGCCCACCTCTGATTCCCCGCCTCTGATTCACCAGCTCTGATTCCCCATATCTGATTCCCCGCCTCTGTTTCCACGACTCTGATTCCCTGCCTCTGATTCCCAACCTCTGATTCCACACCTCTGATTCCCCATATCTGATTCCCCGCCTCTATTATCCCATATCTGATTCCCCGCCTCTGATTCCCCAAATCTGATTCCCCGCCTCTGATTCCCCAGCTCTGATTCCCCGACTCTGATTCCCGGCATCCGATTCCCTGCCTCTGATTCCCCGCCTCTGATTCCCCATCTCTGATTCCCCGCCTCTGATTCCCCGTGTCTGATTCCCTGCCTTTGATTCCCCGCCTCTGATTCCCCGCCTCTGATTCCCTGCCACTGATTCCCTGCCCCTGATTCCCCACCTCTGATTCCCCACATCTGATTCCCCGCCTCTGTTTCCCCGCCTCTGATTCCCCGCCTCTGATTCCCCATATCTGATTCCCTGCCTCTGATTCCCCAACTCTGATTCCCCGCCTCTGATTCCCCAGCTCTGAATCCCCGCCTCTGATTCCCCGCGTCTGATTCCCTGCCTCTGATTCCCCGCCTTGATTCCCCATCTCTGATTCACAACCTCTGATTCCCCACATCTGATTCCCTATATTTGATTCCCCGCCTCTGTTTCCCCGCCTCTGATTCCCCGCCTCTGATTCCCCATATCTGATTCCCCGCCTCTGATTGCCCACCTCTGATTCCCAGCCTCTGATTCGCCTGCTCTGATTCCCCGCCTCTGATTCCCCGCATCTGATTCCCTGCCTCTGATTCCCCGCCTCTGATTCCCCATCTCTGATTCACCGCCTTTGATTCGCCACCTATGATTCCCCATATCTGATTCCCCACCTCTGATTCCCGGCCTCTTATTCCCAGCATCTGATTCCCGGCCTCTGATTCCCGGCCTCTGATTCCCCGCTTCTGATTCTGATTCCCTGCCTCTTATTCCCCATCTCTGAATCCGCACATCTGATTCCCTGCCTCTGATTCCCCACCTCTGATTCCCCATATCTGATTCCCCGCCTCTGTTTCCCCGCCTCTGATTCCCGGCCTCTTATTCCCAGCATCTGATTCCCGGCCTCTGATTCCCGGCCTCTGATTCCCCGCTTCTGATTCTGATTCCCTGCCTCTCATTCCCCATCTCTGATTCCGCACATCTGATTCCCCGCCTCTGTTTCCCCGCCTCTGATTCCCCGCCTCTGTTTCCCTATATCTAATTCCCCACCTCTGATGCCCCAACTCTTATTCCCCGCCTCTGATTCCCCAGCTCTGATTCCCCGCCTCTGATTCCCTGCATCCGATTCCCCATATCTGATTCCCCGCCTCTGTTTCACCGCCTCTGATTCCCCGCCTCTGTTTCCCCATATCTGATTCCCGCCTCTGATTCCCAACTATGAATCCCCTCCTCTGATTCCCCAGCTCTGATTCCCTGCCTCTGATTCCCCGCGTTCTATTCCCTGCCTCTGATTCCACGCCTGTGATTCCCCATCACTGATTCACCACCTCTGATTCCCCACCTCTGATTCCCCATATCTAATTCCCCGCCTCTGTTTGCCCGCCTCTGATTCCCCGCCTCTGTTTCCCCATATCTGATTCCCCGCCTCTGAATCCCCAACTCTGATTCCCTGCCTCAGATTCCCCAGCTCTGATTCCCCGCCTTTGATTCCCCCCGTCTGATTCCCAGCCTCTGAATCCCCGTGTCTGATTTCCGGCCTCTGATTCCCCGCCTCTGATTCCCCATCTCTGATTCACCTCCTCTGATTCCCCACCTCTGATTCCCCCTCTCTGATTCCGCACATCCAATTCCCTGCCTCTGATTCCCCAACTCTGATTCCCCACCTCTGATTCCCCAGCTCTGATTCCCCGCCTCAGATTCCCCGCGTCTGATTCCCTGCCTCTGATTCCCCGCCTCTGATTCCCTGCCTCTGATTCCCCATATCTGATTCCCCGCCTCTGATTCCCCAACTCTGATTCCCCGCCTCTGATTCCCCAGCTCTGAATCCCCGCCTCTGATTCCCCGTGTCTGATTCCCTGCCTCTGATTCCCCGCCTTGATTCCCCATCTCTGATTCACAACCTCTGATTCCCCACCTCTGATTCCCTATATTTGATTCCCCGCCTCTGTTTCCCCGCCTCTGATTCCCCGCCTCTGATTCCCCATATCTGATTCCCCGCCTCTGATTGCCCACCTCTGATTCCCCGCCTCTGATTCGCCAGCTCTGATTCCCCATATCTGATTCCCCGCCTCTGTTTCCACGACTCTGATTCCCTGCCTCTGATTCCCAACGTCTGATTCCACACCTCTGATTCCCCATATCTGATTCCCCGCCTCTATTTCCCCATATCTGATTCCCCGCCTCTGATTCCCCAACTCTGATTCCCCGCCTCTGATTCCCCAGCTCTGATTCCCCGACTCTGATTCCCGGCATCCGATTCCCTGCCTCTGATTCCCCGCCTCTGATTCCCCATCTCTGATTCCCCGCCTCTGATTCCCCGTGTCTGATTCCCTGCCTTTGATTCCCCGCCTCTGATTCCCCGCCTCTGATTCCCTGCCACTGATTCCCTGCCCCTGATTCCCCACCTCTGATTCCCCACATCTGATTCCCCGCCTCTGTTTCCCCGCCTCTGATTCCCCGCCTCTGATTCCCCATATCTGATTCCCTGCCTCTGATTCCCCAACTCTGATTCCCCGCCTCTGATTCCCCAGCTCTGAATCCCCGCCTCTGATTCCCCGCGTCTGATTCCCTGCCTCTGATTCCCCGCCTTGATTCCCCATCTCTGATTCACAACCTCTGATTCCCCACCTCTGATTCCCTATATTTGATTCCCCGCCTCTGTTTCCCCGCCTCTGATTCCCCGCCTCTGATTCCCCATATCTGATTCCCCGCCTCTGATTGCCCACCTCTGATTCCCAGCCTCTGATTCGCCTGCTCTGATTCCCCGCCTCTGATTCCCCGCATCTGATTCCCTGCCTCTGATTCCCCGCCTCTGATTCCCCATCTCTGATTCACCGCCTTTGATTCGCCACCTCTGATTCCCCATATCTGATTCCCCACCTCTGATTCCCGGCCTCTTATTCCCAGCATCTGATTCCCGGCCTCTGATTCCCGGCCTCTGATTCCCCGCTTCTGATTCTGATTCCCTGCCTCTTATTCCCCATCTCTGATTCCGCACATCTGATTCCCTGCCTCTGATTCCCCACCTCTGATTCCCCATATCTGATTCCCCGCCTCTGTTTCCCCGCCTCTGATTCCCGGCCTCTTATTCCCAGCATCTGATTCCCGGCCTCTGATTCCCGGCCTCTGATTCCCCGCTTCTGATTCTGATTCCCTGCCTCTTATTCCCCATCTCTGATTACGCACATCTGATTCCCCGCCTCTGTTTCCCCGCCTCTGATTCTCCGCCTCTGTTTCCCTATATCTAATTCCCCACCTCTGATGCCCCAACTCTGATTCCCCGCCTCTGATTCCCCAGCTCTGATTCCCCGCCTCTGATTCCCTGCATCCGATTCCCCATATCTGATTCCCCGCCTCTGTTTCACCGCCTCTGATTCCCCGCCTCTGTTTCCCCATATCTGATTCCCGCCTCTGATTCCCAACTATGAATCCCCTCCTCTGATTCCCCAGCTCTGATTCCCTGCCTCTGATTCCCCGCGTTCTATTCCCTGCCTCTGATTCCCCGCCTGTGATTCCCCATCACTGATTCACCACCTCTGATTCCCTACCTCTGATTCCCCATATCTAATTCCCCGCCTCTGTTTGCCCGCCTCTGATTCCCCGCCTCTGTTTCCCCATATCTGATTCCCCGCCTCTGAATCCCCAACTCTGATTCCCTGCCTCAGATTCCCCAGCTCTGATTCCCCGCCTTTGATTCCCCCCATCTGATTCCCAGCCTCTGAATCCCCGTGTCTGATTTCCGGCCTCTGATTCCCCGCCTCTGATTCCCCATCTCTGATTCACCTCCTCTGATTCCCCACCTCTGATTCCCCCTCTCTGATTCCGCACATCCAATTCCCTGCCTCTGATTCCCCAACTCTGATTCCCCACCTCTGATTCCCCAGCTCTGATTCCCCGCCTCAGATTCCCCGCGTCTGATTCCCTGCCTCTGATTCCCCGCCTCTGATTCCCTGCCTCTGATTCCCCATATCTGATTCCCCGCCTCTGATTCCCCAACTCTGATTCCCCGCTTCTGATTCCCCAGCTCTGAATCCCCGCCTCTGATTCCCCGCGTCTGATTCCCTGCCTCTAATTCCCCGCCTCTGATTCCCCATCTGTGATTCACAACCTCTGATGCCCCACCTCTGATTCCCCATATCTGATTCCCTGCCTCTGTTTCCCCGCCTCTGATTCCCCACCTCTGTTTCCCCATATCTGATTCCCCACCTCTGATTCCCCAACTCTAATACCCCGCCTCTGATTCCCCAGCTCTGATTCCCCGCCTCTGATTCCCCGCCTCTGATTCCCTGCCTCTGATTCCCCGCCTCTGATTCCAGGCCTCTGATTCCCAGCATCTGATTCCGGCCTCTGATTCCCGGCCTCTGATTCCCTGCTTCTGATTCTGATTCCCTGCCTCTGATTCCCCATCTCTGATTCCGCACATCTGATTCCCTGCCTCTGATTCCCCACCTCTGATTCCCCATATCTGATTCCCCGCCTCTGTTTCCCCGCCTCTGATTCCCCGCCTCTGTTTCCCAATATCTAAGTCCCCACCTCTGATTCCCCAAATCTGATTCCCCACCTCTGATTCCCCGCCTCGGATTCCCCGCATCTGATACCCTGCATCTGATTCCAAGCCTCTGATTCCCTGCCTCTGATTCCCAACCTCTGATTCCCCACCTCTGATTCCCCATATCTGATTCCCCGCCTCTGTTTCCCCGCCTCGGATTCCCCGCCTCTGTTTCCCCACATCTGATTCCCGGCCTCTGATTCCCCGCCTCTGATTCCCCATATCTGATTCCCTGCCTCTGATTCCCCAACTCTGATTCCCCGCCTCTGATTCCCCAGCTCTGAATCCCCGCCTCTGATTCCCCGCGTCTGATTCCCTGCCTCTGATTCCCCGCCTTGATTCCCCATCTCTGATTCACAACCTCTGATTCCCCACCTCTGATTCCCTATATTTGATTCCCCGCCTCTGTTTCCCCGCCTCTGATTCCCCGCCTCTGATTCCCCATATCAGATTCCCCGCCTCTGATTGCCCACCTCTGATTCCCAGCCTCTGATTCGCCAGCTCTGATTCCCCGCCTCTGATTCCCCGCATCTGATTCCCTGCCTCTGATTCCCCGCCTCTGATTCCCCATCTCTGATTCACCGCCTTTGATTCGCCACCTCTGATTTCCCATATCTGATTCCCCGCCTCTGTTTCCCCGCCTCTGATTCCCCACCTCTGTTTCCCCATATCTGATTCCCCACCTCTGATTCCCCAACTCTAATACCCCGCCTCTGATTCCCCAGCTCTGATTCCCCGCCTCTGATTCCCCGCCTCTGATTCCCTGCCTCTGATTCCCCGCCTCTGATTCCAGGCCTCTGATTCCCCGCCTCTGATTCCCCATCTCTGATTCACCTCCTCTGATTCCCCACCTCTGATTCCCCCTCTCTGATTCCGCACATCCAATTCCCTGCCTCTGATTCCCCAACTCTGATTCCCCACCTCTGATTCCCCAGCTCTGATTCCCCGCCTCAGATTCCCCGCGTCTGATTCCCTGCCTCTGATTCCCCGCCTCTGATTCCCTGCCTCTGATTCCCCATATCTGATTCCCCGCCTCTGATTCCCCAACTCTGATTCCCCGCTTCTGATTCCCCAGCTCTGAATCCCCGCCTCTGATTCCCCGCGTCTGATTCCCTGCCTCTAATTCCCCGCCTCTGATTCCCCATCTGTGATTCACAACCTCTGATGCCCCACCTCTGATTCCCCATATCTGATTCCCTGCCTCTGTTTCCCCGCCTCTGATTCCCCACCTCTGTTTCCCCATATCTGATTCCCCACCTCTGATTCCCCAACTCTAATACCCCGCCTCTGATTCCCCAGCTCTGATTCCCCGCCTCTGATTCCCCGCCTCTGATTCCCTGCCTCTGATTCCCCGCCTCTGATTCCAGGCCTCTGATTCCCAGCATCTGATTCCGGCCTCTGATTCCCGGCCTCTGATTCCCTGCTTCTGATTCTGATTCCCTGCCTCTGATTCCCCATCTCTGATTCCGCACATCTGATTCCCTGCCTCTGATTCCCCACCTCTGATTCCCCATATCTGATTCCCCGCCTCTGTTTCCCCGCCTCTGATTCCCCGCCTCTGTTTCCCAATATCTAAGTCCCCACCTCTGATTCCCCAAATCTGATTCCCCACCTCTGATTCCCCGCCTCGGATTCCCCGCATCTGATACCCTGCATCTGATTCCAAGCCTCTGATTCCCTGCCTCTGATTCCCAACCTCTGATTCCCCACCTCTGATTCCCCATATCTGATTCCCCGCCTCTGTTTCCCCGCCTCGGATTCCCCGCCTCTGTTTCCCCACATCTGATTCCCGGCCTCTGATTCCCCGCCTCTGATTCCCCATATCTGATTCCCTGCCTCTGATTCCCCAACTCTGATTCCCCGCCTCTGATTCCCCAGCTCTGAATCCCCGCCTCTGATTCCCCGCGTCTGATTCCCTGCCTCTGATTCCCCGCCTTGATTCCCCATCTCTGATTCACAACCTCTGATTCCCCACCTCTGATTCCCTATATTTGATTCCCCGCCTCTGTTTCCCCGCCTCTGATTCCCCGCCTCTGATTCCCCATATCAGATTCCCCGCCTCTGATTGCCCACCTCTGATTCCCAGCCTCTGATTCGCCAGCTCTGATTCCCCGCCTCTGATTCCCCGCATCTGATTCCCTGCCTCTGATTCCCCGCCTCTGATTCCCCATCTCTGATTCACCGCCTTTGATTCGCCACCTCTGATTTCCCATATCTGATTCCCCGCCTCTGTTTCCCCGCCTCTGATTCCCCGCCTCTGATTCTCAATATATCATTCCCCGCCTCTGAATCCCCATCTCTGATTCCCGGACTCTGATTCCCCTCCTCTGATTCCCGGCCTCTTATTCCCAGCATCTGATTCCCGGCCTCTGATTCCCGGCCTCTGATTCCCCTCTTCTGATTCCCTGCCTCTGATTCCCCATCTCTGATTCCGCACATCTGATTCCCTGCCTCTGATTCCCCACCTCTGATTCCCCATATCTGATTCCCCGCCTCTGTTTCCCCGCCTCTGATTCCCCGCCTCTGTTTCCCTATATCTAATTCCCCACCTCTGATGCCCCAACTCTGATTCCCCGCCTCTGATTCCCCAGCTCAGATTCCCCGCCTCTGATTCCCTGCATCCGATTCCCCATATCTGATTCCCCGCCTCTGTTTCCCCGCCTCTGATTCCCCGCCTCTGTTTCCCCAGCTCTGATTCCCTGCCTCTGATTCCCCGCGTTCTATTCCCTGCCTCTGATTCCCCGCCTGTGATTCCCCATCACTGATTCACCACCTCTGATTCCCTACCTCTGATTCCCCATATCTAATTCCCCGCCTCTGTTTGCCCGCCTCTGATTCCCCGCCTCTGTTTCCCCATATCTGATTCCCCGCCTCTGAATCCCCAACTCTGATTCCCTGCCTCAGATTCCCCAGCTCTGATTCCCCGCCTTTGATTCCCCCCGTCTGATTCCCAGCCTCTGAATCCCCGTGTCTGATTTCCTGCCTCTGATTCCCCGCCTCTGATTCCCCATCTCTGATTCACCGCCTCTGATTCCCCTCCTCTGATTCCCCATCTCTGATTCCGCACATCCAATTCCCTGCCTCTGATTCCCCAACTCTGATTCCCCACCTCTGATTCCCCAGCTCTGATTCCCCGCCTCAGATTCCCCGCGTCTGATTCCCTGCCTCTGATTCCCCGCCTCTGATTCCCTGCCTCTGATTCCCCATATCTGATTCCCCGCCTCTGATTCCCCAACTCTGATTCCCCGCTTCTGATTCCCCAGCTCTGAATCCCCGCCTCTGATTCCCCGCGTCTGATTCCCTGCCTCTGATTCCCCGCCTCTGATTCCCCATCTCTGATTCAGAACCTCTGATGCCCCACCTCTGATTCCCCATATCTGATTCCCCGCCTCTGTTTCCCCGCCTCTGATTCCCCGCCTCTGATTCCCCATATCTGATTCCCCGCCTCTGATTGCCCACCTCTGATTCCCCGCGTCTGATACCCTGCCTCTGATTCCCCGCCTCTGATTCCCCATCTCTGATTCACCACCTCTGATTCCCGGCCTATGATTCCCCACCTCTGATTCCCCGCCTCTGATTCCCCATATCTGATTCCCTGCCTCTGATTCCCCGCCTCTGATTCCAGGCCTCTGATTCCCATCATCTGATTCCGGCCTCTGATTCCCGGCCTCTGATTCCCTGCTTCTGATTCTGATTCCCCGCCTCTGATTCCCTGCCTCTGATTCCCCATATCTGATTCCCCGCCTCTGATTCCCCAACTCTGATTCCCCGCTTCTGATTCCCCAGCTCTGAATCCCCGCCTCTGATTCCCCGCGTCTGATTCCCTGCCTCTAATTCCCCGCCTCTGATTCCCCATCTGTGATTCACAACCTCTGATGCCCCACCTCTGATTCCCCATATCTGATTCCCTGCCTCTGTTTCCCCGCCTCTGATTCCCCACCTCTGTTTCCCCATATCTGATTCCCCACCTCTGATTCCCCAACTCTAATACCCCGCCTCTGATTCCCCAGCTCTGATTCCCCGCCTCTGATTCCCCGCCTCTGATTCCCTGCCTCTGATTCCCCGCCTCTGATTCCAGGCCTCTGATTCCCAGCATCTGATTCCGGCCTCTGATTCCCGGCCTCTGATTCCCTGCTTCTGATTCTGATTCCCTGCCTCTGATTCCCCATCTCTGATTCCGCACATCTGATTCCCTGCCTCTGATTCCCCACCTCTGATTCCCCATATCTGATTCCCCGCCTCTGTTTCCCCGCCTCTGATTCCCCGCCTCTGTTTCCCAATATCTAAGTCCCCACCTCTGATTCCCCAAATCTGATTCCCCACCTCTGAATCCCCAGCTCTGATTCCCCGCCTCGGATTCCCCGCATCTGATACCCTGCATCTGATTCCAAGCCTCTGATTCCCTGCCTCTGATTCCCAACCTCTGATTCCCCACCTCTGATTCCCCATATCTGATTCCCCGCCTCTGTTTCCCCGCCTCGGATTCCCCGCCTCTGTTTCCCCACATCTGATTCCCGGCCTCTGATTCCCCGCCTCTGATTCCCCATATCTGATTCCCTGCCTCTGATTCCCCAACTCTGATTCCCCGCCTCTGATTCCCAAGCTCTGAATCCCCGCCTCTGATTCCCCGCGTCTGATTCCCTGCCTCTGATTCCCCGCCTTGATTCCCCATCTCTGATTCACAACCTCTGATTCCCCACCTCTGATTCCCTATATTTGATTCCCCGCCTCTGTTTCCCCGCCTCTGATTCCCCGCCTCTGATTCCCCATATCAGATTCCCCGCCTCTGATTGCCCACCTCTGATTCCCAGCCTCTGATTCGCCAGCTCTGATTCCCCGCCTCTGATTCCCCGCATCTGATTCCCTGCCTCTGATTCCCCGCCTCTGATTCCCCATCTCTGATTCACCGCCTTTGATTCGCCACCTCTGATTCCCCATATCTGATTCCCCGCCTCTGTTTCCCCGCCTCTGATTCCCCGCCTCTGATTCTCAATATCTCATTCCCCGCCTCTGAATCCCCATCTCTGATTCCCGGACTCTGATTCCCCTCCTCTGATTCCCGGCCTCTTATTCCCAGCATCTGATTCCCGGCCTCTGATTCCCGGCCTCTGATTCCCCTCTTCTGATTCCCTGCCTCTGATTCCCCATCTCTGATTCCGCACATCTGATTCCCTGCCTCTGATTCCCCACCTCTGATTCCCCATATCTGATTCCCCGCCTCTGTTTCCCCGCCTCTGATTCCCCGCCTCTGTTTCCCTATATCTAATTCCCCACCTCTGATTCCCCAGCTCTGATTCCCCGCCTCTGATTCCCTGCATCCGATTCCCCATATCTGATTCCCCGCCTCTGTTTCCCCGCCTCTGATTCCCCGCCTCTGTTTCCCCATATCTAATTCCCGCCTCTGATTCCCAACTATGATTCCCCGCCTCTGATTCCCCAGCTCTGATTCCCTGCCTCTGATTCCCCGCGTTCTATTCCCTGCCTCTGATTCCCCGCCTGTGATTCCCCATCACTGATTCACCACCTCTGATTCCCTACCTCTGATTCCCCATATCTAATTCCCCGCCTCTGTTTGCCCGCCTCTGATTCCCCGCCTCTGTTTCCCCATATCTGATTCCCCGCCTCTGAATCCCCAACTCTGATTCCCTGCCTCAGATTCCCCAGCTCTGATTCCCCGCCTTTGATTCCCCCCGTCTGATTCCCAGCCTCTGAATCCCCGTGTCTGATTTCCTGCCTCTGATTCCCCGCCTCTGATTCCCCATCTCTGATTCACCGCCTCTGATTCCCCTCCTCTGATTCCCCATCTCTGATTCCGCACATCCAATTCCCTGCCTCTGATTCCCCAACTCTGATTCCCCACCTCTGATTCCCCAGCTCTGATTCCCCGCCTCAGATTCCCCGCGTCTGATTCCCTGCCTCTGATTCCCCGCCTCTGATTTCCTGCCTCTGATTCCCCATATCTGATTCCCCGCCTCTGATTCCCCAACTCTGATTCCCCGCTTCTGATTCCCCAGCTCTGAATCCCCGCCTCTGATTCCCCGCGTCTGATTCCCTGCCTCTGATTCCCCACCTCTGATTCCCCATCTCTGATTCAGAACCTCTGATGCCCCACCTCTGATTCCCCATATCTGATTCCCCGCCTCTGTTTCCCCGCCTCTGATTCCCCGCCTCTGATTCCCCATATCTGATTCCCCGCCTCTGATTGCCCACCTCTGATTCCCCGCGTCTGATACCCTGCCTCTGATTCCCCGCCTCTGATTCCCCATCTCTGATTCACCACCTCTGATTCCCGGCCTATGATTCCCCACCTCTGATTCCCCGCCTCTGATTCCCCATATCTGATTCCCTGCCTCTGATTCCCCGCCTCTGATTCCAGGCCTCTGATTCCCATCATCTGATTCCGGCCTCTGATTCCCGGCCTCTGATTCCCTGCTTCTGATTCTGATTCCCTGCCTCTGATTCCCCATCTCTGATTCCGCACATCTGATTCCCTGCCTCTGATTCCCCACCTCTGATTCCCCATATCTGATTCCCCGCCTCTGTTTCCCCGCCTCTGATTCCCCGCCTCTGTTTCCCAATATCTAAGTCCCCACCTCTGATTCCCCAAATCTGATTCCCCACCTCTGATTCCCCAGCTCTGATTCCCCGCCTCTGATTCCCCGCATCTGATTCCCTGCATCTGATTCCAAGCCTCTGATTCCCTGCCTCTGATTCCCAACCTCTGATTCCCCACCTCTGATTCCCCATATCTGATTCCCCGCCTCTGTTTCCCCGCCTCGGATTCCCCACCTCAGTTTCCCCATATCTGATTCCCGGCCTCTGATTCCCAACCTCTGATTCCCCACCTCTGATTCCCCATATCTGATTCCCCGCCTGTGATTCCCCGCCTCTGATTCCCCATCTCTGATTCACCGCCTTTGATTCGCCACCTCTGATTCCCCATATCTGATTCCCCGCCTCTGATTCCCCGCCTCTGATTCCCCGCCTCTGATTCTCCATATCTCATTCCCCGCCTCTGAATCCCCATCTCTGATTCCCGGACTCTGATTCCCCTCCTCTGATTCCCGGCCTCTTATTCCCAGCATCTGATTCCCGGCCTCTGATTCCCGGCCTCTGATTCCCCGCTTCTGATTCCCTGCATCTGATTCCCCATCTCTGATTCCGCACATCTGATTCCCTGCCTCTGATTCCCCACCTCTGATTCCCCATATCTGATTCCCGGACTCTGATTCCCCTCCTCTGATTCCCGGCCTCTTATTCCCAGCATCTGATTCCCGGCCTCTGATTCCCGGCCTCTGATTCCCCGCCTCTGTTTCCCCGACTCTGATTCCCTTCCTCTGATTCCCAACCTCTGATTCCCCGCCTCTGATTCCCCATCTCTGATTCCCCGCCTCTGATTCCCCGTGTCTGATTCCCTGCCTCTGATTCCCCGCCTCTGATTCCCCGCCTCTGATTCCCTGACACTGAATCCCTGCCCCTGATTCCCCACCTCTGATTCCCCGTGTCTGATTCCCTGCCTCTGATTCCCCGCCTCTGATTCCCCGCCTCTGATTCCCTGACACTGAATCCCTGCCCCTGATTCCCCACCTCTGATTCCCCATATCTGATTCCCCGCCTCTATTTCCCCGCCTCTGATTCCCCGCCTCTGATTCCCCATATCTTATTCCCTGCCTCTGATTCCCCAACTCTGATTCCCCGCCTCTGATTCCCCAGCTCTGAATCCCCGCGTCTGATTCCCCGTGTCTGATTCCCTGCCTCTGATTCCACGCATTGATTCCCCATCTCTGATTCACAACCTCTGATTCCCCACCTCTGATTCCCTATATTTGATTCCCCGCCTCTGTTTCCCCGCCTCTGATTCCCCGCCTCTGATTCCCCATATCTGATTCCCCGCCTCTGATTGCCCACCTCTGATTCCCCGCCTCTGATTCGCCAGCTCTGATTCCCCGCCTCTGATTCCCCGCATCTGATTCCCTGCCTCTGATTCCCCGCCTCTGATTCCCCATCTCTGATTCACCGCCTTTGATTCGCCACCTCTGATTCCCCATATCTGATTCCCCACCTCTGTTTCCCGGCCTCTGATTCCCCGCCTCTGATTCTCCATATCTCATTCCCCGCCTCTGAATCCCCATCTCTGATTCCCGGACTCTGATTCCCCAACTCTGATTCCCGGCCTCTTATTCCCAGCATCTGATTCCCGGCCTCTGATTCCCCGCTTCTTATTCTGATTCCCTGCCTCTGATTCCCCATCTCTGATTCAGCACATCTGAATCCCTGCCTCTGATTCCCCACCTCTGATTCCTCATATCTGATTCCCCGCCTCTGTTTCCCCGCCTCTGATTCCCCGCCTCTGTTTCCCTATATCTAATTCCCCACCTCTGATGCCCCAACTCTGATTCCCCGCCTCTGATTCCCCAGCTCTGATTCCCCGCCTCTGATTCCCCGCATCCGATTCCCCATATCTGATTCCCCGCCTCTGTTTCCCCGCCTCTGATTCCCCGCCTCTGTTTCCCCATATCTGATTCCCCGCCTCTGATTCCCAACTATGATTCCCCGCCTCTGATTCCCCAGCTCTGATTCCCTGCGTCTGATTCCCTGCGTTCTATTCCCTGCCTCTGATTCCCCACCTGTGATTCCCCATCACTGATTCACCACCTCTGATTCCCCACCTCTGATTCCCCATATCTAATTCCCCGCCTCTGTTTGCCCGCCTCTGATTCCCCGCCTCTGTTTCCCCATATCTGATTCCCCGTCTCTGAATCCCCAACTCTGATTCCCTGCCTCTGATTCCCCAGCTCTGATTCCCCGCCTTTGATTCCCCCCGTCTGATTCCCAGCCTCTGAATCCCCGTGTCTGATTTCCTGCCTCTGATTCCCCGCCTCTGATTCCCCATCTCTGATTCCTCTGATTCCCCACATCTGATTCCCCATCTCTGATTCCGCACATCCGATTCCCTGCCTCTGATTCCCCAACTCTGATTCCCCACCTCTGATTCCCCAGCTCTGATTCCCCGCCTCAGATTCCCCGCGTCTGATTCCCTGCCTCTGATTCCCCGCCTCTGATTCCCTGCCTCTGATTCCCCATATCTGATTCCCCGCCTCTGATTCCCCAACTCTGATTCCCCGCTTCTGATTCCCCAGCTCTGAATCCCCGCCTCTGATTCCCCGCGTCTGATTCCCTGCCTCTGATTCCCCGCCTCTGATTCCCCATCTGTGATTCACAACCTCTGATGCCCCACCTCTGATTCCCCATATCTGATTCCCCGCCTCTGTTTCCCCGCCTCTGATTCCCCGCCTCTGATTCCCCATATCTGATTCCCCGCCTCTGATTGCCCACCTCTGATTCCCCGCGTCTGATACCCTGCCTCTGATTCCCCGCCTCTGATTCCCTGCCTCTGTTCCCCGCCTCTGATTTCCTACCTCTGTTTCCCCATATCTGATTCCCCGCCTCTGATTCCCCAACTCTAATACCCCGCCTCTGATTCCCCAGCTCTGATTCCCCGCCTCTGATTCCCCGCATCTGAATCCCTGCCTCTGATTCCCCGCCTCTGATTCCAGGCTTCTGATTCCCATCATCTGATTTCGGCCTCTGATTCCCGGCCTCTGATTCCCTGCTTCTGATTCTGATTCCCTGCCTCTGATTCCCCATCTCTGATTCCGCACATCTGATTCCCTGCCTCTGATTCCCCACCTCTGATTCCCCATATCTGATTCCCCGCCTCTGTTTCCCCGCCTCTGATTCCCCGCCTCTGTTTCCCAATATCTAAGTCCCCACCTCTGATTCCCCAAATCTGAGTCCCCACCTCTGATTCCCCAGCTCTGATTCCCCGCCTCTGATTCCCCGCATCTGATTCCCTGCATCTGATTCCAAGCCTCTGATTCCCTGCCTCTGATTCCCAATCTCTGATTCCCCAACTCTGATTCACCATATCTGATTCCCCGCCTCTGTTTCCCCGCCTCGGATTCCCCGCCTCAGTTTCCCCATATCTGATTCCCGGCCTCTGATTCCCCGCCTCTGATTCTCCGCCTCTGATTCCCTGCCTCTGATTCCCCATCTCCGATTCCCTGCCTCTGATTCCCAACCTCTGATTCCCCACCTCTGATTCCCCATATCTGATTCCCCGCCTCTGTTTCCCCGCCTCTGATTCCCCGCCTCTGATTCCCAACTCTGATTCCCCGCCTCTGATTCCCCAGCTCTGATTCCCCGTGTTTGATTCCCTGCCTCTGATTCCCTGCCTGATTCCCCATCTCTGTTTCACCGCCTTTGATTCGCCACCTCTGATTCCACATATCTGATTCCCTGCCTCTGATTCCCCGCCTCTGATTCCAGGCCTCTGATTCCCATCATCTGATTCCGGCCTCTGATTCCCGGCCTCTGATTCCCTGCTTCTGATTCTGATTCCCTGCCTCTGATTCCCCATCTCTGATTCCGCACATCTGATTCCCTGCCTCTGATTCCCCACCTCTGATTCCCCATATCTGATTCCCCGCCTCTGTTTCCCCGCCTCTGATTCCCCGCCTCTGTTTCCCAATATCTAAGTCCCCACCTCTGATTCCCCAAATCTGATTCCCCACCTCTGATTCCCCAGCTCTGATTCCCCGCCTCTGATTCCCCGCATCTGATTCCCTGCATCTGATTCCAAGCCTCTGATTCCCTGCCTCTGATTCCCAACCTCTGATTCCCCACCTCTGATTCCCCATATCTGATTCCCCGCCTCTGTTTCCCCGCCTCGGATTCCCCACCTCAGTTTCCCCATATCTGATTCCCGGCCTCTGATTCCCAACCTCTGATTCCCCACCTCTGATTCCCCATATCTGATTCCCCGCCTCTGATTCCCCGCCTCTGATTCCCCATCTCTGATTCACCGCCTTTGATTCGCCACCTCTGATTCCCCATATCTGATTCCCCGCCTCTGTTTCCCCGCCTCTGATTCCCCGCCTCTGATTCTCCATATCTCATTCCCCGCCTCTGAATCCCCATCTCTGATTCCCGGACTCTGATTCCCCTCCTCTGATTCCCGGCCTCTTATTCCCAGCATCTGATTCCCGGCCTCTGATTCCCGGCCTCTGATTCCCCGCCTCTGATTCCCTGCCTCTGATTCCCCATCTCTGATTCCGCACATCTGATTCCCTGCCTCTGATTCCCCACCTCTGATTCCCCATATCTGATTCCCGGACTCTGATTCCCCTCCTCTGATTCCCGGCCTCTTATTCCCAGCATCTGATTCCCGGCCTCTGATTCCCGGCCTCTGATTCCCCGCCTCTGTTTCCCCGACTCTGATTCCCTTCCTCTGATTCCCAACCTCTGATTCCCCGCCTCTGATTCCCCATCTCTGATTCCCCGCCTCTGATTCCCCGTGTCTGATTCCCTGCCTCTGATTCCCCGCCTCTGATTCCCCGCCTCTGATTCCCTGACACTGAATCCCTGCCCCTGATTCCCCACCTCTGATTCCCCGTGTCTGATTCCCTGCCTCTGATTCCCCGCCTCTGATTCCCCGCCTCTGATTCCCTGACACTGAATCCCTGCCCCTGATTCCCCACCTCTGATACCCCATATCTGATTCCCCGCCTCTATTTCCCCGCCTCTGATTCCCCGCCTCTGATTCCCCATATCTTATTCCCTGCCTCTGATTCCCCAACTCTGATTCCCTGCCTCTGATTCCCCAGCTCTGAATCCCCGCCTCTGATTCCCCGTGTCTGATTCCCTGCCTCTGATTCCCCGCATTGATTCCCCATCTCTGATTCACAACCTCTGATTCCCCACCTCTGATTCCCTATATTTGATTCCCCGCCTCTGTTTCCCCGCCTCTGATTCCCCGCCTCTGATTCCCCATATCTGATTCCCCGCCCCTGATTGCCCACCTCTGATTCCCCGCCTCTGATTCGCCAGCTCTGATTCCCCGCCTCTGATTCCCCGCATCTGATTCCCTGCCTCTGATTCCCCGCCTCTGATTCCCCATCTCTGATTCACCGCCTTTGATTCGCCACCTCTGATTCCCCATATCTGATTCCCCACCTCTGTTTCCCGGCCTCTGATTCCCCGCCTCTGATTCTCCATATCTCATTCCCCGCCTCTGAATCCCCATCTCTGATTCCCGGACTCTGATTCCCCAACTCTGATTCCCGGCCTCTTATTCCCAGCATCTGATTCCCGGCCTCTGATTCCCGGCCTCTGATTCCCCGCTTCTTATTCTGATTCCCTGCCTCTGATTCCCCATCTCTGATTCAGCACATCTGAATCCCTGCCTTTGATTCCCCACCTCTGATTCCTCATATCTGATTCCCCGCCTCTGTTTCCCCGCCTCTGATTCCCCGCCTCTGTTTCCCTATATCTAATTCCCCACCTCTGATGCCCCAACTCTGATTCCCCGCCTCTGATTCCCCAGCTCTGATTCCCCGCCTCTGATTCCCCGCATCCGATTCCCCATATCTGATTCCCCGCCTCTGTTTCCCCGCCTCTGATTCCCCGCCTCTGTTTCCCCATATCTGATTCCCCGCCTCTGATTCCCAACTATGATTCCCCGCCTCTGATTCCCCAGCTCTGATTCCCTGCGTCTGATTCCCTGCGTTCTATTCCCTGCCTCTGATTCCCCACCTGTGATTCCCCATCACTGATTCACCACCTCTGATTCCCCACCTCTGATTCCCCATATCTAATTCCCCGCCTCTGTTTGCCCGCCTCTGATTCCCCGCCTCTGTTTCCCCATATCTGATTCCCCGTCTCTGAATCCCCAACTCTGATTCCCTGCCTCTGATTCCCCAGCTCTGATTCCCCGCCTTTGATTCCCCCCGTCTGATTCCCAGCCTCTGAATCCCCGTGTCTGATTTCCTGCCTCTGATTCCCCGCCTCTGATTCCCCATCTCTGATTCCTCTGATTCCCCACATCTGATTCCCCATCTCTGATTCCGCACATCCGATTCCCTGCCTCTGATTCCCCAACTCTGATTCCCCACCTCTGATTCCCCAGCTCTGATTCCCCGCCTCAGATTCCCCGCGTCTGATTCCCTGCCTCTGATTCCCCGCCTCTGATTCCCTGCCTCTGATTCCCCATATCTGATTCCCCGCCTCTGATTCCCCAACTCTGATTCCCCGCTTCTGATTCCCCAGCTCTGAATCCCCGCCTCTGATTCCCCGCGTCTGATTCCCTGCCTCTGATTCCCCGCCTCTGATTCCCCATCTGTGATTCACAACCTCTGATGCCCCACCTCTGATTCCCCATATCTGATTCCCCGCCTCTGTTTCCCCGCCTCTGATTCCCCGCCTCTGATTCCCCATATCTGATTCCCCGCCTCTGATTGCCCACCTCTGATTCCCCGCGTCTGATACCCTGCCTCTGATTCCCCGCCTCTGATTCCCCATCTCTGATTCACCACCTCTGATTCCCGGCCTCTGATTCCCCATCTCTGATTCCGCACATCCGATTCCCTGCCTATGATTCCCCACCTCTGATTCCCCGCCTCTGATTCCCCATATCTGATTCCCTGCCTCTGTTCCCCGCCTCTGATTTCCTACCTCTGTTTCCCCATATCTGATTCCCCGCCTCTGATTCCCCAACTCTAATACCCCGCCTCTGATTCCCCAGCTCTGATTCCCCGCCTCTGATTCCCCGCATCTGAATCCCTGCCTCTGATTCCCCGCCTCTGATTCCAGGCTTCTGATTCCCATCATCTGATTTCGGCCTCTGATTCCCGGCCTCTGATTCCCTGCTTCTGATTCTGATTCCCTGCCTCTGATTCCCCATCTCTGATTCCGCACATCTGATTCCCTGCCTCTGATTCCCCACCTCTGATTCCCCATATCTGATTCCCCGCCTCTGTTTCCCCGCCTCTGATTCCCCGCCTCTGTTTCCCAATATCTAAGTCCCCACCTCTGATTCCCCAAATCTGATTCCCCACCTCTGATTCCCCAGCTCTGATTCCCCGCCTCTGATTCCCCGCATCTGATTCCCTGCATCTGATTCCAAGCCTCTGATTCCCTGCCTCTGATTCCCAACCTCTGATACCCCAACTCTGATTCCCCATATCTGATTCCCCGCCTCTGTTTCCCCGCCTCGGATTCCCCGCCTCAGTTTCCCCATATCTGATTCCCGGCCTCTGATTCCCCGCCTCTGATTCTCCGCCTCTGATTCCCTGCCTCTGATTCCCCATCTCCGATTCCCTGCCTCTGATTCCCAACCTCTGATTCCCCACCTCTGATTCCCCATATCTGATTCCCCGCCTCTGTTTCCCCGCCTCTGATTCCCCGCCTCTGATTCCCAACTCTGATTCCCCGCCTCTGATTCCCGAGCTCTGATTCCCCGTGTTTGATTCCCTGCCTCTGATTCCCTGCCTGATTCCCCATCTCTGTTTCACCGCCTTTGATTCGCCACCTCTGATTCCACATATCTGATTCCCTGCCTCTGATTCCCCGCCTCTGATTCCAGGCCTCTGATTCCCATCATCTGATTCCGGCCTCTGATTCCCGGCCTCTGATTCCCTGCTTCTGATTCTGATTCCCTGCCTCTGATTCCCCATCTCTGATTCCGCACATCTGATTCCCTGCCTCTGATTCCCCACCTCTGATTCCCCATATCTGATTCCCCGCCTCTGTTTCCCCGCCTCTGATTCCCCGCCTCTGTTTCCCAATATCTAAGTCCCCACCTCTGATTCCCCAAATCTGATTCCC